>NW_006922095.1:1219757-1248109 GCF_000298275.1 Orycteropus afer afer | reverse complement strand
CTGGGTCCCTGTGGCTGACTGTACCTCTGTCTGGCTTCCTGGCTTTTAATCCCCTTTCTCCTGCCCCTCTGCCCTACTGTTCTGTGCATCCCTGAGTTGTCCCTGGGGCTGACTGCTCCTGTCTCTGGGTTCCTGGCTTTTTATCCCCTTTCTCCTGCTCTTCCGGCCTGCTACTCTGGGCGGGCCTGAGTTGCCTCTCCTCTAATCCCTTCAGCTGACTGCTCTTCTCTCTGCCTTCCTGGCTTTTTAATCCCCTTTCTCCTGCTCTTCCTGCTTGCTACCTCGGGTGTCCCTGAGTTGTCTCTCCTCACCTGTAACCCTGGGGCTGAATTGTAGTGTTGGCCAATACTGAAAGTACTATGGGCCATCAGAAGAACTAACAAATCTGTCCCGGAGAAAGTGCAGCTGGAATGCTCCTTGGAAATAAGAATGGCCAGATTTTGTCTCACCTACTTTGTTCACGTTGTCAGAAGTCTCCATTTTCTGGAGAAGGATATCATGCTTGGTAAAATGGAGCATCAGAGAAAAAGGGGAAGGTCCTCAATGAGATGGACTGACACAGTGGCTGCAATGATTTGTTCAGTTATAGCAAGGATTGTGAGGCTGGCACAGGACCAGTGTTTCGTTTTGTTGTACACAGGGTCGCTATGAGTCAGAGCTGATTTGACAGCACCTAACAACAGCAACTGCAACTGTTACAATAATGAATAAGTGATTGCAGTGTTTACCTTAACTGTTCCCAAGAATTCAGTTTTTGTCCTTGTTTTTGAGAGATAACTCTAAACCCTTGATATTTCCTGAGTGATTGAGGTGCCTTTGTTTTAGGCCTCCAGACGACACTGAATAATTTATGATAATGAAATGACATAGGTACGAGCTGGACAGACTGGAAGGACCCATTTCTATATCAACTGACTTCAGAGGAAGTGGATTCATTCAGTCAATCATAGCTACATGTTGTTGTTTTTATTGTTGTTGTTAGGTGACCTGTACCAAACCAAACCCAATACCATTGAGTTGATTCTGACTTACAGCAACCTCCATTGGGTTTGTTGTTGTTGTTGTTATGTGCTGTCGAGTCGGCCCCAACTCATAGCAACCTCTCCTTGGGTTTCTGAGGCAGTATCACTATGGAAGTAGAATTGCCCAACCTTCCATTGGGTTTATAAGGAAGTAAATCTTTATGGAAGTAGCTTGCCTCATCATCCTCCCATGGAGAAGCTGGTGGGCTTGAACAGTTGTCCTTCTGGTTAGCAGCCAAATGCCTTACCCACTACAGTACCAGAGCTCATTTGGTCCCCTGTAGTTGTGACTAATTCATAGTGACTCCATGTAAAACAGAGCAAAACTCTGTCCAATCTTGCACCATCCTTACAATGATTGCTATGCTTCAGCCATTGTTGCAGTGACTGTGTCAATCCCTCTCCTCTTTTTTGATGACCCTCTACTTTATCCAGCATGATGTCCTTCTCCAGGGACTGGTCCCTTTTGATAAATAAATCCAAAGTGCATGAGACAAAGTCTTGTTGTCCTCACTTGTAAGGAGCATTTTTGCTGTACTTCTGCCAAGACACATACATTTCTTCTTGCAGGCCCTGCTATAATCAATATTCTTTGCCAACAATATAATTCAAATACATCAAATTTTCTTTGGTCTTCCTTATTCATTGTTCAGCTTTCATATGCATATAAGGTGATTGAAAATATCATACCTTGGGTCAGGTGCTTCTTAGTTCTCAAAATGATATCCTCACTTTTTAATACTTCAAAGAAGTCTTTTGCAGTAGATTTACCTAATGCAATACATCATTTGATTTCTTGACTGCTGCTTTCATGGGCAATGATTATGGATCCAAGTTAAATGAAATCCTTGGCAACTTCATTATTTTCTATGTTTTGGCTACCTAATGGGGAACAATGAAGACTCTGGACAAGAAAGCTGTATGGGCTTCCTGGTTGATGAAAGACAAAATGCACATGGGAGTGTGGCATGTCCTTTTTGGGGGAGATGGAAGCTCTATGTTGGGAACCCTCTCAGATTTTGCTCTATGCATTTTTCCATTTATATGCTTTTTCCTAAAGTAAAACTGTAATTATAAATATCGTACTTTTCTTGAGTTCTGTGAGTCGTTCTAACCAATTATCAAACTGAAAGGAGTAGTGGGAGCCAGTAGGTCAGAAGTGAGGGATCTAGGAATCCCCAAGCTCATAGCTGGTATCCTGAGGGGGTAGAGGGAACATCCAAATTTATAGTCAACAGGTCAAATCATGATGTTGTGGGGGCTCCAAGCTTGTGGCTGGTGTCTGAGGTCTTGGGCAGACTTGACAGTCTGGAAGAGTGTTCCTTTTAACTTGTGAAGTCACATCTGGCTGAGGTGGGTAGGGCTGTATGTGCAGCTTGTATCAGAACTGAACTAATTTGAACAAACTGACTTAATTTGATTTTTCTAGCAGTTTTATATTGGCAGAGTGGGATCTGCTTTTCCATGCAGTAGGGAGAGTAGTACCTGCATAAGGATAAACATATAGATAAAGGGAACAGAATAGAGTATTTAGAAATAGAACCAGCCAACTGATTTTCAACAGGTGCCAAGAGAATTCAATGGAAAATGTTTTCAACAAATGGTGCTAGAACTACTGAATATCTCTATGGGGGAAACATGAACATATACTGTTAATACAATTATCTCAAAATGAGTCATAGACCTAAGTGCAAAAGCTAAACCAAGAAAATTCCTAGGGGGGAAAAAAAAAAAAAAAAGAAGAAGAAGAATTTTGTAACCTTATTGTTGTTATTAGGTGACACTGAGTCAATTTTTGACTCCTAGTGACCCTATGTGACAGTAGAACTGCCCATAAGGTTTTCTGGTACGTAATCCTTATGGGTGCAGAACACCGGTTCTTTCTCCTGCAGTGTTTCTGGGTAAGTTAGAACTGCTAACTTTTCTGTGTTAACAGCTGAGCACTTCACCATTGCACCTAAGAAAACATTGCTTAGAGAAGATACAAAAAGTACAAATGAGAACTAGAAAAACAAATATAAATTGGACTTATCAAAATTAAAAACATGTTTTTCTAAAAGACACTGTTAAGAAAGTAAAGAGAAGCCATAGACTGTGAGAAAATATTTCAAAAAAATACATCTGGTAAAGAAATCTTATTTAGAATATTTAAAACATTTTATGACTAGATAAGAAGGGGTTAAATACCTTATTAAAAATGGGCAAAATCATTAACAGACGTTTTGCAAAAAAGTCAGAGAAATGACCAGTACGCACATGAAAAGTTACTCAATATTATTAGTTATCAGGGAAATGCTATTTAAAAACACAATAAAATTCTTTTTCACACATACCTGGATGGCTAAAATTAACACCATGACTGATTTCAAATATAGGGAGGAAGAGAGACAAGAAGTCTTATGCATTGCTAGTGGGAATATAAACTGATACTAAAACCAGTCAAGGAGCTCTGGTAGCATAGTGCCTAAGGCACTTGACTACTAACCAGAAGACTGGTGGTTCAAACCCACCAGCCACTCCTTGGAAGGAAGATGGTACAATCTACTTCCATAGTGATACTGCCTCGCAAACCCAAGGAGGGGTCGCTATGAGTCAGGTCTGACTCCACAGCACATGACAAACAACAACTACAAAGCCAGTCACCATCATGTTGATTATGACTCATGGTGACCCCATGTGTATCAGAGCAGAACCTGGGCTCCATAAGATTTTTAATCACTGATTTTTCAGAAGTAGATCACGAGGCCCTTTTCCAAGGCACTTTGGGTGAACTCAAACTGCTAACCTTTTGGCTAGTGACTAAACAATTTAACCATTTACACCACCAGAGACTACAAAATGTCACTCCCACATTGTAAAACCATTTGGAAGTTTCTTATATGGCTACATCACCTTACCAACCAGTTGCTGTTAAGTTGATTTTGACTTATGATGACTCAATGAGTGTCAGAGGAGAACTACACTCCACAAAGTTTTCAATGGCTGATTCCTTGGAAGGAGATTACCAAAACTTTTTCCAACCTTTTAGTTAAGAGCCATGCATGTTAATCATTTGTAACATCGAGGGACTCCAAATCTACCTGTTGTTGTTGTTTGTTGTTATTTGCCATCGAGTCACACCCGACTCATAGTCACCACTCTTTGGGTTTCTGAGGTGATATCACTAAGGAAGTAGATTGCCCAACCTTCCTTCTGAGGAGTGGCTGCCCGCCTTCTGGTTAGTAGTCAACTGCCTTAGGCATTATGCTGCTAGAGCTCCTAAATCTACCCTAGGACCCAGCAATTCCTCACAGGTATTTATGCAATAGAAGTAAAAACCTACATCCACAAAAATGATTTGTACAAATGTTCATAACAGCTTTAGTCTTAATAGCTAAAATCTGGGAAGAGTTCCAGTGTCCATCAGCAAGAGAATATGGTATATTTATACAATGGAATACTACTCAGCAATAGCAATGAGTAAACTACTGACATTTAAACTACATAGGTGGATCTCAAACACATTATTTTGGGCAAAAGAAGCCAAAGAGAACATATGTGATTTTATTTTTGTGAAGTACTAGAGTGGGAAAACTAAACTATGCTGGTAACTATCAGATCAATGGTTGTTTAGGGAGAGGGAGGCATTGACTACAAAGTGGATAGGATTATGTTTTAGGGAGATTAAAATATTCCACATCTGAAGTAGAGCAGCCATTACAAAAGTGTATATATTGGTCAAAACTCTTCATATTCTATTCTTAAAGTGTGCAGATTTTATGGTACATAAAGCTTACCTAAATTAAGATGATTTCTAAAAATCTGTTATAAGCCCTATCTCAGAGTTTATCAACCTTGTACTGTTAGCATTTTGAGCCAGATAATTCTTTGTTCCACTAATCAGTTTGTTATGCTGTGGTGGCTGGCACACTGCTGTGATACTGGAAGTTATGCCACTGCTATTTCAAATACAAGAAGGGTCATCCATAGTGGACAGTGTCCAGACGAATGCAGACTGGGAAGAAGGAAAGAACAATTCACTTCTGGAAAAAAAAAAATGAACACTGAAAACCTTACAAATAATGATGCATTCTCTGATATATTACTGGAAAGTATTATGAATAATAGTGGAACATAGTATGATATAGTGCTGGAAGATGAGTTTCTCAGATTGGAAGACACTCAAAATACCACTAGGGAAGAACTGCCTCCTCAAAATAGAGGCAACATTAATGACGTGAAGAGAGTAAACCTTTCTGGACCATCATTTGCTGATAGTGCACAACTCAAAATGAAAAGAAACAGCTGCAAACAACCATTAATAATTGGAACACGTAATGTTGTTCTTCTTAGGTGCTGTCAAGTCGTGTCTGACACATAGCAACCCTATGCACAGCAGAACCAAACATTGCCAGGTCCCGCACCATCTCTATAAGCCTTCCTATCTTGACCCCATTGCCGCAGCCACTGTGTCAGTGCATCTCATTGAGGGCCTTCCCCTCTTTCATCGACCCTCCAGCTTACCAAGTATGACATCCTTCTCCAGGGAATGGTCCCTTCTGACAACATGACCAAAGTAGGTGAGGAGAAGTCTGGCCATTCGTGCTTCCAAGGACCATTCTACCTGCATTTCCTCCAGGATAGATCTGTTAGTTCTTTTAGCAGTCCATGGTACTTTCAGCATTCTTTGCCAGCACCACAACTCAAAAGCATCAATTCTTCTTTGGTCTTCCTGATTCATTGTCCAGCTCTCACTCACATTCATAAAAGGCAATTGAAAAAATCATGGCTTGTATCAGGTGCATCTTAGTCCTCAAAGATACAACTTTGCTCCTCAGCCCAGAAAGAGGTCCTTTGCAGTTGACTTTCCCAGTGCTATATGTCGTCTGATATCCTGACTGCTGCTTCCATTGGCATTGATGTAGAACCAAGCAATGTGAAGTCTTTGACAACTTCAATCTTCTCTCCATTTATAGTGATGCTGCTTATAGGTCCAGTTGTGAGGATTTTTGTTTTCTTTATATTGAGATGTGGACCATATTGCAGACTATATTCTTCAATCTTCATCAGTAACTGCCTCAAGTCATCCTCACTTTCAGCAAACAAAGTTGTATCATCAGTGAATTGCAGATAGTTAATGATTCTTCCTCCAATCTTGATGCCACATTCTTCTTGGATTATTTGCTCAGCATACAGTTTGAATAAGTATGGGAAAAGGATACAACTCTGACACAATCCCTTCTTGATTTTAAACTATGCAGAGTGCCCTTGTTCTGTTTGAACGACAGTCTTCTGGTCAATGTACAGTTTCCTCATGAGTATAAATAAGTGTCCTGTAATTCCTGTTCTTCTCAATGTTATCCACAATTGTTATGATCCTGTGCAAATCCCTTTGCATAGTCAATGAAACACAAGTAAACATCTTTCTGGTATTCTTTGCTTTTAGCTATGATCTATCTGACATCAGCAATGATATCCCTTATACCATGCCCTCTTCTAAATCCAGCTTGCATTTTTGAAACTTCTCTGTCAATATATTGCTGAAATCATTTTTGAATTATCTTCAGTAAGATTTTACTTGCATGTGATATTAATGATATTGTTTGATAATTTCTACATTCTTTGGAATCACCTTTCTTTAGAATGGGTACAAATATGGACCTCTTCCAGTTACTTGGCCAGGTAACTGTCTTCCAAATCTCTTGGCATAACTGAGTGAGTGCCTCCAGTGGGTCATCCATTTGTTGAAATATTTCAATGGGTATTCCATCAATTCCTGGGGCCTTGTTCTTCACCAATTCCTTCAGTGTAACTTTGACTTCTTCCTTCAGTACCATTGATTCTTAATCATATGCCACCTCTTGAAATGGATGAAAATCTACCAGTTCTTTTTGGTACAGTGACTCTGTGTATTCCTTACATCTTCTTTTGATATTTCCTGTATCATTCAATATTTTGGCTATAGAATCTTTCAATATTGCAACTCAAGGCTTAATTTTATTCCTCGGTTCTTTCAGCTTGAGAAATGCCAAGCGTGTTCTTCCCTTTTGGTTTTCTAACTCCAGGTCTTTTCAAATTTCATTATAGTAATTGGCTTTGTCTGCTTGAGCTGCTCTTTGAAATCTTCTCTTCAGCCCTTTGATCTTTTCATTTCTTCCATTTGCTTAACTATTCTCCACTCAACGGCAAGTTTCAGAGTCTCTTTTGTCATCCATTTTTTGGTCTTTTCTTCTTTTCTCATCTTTTTAATGATCTCTTGCTTTCTTCTTGGATGATGTTCTTGAGCAGATGATGTTTTGGCTGAAGATATTGTGCTTTTCCATCTCCTCTTGCCACAGATGTAGTCAGTCTGATTCCTGTGTAATCCATCTGGCAAAGTGCACATGTATAGCCACGGTTTGTGTTGTTGAAAAAGGTATTTGCAATGAATAAGTTGTTGCTCTTGCAAAATCCTATCATACAATTTCCAGCATTATTTCTGTCACCAAGGCCAGATTTTCTAACTACCGGGGATTCTTCTTTGTTTCCAACTTCTGCATTCTAGTCACCAGTGATAATGAACACATCTTGATTGCACATTCAGTCAATTTCAGACTGCAGAAGCTGATAAAAATCCTCAATTTCTTCATCTTTGGCTTTGGTGGTTGGTGCATAAATTTGGATAATAGTTGTATGAAATAGTCTTCCTTGTAAGGATATGGATATTATCCTTTCACTGACAGGATTGTGCTTCAGGACAGATCTTGAAACATCCTTTGAAATGATGAATGTCACACCATTCCTCTTCAAATTGTCATTCCTGGCATAGTAAATCACATGGTTGTCTGATTCAAAATGGCCAAGACTGCTCTATTTCCACTCACTAATGCCTAGGATATCAATCTTTATGTGTTCCATTCTATTTTTGACAACTTCCAATTTTCCTAGATTCATACTTTGTAGATTCCATGTTCCAATTATTAATGGATGTTTGCAGCTGTTTCTCCTCAATTTTAGTTGTGCTGCATCAGCAAATAGAAGTCTGAAAGGCTTTACTTTATCCATATCAGTAAGGTTGGTTTTACTCTGATGAAGCCTTGTGACCTAAGTGGCTCATGCTCCTGCACTGTATTAGACAATATTTCCAGGATATTCATGAAATTGCACAGTAATATATCAGACAGTGTTTCTCTTCTTTTCATAGCATTTATCCTGGTCAATTCTTTGAGCAGTGGATGACCTCTTCCTTCTTCCTAGTTTGTGTCAGTCTGCAAACCACACTGAAACCTGTACACCATGTGCAACCCCTCTGAGTTTGAAACACTGGTGGCACAGCCTCAAGACTCACAGCAATTTGCCATCACAGTAAAACATGGAACATGTAATGTACAAAGTAGGAATCTAGGAAAATGGAAGTTGTCAAAAATGGAATGGAATGCATGAAGAGCTATGTCCTAGGCATTAGTGACCTGAAATTTAATAATGGCCCTTTTGAATCAGACAATATGGACTGCTATGCTGGGAGGGTCAGATGGAAGAAGAATACTAACACATTCATCTTCATAAAGAACATTTCAAGATCTATCCCAAAGTACAACACTGCCAGTGGCACGATAATATCCATACACTTACAAGGAAGACATGCTAATCCTACCACTATTCAAATTTATGTAACAACCACTAAGTCCGAGGATGAAGAAACTTAAGATTTTTGCCAACTTTAGCAGTCTAAAATTGGTCAAAGATGTAATCAAAGTGTATTAATAATTACTGGTGATTGGAATTCAAAAGTTGAAAACAAAGAAAAATGGTATTTGGAAAATACAGTCTTGATGATAGAAATGATGCTGGAGACTGCATCATAGAATCTTGCAAGACCAATGACTTATTTATTTCAAATACATTTTTTTCAACAACATAAACAGTGATTATACATATGGACTTGCCAAGTGGAATACACATGAATCAAATTGACTAAATCTGTGGAAAGAGATGGTAAGGAATCTCAATATCATCAGCCCAAAGAAGACCAGGAGCTGACTGTGGAACAGACCATCAATTGCTCATATGCGAGTTCAAGTTGAAGCTCAAGAAAATTCAACCAAGTCCACGAGAGCCAAAATATGCCTTTATCTATATCCCATCTGAATTTAGAGACCACCTGAAGAGTAGATTTGATGCAATGAATACCAATGACTGAAAACCAGGTGAGTTGGGGGACATTAAAAACATCATACATGAAGAAAAGGTCCTTAAAAGACAGGAAAGGAAGAAAAGACCAAAATGGATGTCAGAAGAGACTCTGAAACTTGCTCTTGAATAGAGAGTAGCTAAAGTGGATGGAAGAGATGATGAAATAGAGTTGAGCGGAAGATTTCAAAGGAAATATTTGAAATCAAAGAGAAAACAAAGTATTATAATGAAATGTGCAAAGACTGGAATTAGAAAAACAAAAGGGAAGAACATGTCCAACATTTCTCAAGTTGAAAGAACTGAAGGAAAGAAATCAAGCCTAGAGTTGCAATATTGAAGAATTCTATGCACAAAATATTGAATGATGCAGGAAACATAAAAGAAGATGGAAGGAATACAGAGTCACTGTACCAAAAAAATTGGTTACTGAGCATGCATTTCAGGAGGTGACATATGATCAAGAACCAATGTTATTGAAGGAAGACGGCAAAGCTGCACTGAAGGAACTGGCAAAGAACAAGGTCCAGGAATTGATAAGGCACCCATTGGAATGTATCAACAAACGGATGCTGCACTGGAGGCACTCACTTGTCTATGCCAAGAAATATGGAAGACAGCTACCTGGCCAACCAACTAGAAAAGATCCATATTTGTATCTATTCCACAGAATGTGGAAAGTGTTGAACAGTGTCATTAGTATCACACAGAAGTAAATTTTTGCTGAAGATAATTCAAAAGTGACTGCAGCAGTATATGATAGGGAACTTCTAGAAACTCAAGCTGGATTCAGAAGAGGATATGGAAAAAAAGAATATCATTGCTGATGTCAGATGGATCTTGACTAAAAGCCAAGAATTTCAGAAAGACCACCCTGTATTTTATTGACAAGGCAAAGGCATTCAACTGTGTGGATCATTAAAAAATATGGATAACATTGCATTGCAAAGAATGGGAATTCCAGCATACTTAATTGTGTTCATGAGGAACCTGTACCTAGGCCAAGAGGCTGTCTTGAACAGAACAAGGGGCTACTGTGTAGTTTAAAACAGGAAGGGTGCATGCTAGTGTTGTATCAAATTTTATGCTGAGCAAATAATCTGAGAATCTGGACTATATGAAGAAGAATGTGACATCAGGAATGGAGGAAGAATTATTAACAGCCTGTGATATGAACGTATATAGCATTGTTTGCTGTAAGTGAAGATGAGTTGAAGCACTTACTGATGAAGATCAAAGACTATAGTCTTTAGGATAGATTATACCTCAACATAAAGAAAACAAAAATCCTCGCAACTGGACCAATAAGCAACATCACAATAAATGGAGAAAAGATTGATATTTTCAAGAATTTTATTTTACTTGGATCCACAATCAACACCCAAGGATACTGCAGTCAAGATATTAAATGACACGTTGCACTGGGTAAATATGCTGCAGAAGCCTAGAGTTGCAATATTGAAGGATTCTATGCACAAAATATTGAATGACACAGGAAACATAAAAGAAGATGGAAGGAGTACAGAGTCACTGTACCAAAAAAATTCCTTTGTTAAGGAACAAAGATGTCACTTTGAAGACAAAGGTGCACCTGACCCAAGCCAAGATATTTTCAATAGCCACATATGCATATGAAAGCTGGACAATGAATAAGGGAGACCAAAGAAGAAATGATGCCTTTGCATTGTGGTGCTGGCAAACAATGTGAAAACACCATTGACTGCTAGAAGAATGAACAAATCTGTCTTGGAAGAAGTGTAACTGGAGTGCTCCTTAAAAGCAAGAATGGCCAGACTTTGTCTCATATCCTTTGGTCATATTGTCAGATAGGACCAGTCCCTGGGAAAGGATATCAAGCATGGTAAAGTAAAAGGTCAATGAAAAAAAGGGAAGACCCTGAAGAGATGGATTGACACAGAAGCTGTGACTATAGGCTCAAACATCACCATAATTGTGAAGATGGCACAGGATCGGGCAGTGTCTCTTCCTGTTGTACATAGGGTCACTGTGAGACACAGCCAACTTGATGGCTCCTAGTAACAATTCGTTGTTATTTGACACTGTCCTGTGAATTATAGGATGGTTAATGGCATCCCTGGCCTACACTCACTAGATGCCAGTATCCCCAATTTTGACAATCAAAATAGCCTCTGTTGTTGTTGTTGACAAGTGCCATTGAGTGAGCTCAGACTCCTAGCCACTATATGTACAATAGAATGAAACACTGCCTGGGCATGCACATTCTTCGCAATCCCTCTTATGTTTGAGCCCATTGTTGCAGCCACTGTGTCAGTCCATCTCGTTGAGGGGTTTCTCCTTTTTTGCTGACTCTCTACCAAGCATGACATCCTTCTCCAAGGAGTGGTCCCTTCTGACAACATGACCAAAGCAGGTGAAATAAAGTTTGGCCATTCTCACTTCCAAGGAACATTCTGGCTGGAATTCTTCCAGGACAGATATGTTTGTTCTTCTGGAAGTTCACAGTATTTTCAGTATTCTTCACCAACACCATAATCCAAAACCATCAGTTCTTCTTCTGTCTTCCTTATTCATTGTCCAGCTTTCACAAGCACACGAGACAATTGAAAATATCATAGGTTGACTTAGAACTATTATCTACTTCCTGAAATAGTTGAACATCAACAAATTTTTTTTGTACAGTGTATATTCCTTTCATCTTCTCTGATGTTTTCTGCATTGCTCATTATTTTGCCCATAAAATCCTTCAATATTGCAACTTGAGCCTTGAATTTTTTCTTCAGCTCTTTCATTTCAAGAAATGTTCTAACCCACACCTATGGTTTCCAGCCAAGCAAAAGACATGCATATGAGTTGAACATTTACCTCAAGTAGATACTCTCCTTGGAGAAAACAATCATGGGAGAAAGAAGGGCTGCTTATGCATAGGGAGAAAGCTCAGGGGGCAGGAGTGCATGGAGGGATGGACACAGGGAAGAGGTAACTACGGGGAGGAAGTGGGAAGGGAGCTATTGCATTGTGGTAAACTGTGGTCAATATCATGAGATAAAGTATATGTGAACTGCTGTATGGAAAGTGAGTTTGCTCTGTAAATCTTCACCCAAATCAAAATTAAAAAAAAAAAAAAAAAAGAAAGAAAAGAAATGTTCTAACATGTTCTTCCCTTTTGGTTTTCAAACTCAAAATCTTTGCACATTTCATTATAATATCTGCTTTGTCTTCCTGAGCTGCCATTTGAAATCTTCTGTTCAGCTCCTTTATTTCATCATTTCTTCTATTCACTTTAGCTACTCTACATTCAATAACAAGTTTCAGAGTCCTTTCTGACATCCATTTTGGTTTTATCTTCCTTTCCTTTCTTTTCAATGATCTTCTGCTTTTATCAATTATGATGTTCTTAATATTATCCCACAACCTGTCTGGTCTTCAGTCACTGGTGTTCAATGTGTCAAATCTATTCTTCAGATGGTCCCTAAATCCAGGATGGATATCCTCAAGATCAAATATTGGCTCTCGTGAGCTTGTTTTAATGTTCTTGAGCTTCAACTTGAACTTGCACATGAGCAATTGGTGGTCTGCTCCACAGTCAGCTCCTGGCCTTGCATTGACTGATGACTGAGCTTCTTCATTGCCTCTTTCCACAGAAGTAGTAGTTCTGATTCCTGTGTATTCCATCTGGTGAGGTCCACATGTATAGTTACCATTTATGTTGTTGAGAAAAGGTATTTACAATGACCAAGTCATTAATCCTGCAAATTTCTATCTTGTCATCTCTGGCATCATTTCTACTACCAAGGACATATTTTCCAATGACTGATGCTTCTTCTTTGTTTCCAACTTTTACATTCTAATCACTAGGAATTATCAATACATCTTGATTGCATATTTGGTCAATTTTAGTCTGTAAACATTGGTAAAATTTGCATAAATTTAAATAATAGTTCTATTAACTGTTCTTCCTTTTAGATGTATGGATAATATCTTATCACCACCAGCATTGTACTTCAGGATAGATCTTGAAATATACTTTTTTGATGATGAATGTGACACCATTCCTTTTCAATTTGTCATTCCTGGGATTGCAGATCATTATGAGTGTCTGACTCAAAATAACCAATGCCAGGTCCATTTAAACTTACTAATGTGTAGGTTATCAATCTTTATGCATTCCATTTCATTTTTGACAATTTCCAAATTTCCTAGATTCATATTTCATATATCTTATTATTAATGAATATTTGCAGCTGTTTCTTCCCATTTGAGTCATGCCACTTCAGCCCATGCAGGTCCTGAAAGCTTTACTCCATCCATGGCATTAAGGTTGACTCTTCTTTGAGGGGGCAGCCCTTTCCCAGTTGCATTTTGTGTGCCTTCCTACCTGAGGGGCTCATCTTCTGGCATGACATCAGAAAATGTTTCACTGGTATTCATAAAGTTTTCCTGTAATATATCAGGCAGTGCTTCACTGCAATTCATAAGGTTTCCAGTGGGCAATTTCTTCAGAAGTGCATGGCTCCATCCTTCTTCCCAATCTGCTTCAGTCTGGAAGACCTGCTGAAATCTGTTGACCACGGGATCTGCTGGTATTTGAAATATCTGTGGTATTGCTTCTGGCTTCCCAGCAACATGCAAGCCACCACAGTAGGATAAAGTGAGACAAGTGGTGGAAAATTACTTCTAGACATTGCCAAATATCCCATAAGTACCAAAATCACCGCCAGGTGATAATCACTGTGCTAGATTAACTCTCTTCACTTGGCCCATTCATTCATTCAACAAAGAGTTATTGAGTTCTACCATGCTTCAGTCTTTTTAGTGAGCTTCTGGGATACAGCAAGGAACAAGAGAGGAAAATACTTCCACCATCATGGAGCTTAAGGTGCTCTGGTAGTGTAATAGGTAAGCATTTGGCTGCTAACCAAAAAGTTGTCACTTCATAGTCACTCAGTGAGAGAACAACCTGATGACCTGTTTCCATAAAGATCATAGCCAAGAAGACTCTACAGGATTGTTTTACTCTGTAACACATGGGGCCACCATGAGTCAGGATTGACTCCATGACACACACCAACAATAACAAAAGAGACACATTTTAAATAAGAAATCATCTGGAGGGGACAAGAAGACAAAGTTGAGATGGGTAAAGGGAATTCAGAGTGCTGTTGTACAGTGTAGGTTGTTGTTTGGAAGTTCTCATTGAGAGCTGTTACATTGTGGGACATTGCTGTCAATGTTGTGAGACAAAATGTGTATGAACTGATGTATGGAAAATGAATTTGCTGTATAAACTTTCACCCAAATCACAATAAAATTAAAAAAGAAAAAGAAAGTTCTCACTGACAAGGAACAATGAGCAGAGTGTAGAAGTGATGAAGGAGCTACCCATATTATTATCTGTAGGAAAAGTAGCCCAGGAAGAAGGAACAAGGAGACATTCCATGCAAGAGCTCTAGGGCTGTTGAAGGAAGCTCAGTAAGAAGTCCATGGTGCCTGAAGAAACTGAAGAAACAAAGTCAGATAGGACAAAGCATGTCAATATGGTAGGCCCTTGTAGGTATCACTAAGGACTTATGGTTTACTTTTACATGAAATAGAGACTCCTTGTAGAATTTTAAGCATAGCAGGGAGACAATAACTACATCTTAAAGAACTAATGTAACTGTTCTTTTAGAAACAGTTGTAAAGGGCCTAGGTGAGAAGACAGAAAGTAGTTAGAAGCCATTGCTGGAATTCAGGTGATGATGGTTCCATCAAGTTGGTAGTAATGGGTGGTGAGAAGTGGTCAGAGTCTAAATATGTTTTTAACATAGAGCCAATGGGATTTGTTGATTAACTGATTTAGTTCTGTTCTGGGCAGGCACGGTATTAA
The DNA here is from genome assembly GCF_000298275.1 of Orycteropus afer afer. Lineage (NCBI taxonomy): Eukaryota > Metazoa > Chordata > Mammalia > Tubulidentata > Orycteropodidae > Orycteropus > Orycteropus afer. The sequence continues at coordinate 1,233,091 of NW_006922095.1, read as the reverse complement.
TTTTGCTTATCTAGCTGGTACCTAGCACAAATCCTGCTCCATAGAATAGCATTCAGAAAACATGGATGGTGGATTGATGGATGCTGTATGAATGGATGGATGAGTAAATGGTTGGGCAGATAGCTGAATGGATGGATGAATGAACTGCAAGCTTTAAGTTTTGCTATAATGACCAAATTCTTATATATGAACCCAGATCCCAGTACCTTGCACTTTATACTCATTCAGTGAAAGAAAGCTTTGGATATATTTTTTTTTAATTTTGAATAGGAATACTACTGAATTTCATTCACTGAGAAAAATATTAAAAACTAAAACCAAAGTCACTGCCATCAAGTTGTTTCCTACTCATAGCAACCCCCCATTGGGTTTCCAAGGCTGTACGTCTTTAGGGAAGTAGATCTCCCATCTTCCTTCTGCTGAGCAGCTGGTGGATTTGAACTGCTGACCTTCCAGTTAGCAATCAAGTGCCTTATCCACTATACCACCAGGGCTCCAAGAAGAATATTAACATTTTATTTCCAAACAAACTAACTCAGAACTGTGAAGATGAAGAATTTTGTTTTGTTAGGCCTGACTTCATATTGTTAGAATAAAACTCCATAGTTTTAGTTAAGATGCTATTTCTTTAAAACCTGGCTTCAACCTTGTGTTATAATTAACTTGCTCTCTCTCTGAGTTAGAGTTATTAGTTCCTGCTGCATACTGTTATCTAAGACAGAGCCATCTGTGTCAATAAAAGTTCCTGTGCTACACTTTAGGATTGGCAACCTGGGCTTTGACAAACACCAACTTGATGGCACATAACAATAACAAATGAAGCCTCTTAAAGACTACTTAACTGCCGGAGACTCATGGGAATTATTCCTTTCATAATTACCCATTGTCCTACCTAACTTTTGGGAGATTGTTAATTAATCCTGCATATGTGCTGTGTCTATTTTTCCTTTGAGCAGAGCGTGTGTTTTTAGAGTCACTAAGACCCTGTCCATGTCTCATGGATGCACCTTCTAACTAAATTCTTCTTCCCCTTGAACTCTGGCGTGGACTATTGGCTGTACCACCCCAAGGTTGAACCTGAGCATTTCTTAGGTAATAGAATCACTCCCTCCCTGCCGGAAAAGTGTCTTCACTCCTAAAAGAATGGGCAGGTGCTGAGCAGAGTTGAGTTCCTTCCCCCCTGGACCAGTCAAGCCATCAATGTGCAGTTGCAACACGTCACCTAAAAGTGGAATTGTTGTGCCAGGTAATCAATCAGATGGTAGAAATATCACAGTTGGGCTGGCCTCCCTCTGAGGGTCCTGCTCCAGGATAAGGGCATGTTTTGGTTTATAAAGTAAGCACTTTGGAAGCAGAAGTCTTCGCTGCCTGTGAAATCTAACAAATATAAGGTACAATTCTGAAGTAGCTTGTTTCTACAGATAAGCCTGCTTTGAATAGAAATGTTCACAGTATGTGATCAAAATCCCCAGGGTAGAGTTTGCCCTGCCAGTGTCCCTGGCAGACACAGGAATATTAAGGCTGGCTACTAGCACAGCCCCTGTATCTTCACAGATCAGCCAGGACACAGACACAGCTTGGGGATACATTTCTTTGTCTCAAAAGTGGTAATTGGTTGGTATCTTCATACCCAGGATCTGACTTCAAGGTATTTCTCTTGACTAATGTTCTCTCTCTACTGCTGGTGTCTCAAACTGACACCAGCAATTCAAATCAGGAGTTTATGAAAAAGAAATTTTTGCGTTTCAATGGAAAACTCTGCATTGCCTGTAGCATTCTCTTCTGGCTGATCAGATTCTACTCTTTGTTCATAGCCTCCGAGCTATTTTGCAACTCTTTGTAGTTTATAGGTAACCGATAGATATGTAAATGACATCCTGCTTGGTCGTACTTTTAGTTGATTTTCTAGCCCCTTTTGGAAAAAAAAAAAAAAAAAAGATTTTTGTCTCCATTTGAAATTCACCTCAAAATCCCTTCACTAGGTACAGGCATACCTCAGATCTGGTGGATTTAGTTCCAGATGACTGCAATAAAGTGAATATTGCAACAAAGCAAGTCATACACATTTTTTTTTGTTTTCTCAATGCATAAAAAAGTTATGTTTACACTATACTCTAATCTTTTATGTGCAATAGAATTATGAAAAAGTTTGAAATGTGAGAATTACCAAAATGTGACACAGAGACATGAAGTGAGCACATGCCATTGGAAAACTGGTGCTAATAGACTTGTTTGACGTAGAGTTGTCACAGATCTTCAATTTGTAAAAACCTAAATATCTGTGATGCACGATAAAGCAAGGTATGGTGTATACATCTGTGCTGTCTTGGTTTTCCTTTAAAGTGGTCATAGCATCTGCCAACCACAGCTTGCATACCCTCTGACGTGACTCAGAAAAAAGGCCTGGTGATCTACTTCCAAAAGACCACAGCCACTGAAAATCCTTTGGACATAGTGCTACTCTGAAACACATAGGTTCACCATGAGTTAGAATCTACTCCATGGTAACAGGTAAGTTTTTTTGTTGATTCCCTCATATCATGAATAAAATTAATTCTTTAACACATGTTCATTTTATATATGTATATGAGCATTGACCACTCTTCTGTCAGTTTGTCGTACTGTGGTGGATTGCGTATTGCTGTGAGGCTGGAGGCTATGCTTTCAGTATTTCAAATACCAGGAAGATCACCCATGGTGGACAGGTTTCAGTGGAGCTTCCAGACTAAGACAGACTGGTAAAAAGGAAAGAGCCATCCACTTTTCAAAGAATTGTCCAGTGAAAAATCTTATGAATAGCAGTGAAATACTGTCTGATATATTACTGGAAAACTTTATGAATGTCCTTGAAACACTGTCTGATGTAGTGCCAGGAGATGAGCACCTCAGGTTGGAAGGCACTCAAAATATGACTGGGGAAGAGCTGCCTCCTCAAAGTAGAGTCAAACTTAATGACATAGATGGAGTAAATCTTTCAAGGTCTCCATTTGCTGATGGAGCACAACTGCAAATGGGAAGAAACAGCTGCAAACATTAATTAATAATAGGAACATGGAATGTGTGAAGTATGAACCTAGGGAAATTGCAACTTGTCAAAAATGAAATGGAATGCATAAAGATCAACATCCTATGCTTTAGTGAGCTGAAATGAACTACATTTGGCAATTTTGAATTAGACAATTGCTAAAGGGGAAAGGAGGCCACATCTTCTGACCTCCTCTAACCCCACAAGGAGAGCTCTGGTAGCATAGTGCTTAAGGCACTTGACTGCTAATCAGAAGGCTGGTGATTCAAACCCACCAGCTACTCCTCGGAAGGAAGGTTGGGCAATCTACTTCCGTAGTGATACTGCCCCGGCAACCCAAGGAGGGGTCACTATGAGTCGGGTCCAACTTGATGGCACATAACAACGGCAACAACACCACAAGAGGAAGACAGAATCACCATCAGTAGCCCAAGGCCTATCCCTGCAAAGCCAAACATGCCACCTCCCTCCAGTCCTTCCACCAACCATTCCTCCCACAGCACCCACCACCTCTCTGCTGGGTTCAATAATTTGCTGCAGTGGCCACACAAAACTTTCAGATTATGGGGTTTAATAGGGAAGCACCAGGCTACAATTCAGGTTCTGGAACAATGCTCAGTCTCTCTCAGCCTGCCATCTCTCAGCCAATAGTCTCTCTCAGTCCCTCTCCCAACAGTGTGTGTCTCTCAGCATCTCTTTCTTAACAGTGCATGTCTTTTGGGAGCATGTTTCTCTCAGCAGCATGTCTTTTGCAGGCAGCAGTCAGACAGACTCCTTCTGTCTCTAGGAGAGCTCCTTTTGAGCCTGGCAGAGTGGCCAAACTAACCAATCATAACATCATAATTCTAAGCATCTGAGAGAGAACTTCCTGGAACATTGCTTTGTGCCACTCTCAACAGAAATACCCCAGGTGGATAACTTTAACAATCAGAAGCTCCTCAATTGCTCATGGCAAATTGCACCATGGAGTTTACAAAGACTTATGGCTAGAAAAGCCATACCAGGTAATTTACTACACCACAAAAATCATATGGTCTACTAAGCCAGGAATGACAAGTTGAAGACAAATTTCACATTCATTGTCAAAATGAATGTTTCAAGATCAATCCTGAAGTACAATGCTCTCAGTGATAGGATAATACCCATATGCCTACAAGGAAGACCAGTTAATACTATTACTATTAAAATTTACACACTGACCACTAAACCCAAAGATGAAGAAATAGAAGATTTTTACCAACTTCTACAGTCTGAAATCATCCAAATATGCAATCAATATGTATTGATTATTACTTGTGATTGGAAGACAAAAGTTGAAAACAAAAGATAATCAGTAGTTGGAAAATATGGCTTTTGTGATTAAAAAAAAAAAAAAGATTCTGGAGATACCATGACAGAATTTTGCAAGACCTTCAAATTATTCAGGAGCTCTGGTGGCATAGTGCCTAAGGAATTTGACTACTAACCAGAAAGCTGGTGATTCAAACCCCCCAGCCACTCCTCTAGAGATACTGCCTCGGAAACCCAAGGGGTGTTGCTATGAATCAAATCAACTCAATGGCAGTGAATGTGGTTATATATATTTATAAACACACACACACACACACACACACACACACATGATTATTAGCAGTTACCAAGGGTAGGAAGGAGGGGAAAAGGGGAAGCTTTTGTTTGGTTGTTTGGGGGGCATTGAGCTTATGCTAACTATGGTAGAATATTTTGAAAAAAGATAGCAATAATGGTGGCACAACATGAAAAATGTCATCAATGTCCCTGACCTGTAAATGTGGAAGTTGTTATGTTGGCTAATGTCTTGTGAATGCTTTCACAATCAAAGTGGAAAAAAAAAACAAGAAAACCAATGGTATTGAAGGAAGAAGCCCAAGCTGCACTGAAGGAATTGACAAAAATTAAAAAAAAAAAAAAAAACAAGACTCCAGGAATTGACAGAATACCCATTGATATGTTTTAACAGGGGAGCTCTGGTAGCGTAGTGCTGAAGGCGTTTGATTGCTAACCAGAAGCAGAACTAGTATCCTTAGCCCAGGTACCACTAAGCTGACTTCCTAAGACCTGAAGCCAGACTTACCAATCATCTTTTTCAAACCCACCAGCCACTCCTCAGAAGGAAGATTGGGCAATCTACTTCCATAGTGATACTGTCTCAGAAACCCAAGGAGGGATCGCTATGAGTTGGGTTAGACTCGACGGCACATAGCAACAACAACAACAACAAATGATTTAACAAATGGATGCCTTACTGGAAGCACTTACTTGTCTATGCCAAGTAATTTGGAAGACAGCTACCTGGCTAACTGACTGGAAGAGATCCATATTTGAACCCATTCCAAAGAAAGGTGATCCCACAGAATCGGAGATAATTGAACAGGTATCATATGCAAGTAAAATTTTGATGAAGATAATTCAAAAATGGCTACAGCAGTATATTGACAGGGAACTGCCAGAAATGCAAGTTGGATTCAGAAGAGGATGTGGAACAAGGGATAACATTGCTTATGTCACATGGATCTTGGCTGAAAGCAAAGAAAGGTGTTTTATTGACTATGCAAAGGCATTTGGCTGTGTGGATCATAATAAATTATGGATAAAATTATGAAGAATGTGGATACAAGAGCACTTAATTATGCTCGTGAGGAACCTGTACATAGACCAAGATGCTGTTCTTCAACCAGAACAAGAGGATACTGCATGGCTTAAAATCAGGAAGGGTGTGTATCAGGGTATATCATTTCACCATACTTATCCAAACTGTATGCTTACAAATAATCCAAGAAGCTGGACTGTATGAAGAAGAACACAGCATCAGGATGGGAGGAAGACTCATTAAAAACCTGTGATATGCAGACAACACAACAGTGCTTGCTGAAAGTGAAGATGACTTGAAGAAATTACTGATGAAGATTAAAGGCTATAGCCTTCAGTATGGATTACACCTCAACACAGAGAAAATGAAAATCCTCACAACTGGACCAATAAGCAGCATCATGATAAATGGAGAAAAGATTGAAGACGTCAAAGATTTCATTTTACTTGGATCCCCAATCAACACCCATGGAAGCAGCAGTCAAGATATCAGATGTTCTTATTGCACCAGGAAAATCTTCTGCAAAAGACCTCTTTAAAGTGTTGAAGAGCAAAGATGCCACTTTGAAGACTAAGGTGTGCCTAACCTAAGCCCTGGGATTTTCAGTCACCTCAAATTCATGTGAAAGCTGGCAATGAACAAGAAAAACAAAAGAGTTGATGTCTTTGGAAGAAATGCTGCTGAAATGCTCCCTGGAAGCGAGAATGGCCAGACTTCATCTCACCTACTTTTGTCGTTTTATCAGAATAAACCATTCCCTGGAGAAGGATATCATGCTTCATAAAGTGGAGGGTCAATGAAAAAGGGGAAGGCCCTCAACAAAATGGATTGACACAGTGGCTACAATGACAAGCTCAAGTACAGCAAGGAGTGTGAGGATAGCACATGACTGGACAGTGTTTTGTTCTGTTGCACATAGGGTCACTATGAGTCAGACCTAACTGGACAGCACCTAACAACAACATATGAGTTATGATTTGATCTTTTTTTCTGAAAATTATCTTTTAATGCATTCAATTAATTTTTGCTGTGTTGTGCTAAGTAATGGGAATGCAATACCAAACAAGACAGTCCCTGCTTGGGAGGCAATGGCATTTCCCATTATTGTAGATAAGGCCAGGAAGATACTATTAATTCCTTTACTAGTATCCTCAGCCCAGGTACCTCTAAGCTCACTTCCTAAGACCTGAAGCCAGACTTATCAATCATCTGATTTGATATCCCAAATGGCCGGTTGAAAACAAATCTTTTGCCATCAAGTTGATTCTGACTCATACCGACCCTATAGGACAGAAGAGAATTGGCTCATAGGGTTTCCAAGGCGATAAATCTTTACAGAAACAGACTGCCTCATCTTTCTCCTGCAGAGCAGTTGGTAGGCTCCAAACACCAACCTTTTGGCTAGCGGCCAAGTGCTTTAACCACTGTGCCACCAGGGATCCTCAAATGGCTGATACAAGCCGTATTTTATGTGAATGTGGCCCTAAATGTTAAAAAGAGCAATTTGATCAATGAGTCAATTAGAGTTAACAAGGTTTATTGAGTGAGAAACTGTTCATGAACAGGAAGCACCTACCTCAGGCTGAAAATAATGACAGGGCTTGAGTTTACAGTTAAAACACTATTTTAAAACTTAGATGGCTAACTAGCTTGACTTTTGCTTGATTGGTTGATCACACCTTATTTTTCTTTTATTTTCAGAAAACTGGTCACTGAATACTAAGCTTGTTTGTCTTGATCGGATGCCTGTTGCTAATTCATGCTTGTAAATATTGCTAACTCATGCTGAAAAGAAAGAAAAAGAAAAACTTGCCTAATCATTGATTCTGCATAGACTTGTTGTTTCTCATAAATGACATTATGACTAAATTTTATTCTTGTATTTGGTCCAGAGAAGCCATTTCAACTCTTGCCTCTGAAAAAGTGTTTAATGTATTGAGCATAAATAATAATGTACATTATTTTTTAAAGTAAATGTTATGATTAGGGAAAGCAGCTCATGGCAGACACTTTGGTAAGTTCAGGAAAGTATGACAAAATTAAAATCACTCATGATCCCAACCCCATAAATAGAGAAAAACCCCAGTACTCTCATCTTGTTCCCATATTTCCCTGAAGATGGCAGCTGCCATCCCAACTCTCATCCACCTGCCCTGTGTGACATAAGTGATTGGACTTGTTCTTGATCTTTAGTCAGTAGTGCCATGAACTCAATAAATATTTGTGAAACAGATTCATTCAACACTTTTTAAATCTCTTTTGCATATTTAGCTGTGTATGTATAAATTGTTGTTTTTAAGTTCCTTTGAGATAGCTTCGATTCATAGTAACCTTATGTATAACGGAATGAAATGCTGCCTGGTTCTCATAATAGTAGGTATGTTTGAGCCCATTATCCCAGCCACATTGCCAACCAATCTCATTAAAGTTCTCCCTTTTTTTCACTGACCATCTACCTTACCAAGCATGTCATCCTTGTCCCGGGATTGGTCCTTCCTGATGCCATGTCCAAAGCAAGTGAGGCAAAGTCTTGCCATCTCCACCTCAAAGGGCCATCATTCTGGCTGTGCTTCCTCCAGGACAGACTTATTCCTTCTCCTGGAAGTCAAATGTAATATTCTTCACTAACACCATAATTCAAATGTGTCCATTCTTATACAGTCTTCCTTATGTATTGCCCAGCTTTCACACACCACAGAGGTGATTGAAGAGACCCTGGTTTGGGCCATGCATTCTTTAGTCCTCAAAGTGACATCTGTGCTTTTAACTCTTTAAAGAGATGGTATGCCTATATAGATAGCAGAAAAGGGGTGTGTCAGAGTTGCATCCTCTTACCATACTTATTCAATCCATATACTGAGCAAATAATCTGAGAAGATGGACTATATGATGAGGAATGCAGCATCAAAATTTCAGGAAGACTCATTAACAACCTATAATATGCAGATGACACACAATACTTAACAATACTTAAAGCACTTACTGATGATGATCAAAGACTACAGCTTTTAGTATGGATTACACTTTAACATAAAGAAGACAGATTTCCTCAAGCTGGATGAATAAACATCATGATAAACAGAAAAAATATTGAAGCTGTCAAGAATTTCATCTTACTTGGATTCACTATCAAAGCAGTCAAGAAATCAAATGATGTATTGCATTCAACAAATATTCCCAAAAGACCTCTTTAAAGTATTAAAAATCAAAGATGTCGCTCCCTTTGAGAACTAAGCTGCACCTGACCCAAACTGTGGTATTTTCAATCTCCTCATATGCACGTGAAAGCTGGACAATGAGTAAGGAAGACCGAGAAGGATTGATGCTTTTGTGTTATAATGTGTGTGAAGAATATTGATAATCCAAGGACTACAATGAGAACAAACAAGGCCCTCTTGGAAGAAGTATAGCTGAAATGCTCATTAGAAGCCAAGATGGCAAGACTTTGTCTCAATTCCTTTGGATATGTAATCAGGAGGGACCAGTCCAAGGAAGAGGACATCATGCTTGGTAAAGTTGAGCGTCAGCATAAAAGAGGAGGTTCCTCAGTGAGATGGATTGACACAGCGGCTGCAACAACAGGCGCAAACATAACAATGCTTATAAGGATCATGCAGAACCAGGCAGTATTTTGTTCTGTTGCATATAGGGTCACTATAAGTCTTCACCTAAAAACAACAGCATGCATAAATGGACCTTCATATACAAAGAGTTAATACAAGTGATGACTTTTCTGTATCCTGAATTTAAGTATAAGTAACACCTTTGAAGCCTCAGTGAGATGGCATGAAAAGCAGTTTGGTGCCAGGTGGTTTGTATTATTGTTTGATTACAAGACTCATTCAAGAAAATTCAGCAACTGGGTCTATTCAATATAAGATTTATAGTTTCAGAAAATTGTTTCTCAATTTCCTTGGGGATAAAAATAGCCATTGTGTTTCTTTCTGTCTCTCTGCTTTGTGGAGGAAATATTGTTATCATTTTCTTTATATAGTGCCCAAATTTTGTAAAATAGTGGTTTGAAACTTTTTTTTTTAACCATCAGAATCCCATTTTCTACTGAATTGTTTATGGGACTACAAGTCATAAAACAGTAAATTTTCTTTAGAAATAAAAGTAGTAATATTTAGGTGTATATTCAACCACTGGGAAGATTGCAGAAATTCTAATGAATACCATAATCACAATCAGGGATATTGCATGTTTGTTAAGGTCTTATCAATCTCAGCATCTAAATTATTTCTGCCTTTTGGTTTTGTCTCACAGTATGGGGCAAATCTGAATTCTTATCTACCTAATAACTCCCTTCATGTAACTCCAGTGGAACCAGGGTGCTCTGGGCAGGTACATACACTTTCCTGTCATTATTCCACCTGGAAGATACGTGGATCTGTAATTCATGTGCTTCTTTCTCCCTCTGATCCCCTCTCCCCAAAAAAGTTCCAAAAGAACTGGGGAGTTTTGTACATGGATGACTCCAGCAAGAGATTTTAAAAAATGATTCCTACTGCAGACCACACACCAGGAACTTCTGATAAATCCAAACAGAGAGGCTTGTTCCCCTCACATCCCCATGTTATACCCTCTTCTATCCTTCTCTCTAAATTTTTCTCGTTCTCCCTTTCAATCTCTCTCGAACACACTCTCAATTTCTCTCTCTCTCTCCCATTTTCTCTTATTCTATCTTAAACTCTCTCACTCTTCTCTCTCTCACAGTCTCTCTCTTGGTATCAATCTCTCTCTCCTCACCCCTTACTGAGCTTCTCTGGCCTTTCAGAGTAGCTGCTTCCCTCTTTGTCTCCTTTCTCTGCCCATCTCCCATGCCAAGCTTTCTCTTTTTTAAGAATAGCGCAGTTTGCTTAGACCCTCTGATTTTGCATCGCACACTCATCTCCCAGTTCTAAAGGCCATTGGAGCATCATGACTATTTGCACCGAGCAAACATAAGTCCTGTTGAAGGTTCACCTGCCTTCAAAGGCAAGGAGCACCGCAAATAACAAATTCACATATACTTCCCCAGCACATCTGCCGCCTGTTTTATTTTTAAACATCTGGCTGTCTAATCTCAGGATACTCCTGAATCAAAATGATACAGAGAATAAAAAGTGGAGTTGTCAGATATGTTTTTGTTTCAAGCCTGAATCCACAAATGCTAGCTACTATTATATTCTTTCAAAAGAATATACAAATCAAACAAGGAGCACCTAAAACAAAACCAAGCCAGTTGCTTTTGTGTTGACTCTATTGACAATCCCATATGTGTCAGAGTAGAACAGTAATCCTTAGGGTTTTCAATGGCTGTGTTTTTTGGGGGAAGTAGATAGCTAGGCATTTCTTCCAAGACATCTCTGGGTAGGCTTGAACCACCAAACTTTTGCTTGGGAGCTGAGCACATTAACCATTTGCATAATCCAAGCACTCTACCATATGTGTTAAAAACACCTAAAATATGATATAATCCAGGAGCTCTGGTAGCATAGTGCCTAAGGCACTTGACTGCTAACTGGAGGGTATGTGGTTCAAAACCACCAGCAACTCCTCAGAAGGAAGGTTGGGCAATCTACTTCTGTAGTGATACTGTCTCTCAGAAACCCAAGGAGGGGTCGCTATGAGTCAGGTCTGACTTAAGAGCAAATAACAACAACAACACGATATAATCCAGATGTCATGGCCACAATCGGTATTTCCCCATTGATGGCTACACAGGGTCCAAAAACAAACCTGGTTGAGTGTGAGTCCATCACTGCCCACAGAATGTGTGCTAAACTTTCCCAGTTTAACAGTGTTGTGTGAGGAGACATGAAAATGTCCACCTTGTAAATAAATGCTCACAGAAAAACCACACATCTGGTCAGAAGTTTAGATGAATGAGGGTGGGAGAATCAGTGGAGTTATCAGCTTACTCTGAAATCATTACCCAAGATAGTATATTAGGGTGAGGGAATGCCAATAAGTTAAGGTTCAGCACACAATACATCTAAATGGACATTTTTGTTTTACTAAAATTTAAACTTCAGAATTTGATGTGCATTATCTCTGAGGCACATGTACTCCAGAATACTGTTGTTTGCTGGCATTGAGTCAATCCCTGACTCGATGCAAAACAGAATACAATACTGCCCGGCCTTGCACCATCCCCATGATCCACTGCAGATCAGACTGTTGTGATACATGCGATTTTCCTTGGCTGATTTTTGGAAGGAGACAGCCAGTATTTTCTTCCCAGTCCACGTTAGTCGGGAAGTTCCCCTAAAACCTGTTCAGCAGCAAAGCAACACACCAGCCTCCACTAACACATAGGTGGTGGCTGCATGTGAGGTGCACTGGCTGGGAATTAACCCCAGGTCTCCTGCATGCCAGGCGAGAAGTCCACCACTGAACCACAAATGGCTCATTTCAGAGAACAGCATTGCAAATTTAAAACAATATAACTAGCTTAGTTCTGGTAGCATAGTGCCTAAGGCCCTTGACTGCTAACCAGAAGGCTGGCTGTTCAAACCCACCAGCCACTCCTCAGAAGAAAGGTGGGGCAATCTACTTCTGTAGCGATACCGCCTCAGAAACCCAAGGAGGGGTAGCTATGAGTCGGGTCCAACTTGACAGCACATAACAACCACAGCTTAGCCATGGTCTAGCAAATACAGGAATAGAACAACAATAGGTGTTTATATTATCTGTATCTTTCTTAAACATCATCAGATTTCACATAATTGTCCATCTGACTTGTTGAAAGATATCCTCTAGGGTAGTGGCACAAACGGTAAGTGTTTGGTTGCTAAAGGAAGTCTGAAGGTTCGAACTCATCCAGCAGATCTGCAAGAGAAAGACCTGGTGATGTCCTCTTGAAAAGACTGAGGCCAAAAAATCCTTATGGGGCAGTTGCACTTTGTCACATAGGGTCACTATGAGTTGGAATTGACTCTATCACACACACACACACACACACACACACACAAAGCACTAGCAGCAACAGACATTTTCTGCAACTCTAAAGGAGGCAGATGAAGAACAACTGATCTAGCACTTGCAGAAACGTCATCTGACTTTGCTTTCTGAATCTGGTGTTAGGAGGACAGACTTTTTTAAAGCTAGGATGACCCTTTCTTTAGTCTTCCACTGTGATTATCTGGTTCAGCTGATGGAATTAACTACATATGAATAATATATTTCCTGGATACTTATAATCCATAATCCTCACAATAGTTTTCAATGCATCCATGCCTTCATGCATGTGAAATAGCTTTTGTAAGCATGACATTTGAGGACACGCACATTTATCTTCAAAACTCTGTGGACATTGTAATACCGGTGCCTGAAGAAATAGAGCAGAGAAGAAAATGCAGCCAACATGCTTTATTTTATTCTCACTTTATGTTTGGCAAGACTCCCCTCAACCCACATTTTAAAATAATAATTTTTCTCAGATGTTGCCATTGTTAGTTGCCATCAAGTTGATTCTGACTCATGGCATCTCCATGTGTTGAAGAGTAGAACTGCTCCGTAGGGTTCTCTTGGCTGTAGTATTTATGTGTGCAGATTGCCAGGTCTTTACTTCTGTGGCACTTCTGAATGGGTTCAAGCCACCAATCTTCAGGTTAGTAGCCTAGGCAAAGAATTTACCCCACCTAGGGACTTTTCCCAAAGAATATTTCTAGATATAGGGGGCAAGATGGCGGACTAGGCAGAAGGATTGCACAGACC
>NW_006922095.1:1206088-1213682 GCF_000298275.1 Orycteropus afer afer | reverse complement strand
GACATGAGACAAAGTATATGTGAACTGCTGTATGAAAAGTGAATTTACTCTGTAAATCTTCACCCAAATCCTAATAAAAAAAAAAAGAATATTTCTAGATATAAAGAACTTTTCATTGACTGTACCTGAAATACTCCTTGGAACTACATGATCAGAATGATTTTTCAATCTAGGATTTTTTTCTCCATATCTTAAAGTTATTATTTTCTGTAGAGTGGGCAGTGTTTTGAGACATAGACCCCCACATCCTTCTTCCTAGTCTGTCTTAGTCTGCAAGCTCCCTGAAACCTGTCCACCATAGGTGACCCTGTTGGTATTTGAAATACTTGTGGCATAGCTTCCAATGTTATAGTAACATGGAAGCTACTGCACTATAACAAATTGATACACCAGTTAACTGGTTAACTGACAAACATAATTGTGCTTAAGAGGAACCTATACATAGACCAAGAGGCTGATTTTCAAAGAGCAAAAAGGGATACTACATAGTTTAAAATCAAGAAAGATGTGCATTGGGGTTGTATCCTCTCACCATATATATTCAATCTGTATGCTGAGCAAATAATCCAAGAATCAGGACCACATGCAGAAGAACAAAACATTAGGATTGGAGGAAGACTCATTAGTAACCTGCAATATGCAGATGGCATAACCTTGCTTGCTGAAAGCTAAGAGGACTTGAAGCAGTTACTTATGAAAATCAAAGACTACAGCCTTCAATATGGCTTACACCTCAACATAAGGAAAACAAAAATCCTCACAACTGGACCACTAAGCAACATCACAAGATGGAGAAAAGATTGGAGTTTTCAGAGATTTCATTTCATTTGGCTCCACAATCAACACCCATGGAAGCAGCAATCAAGAAATCAGACATTGTATTTACTGGGCAGATCCATTGCAAAAGACTACTTTGACGTGTTAAAGAGCAAAAATGTCACTTTGAAGACTAAAGTTTGCCTGACCCAAGCCATATGTATTCAAAAGTCTCATACGCCTGTGAAAGGAATAAGGAAGATCAAAGAAGAATTGATAAATCTGAATTATGGAGTTGGTGAAGAATATTGAATAAATTATGGACTGCCAGAAGAAGGAACAAAGTTGTCTTGGAAGAAGTACAGGCAGAATGCTCCTTAGAGGCAAGAATGGTCACAATTTGTCTCTCATATATTGGTCATGTTGTCAAAAGTATCAGTCCCTGGCGAAGGATATCATGCTTGGTAAAGTAGAGTATCAGTAAAGTAGAGGACCCCTCAACCAGATGGATTGACACAGGGGCTGCAGTGATGGCCTCAAGTACAGCAAGTATTATGAAGATGGTGCACCACTGGGCGGTGTTCTGCTCCGTTTTACACTGGGTTGCTATGAGTCGGAGCTGATTCACCTTTACTCCCAGTAAAGTTTACTAGGAGTGCATTTTCTGCTTTTTTTAAATTTATTTTTTCCTAACATTGTCTTTATTTCATTCTTATTCTTGAAGCATAGTCCACGTACATGTAATATTCTATATTCCCAGTGAATTCTCTAACAAGTTGAACAAAACTGATAAAATTACAATCTCATCAATTTTGGCCTCATTTGCTGTTGTTGAAAATTCTGCTATCCAAGAAAATGTTCATTTTAAGAATTCAGTCTTTTCTCTCTGGCTAGTTTAAGATTTTATTTTTGTCTTTGCCTTGCGTTGATGTCTACTTTCCCTTTCCTATAAACATTAAAATAGTTCCTTAGTTTGTATTTGCCAGGTATATTTTTTCTACCCTCATATTTCACATGCACGTGTCTGTTTCAGACTGTATCAGGCAGGAGAGACTAGGTCAAATCTAAAGCAGATTATTTGCCATCCAATTAATTCTGACTCATGGCAATCCTATGTGTGTCAAAGTAGACTTGTGCTCCATGTGATTTTCAATGGCTAATTTTTCAGAAATAGATTGCCAGGCTTTTCTTCTGAGGTCCCTCTTGGTGAACTCAAGCACCTCATCTTTAGTAGTAAACACAATCCCTTAATCTCATTGCCTTAAAACAAGAAGTTTACTTCCTCCTCGTGTTACGTGTCCATTACAGATCACCTGAGGCTCTGTTCCACAGCATCGTCATCCTGGAACCACGGCTGTCAGGGCAGCCTCTCTCTGGATCACTGCTGGTCATCATTTTGTCTGAGGAAAAGAATACCATGACCAACTATGTGCTGCCTTGAAAACTTCTAACCAATATGATGTGTAACTTACTGTTTACTTTCTATTGTCTGAGTTCAGCAGGATAGGGAACCATAATTCTTTGGTAAGAGGAGGCACATATTTTATAAACACTCGTAAAAATAAAGTCTTCATATTTAGATGCTGATTCTTAAGTGAGAAGAATTTGACTTGCTTTTTATTTTCAAACAAACATGTTACATTGCCTTCGATCCCAATCTTCCTGAACCTGAGCAGAATTTCGATGTCATGATAACAGAATGAGTTGTAATCTGATTTCCAGTGCTTTCTTCTGGAGAAGTTTTGTTAACCTGGGATAATATTTTCTCTTGTTCCTGTAAAGTGTGTTCTACACTTCTTGGGTGATTTCATTCTACTTGAATCTAGAAGTCAAGGAATCAAATGACTTGCGATCAAATGTGTTGCATTGAGCAGTCTGCTGAATAAGAGCTCTTTATTATTATTACTTATTTTTACAGTGTTTCCTCCCCTCCCCTCCCACCCTTGGTAATCAAGAAAGAATGTTTCCTTCAACATGTAAACCTTCCCTTGATTTTTACAATAATGAACTAATGCAATATTTGTCCTTCTGTGATTGAGTTATTTCACTCAGCATAATGTCCTCTAAGTTCATTCATATTATGCAGTGTTTGGCAGATTCTACATTATTCTTTATGGCTGCATAGTACTCCGTTGTGTGTATGTACCACAGCTTGGTTATCCATTCTTCTGTTGATGGGCACCTACATAGCTTCCATCTTTTTGCTATTGTAAATAGTGCTCTGATGAACATGGGTGTGCATATATCTGTTCTTGTCATGGCTCTCACTTCCTTAGGATATATATCGAGTAATAGAATTGCTGGATCAAATGGTATTTCTAATTCCAACTTTTTAAGGCATCACCATACTGCTTTCCACAGTGGTTGTATCATTTGACAGTCTCAACAGCAGTGTATGAGATACCCAATCTCTCCACATCCTCACCAGCATTTGGAGTTTTCTGTCTTGTTGAACTTTGCTATTAGTGCTGGGGCAAGATGGTAGCTCATTGTTGTTTTGATTTGCATCTTTCTAATGGATAAGGACCGTGGACATTTCTTCACATGTTTGTTGGCCACCTGAATATTCTTTTTGGTGAAGTGTCTATTCATGTGTTCTGTCCACTTTTTTAATTGGATTGTTTGTCTTTTTGCTGTTGAGGTGTTGGAGTTTTCTATAAATTTTAGAGATAAGTCCCTTGTCAGATATGTCACTGCCAATTTTTTTTTTTTTCCCAATCTGTAAGTTCTCTTTTTACTCTTTTAGAGAATTCTCTGGAAGCATATAAATCTTTAATTTTTAGAAGGTCTCATTCACCTAGTTTGTCTTCTGCCATTTGTGCATTTTGAGTTATGTTTGACAGTCTATTTATGCCATAAATTAGGGTCCATAAACTTGCTCCTAGTTTTTCCTTGAAGAACTTACAGCTTTAGGCTTCACATTTAAGTCTTTGATCCATCTGCAGTTAGTTTTTGTGTATGATGTGAGGTACAGATCTAGTTTCATTTTTCTGCAAATGGATATCCAGTTTTGCCAGCACCATTTATTAGAGACCACTTCTTCCCCATGTAATGGATTTCAGCCCTTTGTCAAATATCAGCTGACCATAGGTCAATGGATCTCTCTCTGGGTTCTCAATTCTGTTCCATTGATCTATGTGTCTGTTGTTGTACCAATACCAGGCTGTTTTGACTACTGTGGCTGTATAGTAGCTTTTGAGATCCAGGAATATAAGACCTCCTAATTCGTCCTTCTTCTTCAATAGTGCTTTGCTTATCTAAGGTCTCTTTCCTTTCCATATAAAATTAGTGATTTTTTCTTCCATATCCTTAAAGAATGTTGATTGAATCTGGGTTGGGGTTTCATTGAATGTATAGATTGCTTTGGGTAGTGTTGACATTTTCACAATGTTCAATCTTCCTATCCATGAGCATGGTATGTTCTTCCATTTATGTAGATTTTTTATGGTTTCTTGAAGTAGTGTTTTGTAGTCTTCTTTGTATAGGTCTTTTGTGTCACTAGTGAGATTTATTCCCAAATATTTTATTTTGTTGGTAGCTATTGTAAGTGGTACTTATTTCCTTATTTCCTTTTCAGCAATCTCTTTGCTGGTGTAGAAGAATTCAACTGATTTTGTATGTTGATCTTATATCCCACCACTATGCTAAATCTTTCAATTAGTTCCAGTAGGTTTTTTTTTTTTTTTTTTTTAGTCCCTTGCTTTTTCTAGGTATAGCATCAAATCATCAGCAAATAGGGATAATTTTACTTCTTCCTTACCAATTTGAATGCCTTTGATTTCCCTTTCTTGGCTTTGAATAAGAGCTCTTCTTTAAAGTTTTAAGAACAAAGATGTCACATTGACGACAAAGCTTTGCCTGACCCAAGCCAAGGCCTTTTCAGTTGCCTCTTATGCATAGGAAATCTAGACAATCAAAAAAGGAAGATAGAAGAAGAATTGGTGCATTTGAAGTTTTTCTTTGATGAATAATGCTGAGTTGATCATGGCCTGTCATAAAATGAACACATCATTCATAAAAGAAATACAATCAGATGCTCCTAGAACCAAGGATGGTGAGACATCATCTCACTTTGGACATATTATCAAGAAAGACCAATTTCTAGAAAAGGATACCGTATTTGGTGAAGGTGAGGGTCAGCAAAAAATGAGGGAACCGTTCAATGAGATGGACTCAGACTTCAAAGATCATCACAATAGTGCTGGCTGGGAAAGGTTTCATCCTATTTTACATAAGGTCACCATGAGGTGAAGCCAACTCAATGAAAACTGACAACAACAGCATACTCCTAGGATGTAGTTTTCCAATATCAGATCAGTCACCACCTCCATCTTCTCTACCTTTGTCCTGTTGTTTTGGAGGATCTAGTTAGGATGAGAAACATTTCTCTGACTGATGAAATAAGCACCCATATAGTAGGATGATGGCTGCTCAGTTTTCTAGTTGCCTATCACATTCAGTCAAGCAAATTTATTAATCTGTAGTGACCATGTAAACCTGGCCCACTGACAGTGTTTTTTTTTAGTGCACTGTCATTCATTTTGAAGGTCCAAAAAACCCATTGCCATTGATTCAATTCCAACTCATAGAGACCCTATAGAACAGAATAGAACTGCCCCACAGGGTTTCCAAGGCTGTAATCTTTATGGAAGCAGACTGTCTGTTCTTTCTCCTGCAGAGTGGCTAGTGGGTTCAAACCACAGACCTTCCAGTTAGCAACTGAGTTGTACCCTAACTTCTGTGCATGGATTGTAGCAAAATGTTGGTTATCAAATCTAGCTCTAGTTGTTGGCTTGAATTTTCTTCTTTTTTTGTGCCATCCAAAGTCTTTTAGGGACAAGCTCCTCACCAGATGTCATTTGAAACCAGAAGCCCCTGCAGGCACACATGTCTGGGAAAATCAGCTTTCTTGGGGCATTTGAGATTCAATCTACAAAACAATTTCCAAAAACATTCCTGTTGTGTGAAATGGCATATGGCTGATGTTGGAAGCAGGCCTTCATAGCATCCATGCCAGCATGAACTCCCATGCCTGCAGTGAGGGGTGCCATACACACAGCGGAACTTCAGTGCCAATGTGTTGTGATAATTATGGTTATGGTGGTGTGATGATGATGATGATGATGATGATGATGATACAATCACCATGCCTCTTCTAGATTGAAATTTCTCCATGTCCCTTTCACCTAAGGTTCAGTAATTACTTACAAGAATCTCTCCCATGACTCTTCTCAATGCAGTTACTTTAATTAAATAGAACTTCTGATATTTTGGTTTTCCTCCTTGTTTGAACAATTGCTGGAACTAATGGCTACTAATTACATACAGTGTTTACAAGAGACACCTAGAGGCCCTGACGGGTGGCTCTGAAGAGCTCTTCACTTGAAGGACAAGAGGAACAGGCAGAAAAGCTGAACCAGGAAACAGGAACTTCAGCTGCAACTGAAGCCTCCCATCTTGCAAGTATTTATCCAGGTAGCAGAGGTATTAGAATGAAGTAATTGCTGGCACTTCCCTTCTCATTCAAAGATGAGAAACAAATGCTCTTCTGACTGCTGGGAACAGAAGGAAATGCATGGAAAGCTAACAATTCACCCCTGAGAACTGGGGAGCTCGATGCAGAGTTTTCAAAAGGAAAACAAAAGGGCTCACAAGGAGATTAGCATTAGGACTGAAGGAAGAACAAAGTTGTGCAGAAGGTTAAGCTCTCCAGTCCCGGCACATTGAGATAGCAATGGATAATTGTAATTAGCTTTCAGGATTTTTAATTATAGAAGTGATGTAAATAATCGCGCGGCCCAGCTTCACTAATGAGAGTCCTTGTCCTAAGTCATGTGGGGAGGCTGTTGTTAGGTGCCTTTGAAAGTGTGGCTGGCCATTAGGTATCACACAGCCAGCAAAAGGAGCAGCATTGATGTACAGAAATCAGACTTATTGGAAGAAGTAACCAACACTGAAGAGAGCTTTCATGAAAAACTCAAGCAATGGGCAGATTTGGGTTTACTTAGATGACATGATCACACATCAAGCCAATTAAAACCAGTTATCATCGATTCAACTCTGACTCATGGCAGCCCATTTGTGTCACAATAGAACTCCATAGGGTTGGCAAAGACAGATTTTTTTCAGAAGTAAATCACTAAGCCTTTCTTCTGAGACACTTCTGGGTGGATTTGAACCCCCAACCTTTCAGTCAGCAGCAAGGTACTTAACAGTTTGTGCCACCCAGGGGGGGGCAAAGCCAACATTCACAAATGGGTCTTTCCTGCTATTCCTAATATACTGCACTGCTTCAGGAATAAACAGAAACTCAAAAGAAATGGGCCTCCTGGTCCAAATGGTTCCTATGGTACTTTTCTTGTGACATCTTCTTATGTGCTGTATCAAAGATGGAACATTTTCCTTATTATCTTCCTCTACTAAACATAGAAATAGTAAGAGCACCACTGAAGTATTGTCATTGAAACTGGATAGTTTGTTCCTTTCTTTTTTTCTTTTTTTTTTTAACTTTTAACTACATTCTAATTTCTCTGAGGGGCTGAAAGTTTGGTTATTTGAACCCACCAGCTGCTCCATGGGAGAAAGACGTAGGAATCTGTTTCCATATAGCCTGTTGTTGTTGTTGTTGTTAAGTGCCGTCGAGTCGTTTCCGACTCATAGGGACCCCATGCACAGCAGAACGAAACCCTGCCCGATCCCGCGCCAGCCCCACAATCCCTGCTATACTTGATCCCATCATCGCAACCACCATATCAATCCATCTCGTGGAAGGCCTCCCCCTCTTTCGTCGACCCTCCACCCTACCAAGCATGACATCCTTCTCCAGGGAATGGTCCCT
>NW_006922095.1:1166233-1202928 GCF_000298275.1 Orycteropus afer afer | reverse complement strand
GAGACCTGGTCCCTCTCGGGAGGGTAACAAGGGAGCCGTCTGAGCACTAGTGACTGGGTTTTACCCCTCTCTCCTGCTCTTCCTGCCTGCTACTCTGTGCTACGCGTGTGCTTACCTTGCTCCTGCAGACCCGGTCCCTCTCGGGAGGGTAACAAGGGAAAGTGTTCCTATATAGCCTAGGAAACATTATCTGGCAATTCCACTACAGGGTCACTATGAGTCAGAATGGTCTCAACAGCTTGTTGTTGTTAGGTGCCATCGAGTCATCTCTGACTCACAGCAACCCTATGCACAACAGAATGAAATACTGCCCGGTCCTGTGCCAGCCTCACGATACTTGTTGTACCTGAGCCCATCATTACAGCCACTGTGTCTATCCATATTGTTGAGGGCCTTCCCCTTTTCATTGACCCTCCACCTTGCCAAGCATGATATCCTTCTCCAGGGAATGTTTCCTTCTGAAAACATGACCGAAGTAGGTGAGACAAAGTCTGGCCAATCTTGCTCCCAAGGAATGTTCTGACTGCACTTCCTCCAGGACAGATTTGTTAGTCTTTGTAGCAGACCATGGTACTCTTAGCATTCTTCTCCAGCACCACAACTCAAAAGCATCAACTCTTCTTCACTCTTCCTTATTCATTGCCCAGCTCTCACATGCATATGAGGTGATTGAAAATGCCATGGCTCGGGTTAACACACCTTAGTCTTCAAGAAGACATCTTTGTTCTTCAGCACTTGAAAGAGATCTTTTGCAGATTTGTCCAGTGCAATACTTATTCTGATGTCTTGACTGCTGCTTCCCTTGCTGTTGATTGTAAAGCCAAGTAATATGAAATGCTTGACAACTTCAATCTTTTCTCCATCAACTGTGAAGCTGTTTATTGGTCTAGTTGTGGAGATTTTTGTTTTCTTTATATTGAGATATAATTCATACTGCAGACTATAGTCTTTAATCTTCATCACTAAGTGCTTCAAGTCATCCTCACTTTCAGCAAGTAAAGTTATGTCATCTGTGTATCACAGGTTGTTAATTAGCCTTCCCTCAATCCTGATACCATGTTCTTCTTCATATAGTCCAGGTTCCCTGATTATTTGCTCAGCATACGAGTTGAATAAGCATGGTGAAAGGATACAACTTTGACACACTTCCTTCTTGACTTTGAACCACATAGTCAGTATCCCCTTGTTCTATTCAAATGACAGCCTCCTGGTCTATGTGCCAGTTCCTCATGAGTACAATTAAGTGTTCTGGAATTCCCATTCTTCTCAATGTTATCCACATTTTGTTAAAATCCACACAATCCAATGCTTTGGCATAGTCAATAAAACATAATTAAACATCTTTCTAGTGTCCTTTGCTTTCAGCTAAGATCCATCTGACATCTGCTATGATATCCCTCATTCCACATGCTCTTCTGAATCCAGCTTGCATTTTTGGAAGCTGTCAATATACTGCTGCAACTGTTTTTGAATTATCTTCAGTAAGATTTTACTTGCATGTGACATTAATGATATTGTTTGAAAATTTCCACATTCTGTGGGATCACCTTTCTTTGGAATGGGTACAAATATGGATTTCTTCCAGTCAGTTAGCCAGGTAGTTGTCTTCCAAATCTCTTGGCAAGCTTCAAGCTGGAGGCTTGAGTGCCTCCAATGCAGCGTCCATTTGTTGAAAAATCTCAATGAGTATTCTGTCAATTCCTGGAGCATTGTTCCTCACCACTTCCTTCAGTAAAGCTTTGGCTTCTTCCTTCAATACCATTGGTTCTTGATCATATGTCACCTGCTGAAATGGATGAACATCAACCAATTCTTTTTGGTACAGTGACTCTGTGTATTCCTCCCATCTTCTTTTGATGCTTCCCACATCATTCAACATGTTGCCCATAGAATCTTTCAATATTGCAACTCAAGGCTTAATTTTTTTCCTCAGTTCTTTCAACTAGAAAAATGCTGATCATATTCTTTGCTTTTGGTTTTCTAACTCCAGGACTTTGCACATTTCATTATGGTAATTGGCTTTGTCTGCTAGAGCTGCTCTTTGAAATCTTCTGTTCAGTTCTTTGATCTTGTCTTTTTTTTCCATTTGCTTTAGCTACTCCCCATTCAAGGGCAAGTTTCAGAGTCTTTTCTGAAAGTCATTTTGGTCTTTTCTTCCCTTCTTTTCTTTTAAATGAACTTTTTCTTTCTTCACGGATGATGTTCTTGATGTCATCCCACAATTCCTCTGGTTTTCAGTCATTGGTATTCACTGCATCAAATCCATTCTTTAAATGGTCTCTAAATTCAAGAGGGATATATTAAAGTTCATATTTTGGCTCTTGTGGACTTGTTTTAATTGTCCCCAACTTCAACTTAAATGTACATATGAGCAGCTTATGGTCTGTTCCACAACCAGCTCCTGGTCTTGTTTTGACTGAAGATATTTCTCCATTGCCTCTTGCCATAGATGTAGTCAATCTGATTCCTGTGTATTCCATCTGGTGATGTTCAAGTGTATAGACGTTGCTTATATTGTTGAAAAAAGGTACTTGCAATGAATAACTCATTGGTCTTGCAAAATTCTATCATGTGATCTCCAGTGTTATTTCTATCACCAAAGCCATATTTTTCCAACTACCAGTAACTCTTCTTTGTTTCCAACTTTTGCATTCCAGTCACCAGTGATAATCAACACATCTTGATTGTATGTTTGATCAATTTCCGACTGCAGAACTTGGTAGAAATCTTCTATAGCCTCGTCTTTGGCTTTCTTGGTTGGTGCATAAATTTGGATAATAGTAGTAGTAACTGGTCTTCCCTGTAGGCATATGGATATTATCCTATCACTGACAGCCTTGTACTTCAGAAAAGATCTTGAAACAGTCATTGTGATGATGAATGCCACACCATTCCTCTTGAATTTGTCATTCCTGGCATAGTAGATCATAGGGTGTCTGATTCAAAATGGTCAAAACCAGTCCATTACAGCTCTCTAATGCCTAGGATATCAATGTTCGTGAATTCTATTTCAATTTTCCTAGATTCATACTTCATACATTCCATGTTCCAATTATTAATGGATGTTTGCATCTCTTTCTGCTCATTTTGAGTCATGCCACATCAGCCAGTGGAAGTCTTGAAAACTTTATTCTATCAATATCATTAAGGTTATCTCTACTCTGAGGGGTCAGCTCTTCCTCAGTCAAATTTTGAATGCTTTCCAACCTAATGGGCTCATTTTCTGGCTTTTTGTAGGACAATGTTTCAGGGTTGTTCATAAAGTTTTACATTAAATCATCAGACAGTGTTTCACTGCTATTCATAAGGTTTTCACTGGCCAATTCTTTGAGACATGGATGGCCTCTTCCTTCTTCAGAGTCTGTCTAAGGCCAGAAGCTCCACTGAAACCTCTCCACCAAGGGTAACCCTGCTGGCATTTTGCAACACCGGTGCCATAGGCTCTAGCCTCACAGCAACACGTAAGCCACCTTAGGACTTGTTCTCCTTCCTTAGTTGTTCCTAACCACTCTGCAGCTACCTACCTCAGGCCCCTGCCTCAATATAGAGCCACACACAAGCAAAAAGCAGCCTCCAAGTCCCAGGCCTACCTGCCTCAGTTCCCAGCCTTAAAAAAGTGCTACATTCAAGTGAAAAGCAGCCTCCAAACCCCCAGCTGCCTACCTCAGGCCATGGAGGTAGGTGGGAATTTCCCTGTACTTTTGGCTTAGTGCCTAAGGCATTTGACTGCTAACCAGAGGGCTTGTGGTTCAAACCCACCAGCCACTCCTCAGAAGGAAGGTAGGGCAATCTACTTCCATAGAGATACTGTCTCAGAAACCCAAGGAGGGGTCGCTATGAGTTGGATCTGACTTGATGGCAATGAGTTTGGTTTGTGAGTTTTATCATTGATATTATTCATAACAACAAAAAAAAAAAATGGAAAGAAAAACAAACTCATTGCCGTTGAGTCAGATCCAACTCATAGAGATCCCTTCTTGGGTTTCCAAGGCAGTATCCTTACGGAAGTAGATTGCTCAATCTTCCTTCTGGGGAGTGGCTGGTGGGTTTGAACCACAAACTTTCTGGTTAGTAGACAAATGCCTTACAAAACAGGAGCCCCTGGGAGGTCAAATGGTTAAGAACTCAATTACTAGCTGGAAGGTTGAAAGTTTGAATCCACCCAGAATTGTTATGGAAGACATCTCGGGCAATCTGCTTACAAAAGGTCACTCCCTTGAAAATCCTATGGAGCAGTTCTACTCTTCACACATGGGGTTGCTATGAGTTGAAATCAAATCTATACCAACTAGCAATAACAACAACTACCAATGAAAAGAGGTTTCTTTTTAAACTCATTCCAGATGTATTTATTAGAAAAGGACTGAAACTACTCCTCTGAATGTCTATTCCCCTTTTCTTCCCTTAGTAAAAGAAAGTTGTGTATAAATATGTCAGTGACACTGTTCCTCAGTCTCCCTTTCAATGAGAGGTGCCCATGTGACTAAGTGCTGATCAGTGGAATGCAAACAGAAATCATCTATGCTTGTTCTAGTTTCTTCCCTTAAAAATAAAATAGACCCTCCAATTTTGTCCCCTTTCCCTCATCCCATTAGCAGGAATGTGCATGTGATGGGTGGATCTACAGCAGCCACCTTGGACCATAAGGAGAGAACCTCATGTAGAAGAGAATAGTGAAACGAGATGGCAGAAAGAGTCTGGGTCCCTGTCAGTTGGGGAACTACCCTACCAACCGTGGACTGTTTTCAGAACTTCAGAGAAAAGTGAACTTATTTTAAAGCACATCAATTTTAGTTGGGATTTTTCTGCTGTGACAGCCAAGACCACTTCCTTATTTTTAAAGATTGTCTTATCATTGAGGCCACTGTTGGTATTAACCTTGAGGACAACATTCTAGAAAGGTTGCTATGTTTATCAAATAAGATTTGTCTCTTTGATTCCTAAGAAGGACTAGCATGAACTAGCATAAAGATTGTTATTGAGGATCATGAGGTAACAGGTGATTCCAAGATTCCCAAGCTATTTAGTGGAATTTGGAAATCCTTAAGTGGTAAATAAAGAAACAAATGAACAAAATGGCTTCTGTGGTTGAATAAGTTTGGGATATATGGCATACCTTATCTCTCACTTGAGAACTCTGTGTATGTGTTAAAGATTTTCAGTTCTAAAGTGAAGGGCTATTTAATAACTTTTTGTATAACTTTTAATAACCCTTTTTAATAACTTTTTGCATAACTTTTTTTAAAAAACTGTAATGCTAATCATGTATCACACAGTACAGAAAAAAAAAAAAAGTCCCATAAATAATTGCAAAGTGAATGTCAAATTAATCACCCAACAGGTAAAAAATAGAATGTTGCCAACAGCCAACATACCTCCCATGCTTCTTCCCAATCACTATCTCATCTCCTTTTTCTTCCTCCAAGATGACCCATGTCCTCCCTTCTAATACCTTTTGCAGTTTCCCAGTTCTTGAACTTGATATAAATGGAATTTTAGAGTATATGACCCTTTGCATTTGGCTCCTTTCACTGAGTATCATGTTCATGAGATCCATTCATTTGCTAGATAGGCTCAGTTTTTTCATTTTCTTTGCTATATAGTATTCAGTTGTCTAGGTACACCAAATTTAATTATCCATGCTATTGCCAATAATCTATTATGGTATTTCCATTAGGGGATCATAATAATAAAATAATAATGCTGCTGTGGCCTTGCTTGCACATATCTCTTCCTAAGCATATGAATGTATTTCTGTTGTGAATATACCTAGGAGAAGAATTAGCAGGTATATTTATTACTATGTTTATTACCAATTAATAATATAAAATAATTTGCTAAAGTGGCTGTACCACTTTGCATTCTCAGCAGTGGTATATGAGATTCTGAGTTGGTATTTTCAAAATTTTAATTACTCTGGTGTATGTGAGGTAGAATCATATTGCTATTTTAATCTTCAATTTCCTGATGACGCATTAAGTTGTCCTTTTTCTTACCTTTTCAATCATTGGGACATTTTTTATGGAGTGTCTACTCAAGTCACTTGCACCTTTTTTATTGGGTTGTTTATTGTGTATTTTTTGTATTGATTTATAATGGTTCTTTCTATAGCTTGTGGCTCGTTTCACTCTTATAATGATGTATTTTGATGAGCAGAATTTCTTCACTTTAATATATCCCATTTCATTCATTCTCTTCAAGTTTAATGCACTTGTGTCACATTTTAGAAAATTTTCTCTATCTCAAGTGCATGGACCTGTTTCAGCTTCCACCTTTAGATCTAACATCCATCTGTAATTGATTCTATATGGCATGAGACGGGGTGACATTTTAATTTTTTTCAAATAAAAATCCACGTGACCAAATACCAGTTATTGAAAAGATCATTCCCCCTACTGTTGTGCAGCCTATCTTTTTTTCATAAATCAATTATTCATATATTCATGATCTGCTTCAGAACTGCACTCAGCTTTATTCACCTACTTTTCTATCCTTAGGCAAATATTACACTCTCTTAATCACTGTAACATCATTAGTCTTGGTATATAATCTAGCCTGTTCTTCACGAGTGTATTGGCTTAAGTTATAGAGAGAGTTATTTTTAAAATGTGTGGTTAAGAATTTTTCAGTTCTTCCTTGAATTCTATTCATTTGGCTTTAAAATACTTGAAGTGGTATTACAAAATCAAACCCACTGCCACCAAGTTGATTCTGACTTGTAGTGACCCTATAGAACAAAGTACAATTGCCCCATAGAATTGTCAAGGTTGTAAATATTTACAGAAGGAGATTGCCTTATCTTCTTCCCACAGAGTGGCTAGTAGGTTCTAACCTCTGACCTTTTTCTTTGGTTGACAGCTGAATGCCTTAACCGCTGCACCACCAGAGCTCCTGAGGTGATATTAAAATAAACCAAACCAAATCCACAGCGATAGAGTTGATTCTGACTCATAGTAACTCCCATTGGGTTTCCAAGGCAGTAAATCTTTACAAAGTAGATTGCTCCATGTTCCTTCCATGGAACAGTTGGTGGGTTTGAACCACTAACCTTCTGATTAGCAGCCAAATTCCTTAGGCACTGTGCTACCAAGGCTCCTTGGAGTGACATTAGATGACAGAGACTTACAAGTTTTACACTTTTTTTTTTTTTTTTTTTATGAATTGATGCTTTTATAATAAATACATGCCTCTGTATATCTAGTAATTTTTGCTTTAAGGTTACTTTGTTCAATGTTTTTATTTATTTATTTATTTGGTTAATGTCACATGGTACATATTTTTTTCATACTTTTATTTCCAACCTTTGTGTGTCCTTATATTTTAATTGTGTTTTATAAGCACCATAGTGATATTTTTCATGGGCACCTGTAACTCATTTACATTCAATGTAATACTAATACATTATTTTTCAAATAAACCATATTAGTAATCATTTTCTATTTGTCCTAGCTAGCTATGTTTCTTTTATCTCCTTTCCTGCCTTCCTTATTTGTTTATTTATTTATTTATTTGTATCATTCCTTTCTCCCCTCCCCCATTTTGCTTGTTTGTTATACTCTTTTACTTTTTGTTACTTTCTTTTAATAATTACTCTAGAGTTTATAGTCTGTGTTATTTTATTTTTATTTTATTTTAATGTGATTTGGGTAAAATTTACAAAGTAAATTCATCTTCCATACAGCAGTTCACATGTACTTTGCCTCATGACATTGCCTGTAATCCCCCACAGTGTAACAGCTCCCCTCCCACTTCCTCCCCATAACCACCTTTCCCTGTGTCCTTCCATCCCATGCACTCCTGCCCCCTGAGCTGTCTTCCTGTGCATACACAGCCTTTCTATTCTCCCATGATTGATCTCTCCAAGGAGTGTATCTACCTAATATAAATGTTGAGCTCACATGCCTGTCTTTTGTTTGGCTGGAAGCCACAGGGGAGGGGTTCAATTCCAGACATAAAGGGCAGCTAGGGCCCACAGTCTCGAGGATTTCACCAGGCTCTATCAGACCAGCAAAACTGTTCTCTCTTTCTCCCTCTCTCTCTCTTTTTTATCATTTTGAGTTTTGTTCCACATTATTCTCCCACTCTATACAGGATGCCCTATGTAGATCCCCCTTTGAGTGTTTGACAGTGGTAGCTGGACACTATTTAGTTCTTCTGGTCTCATAGTCATATAAGCTGAGGATTGCACGGTATACCAGTGGTTTGGACTAAGTATTTCCATGAATCTTAGGTTTTCTTCATTCTTCTTTGTTCTGGATGAGGAGAAACCCATCATTGCCTCTAGATGGCTGCTTGCAAGCTTTTAAGATCCCAGTCACCACTCACCAAAGTCTGATGTGGAACAATGTTTTTGTGTAGTATGTTATGTTATAGCAATTGAGCTTGATGTCCCTTCCAACCATGGTCCCAAGCCCACAGACCCAACTAACTCACTCCCTCTGTGTAGCTGGCTGTGGCCAAGAAGTGACTACCAACTTGTCCCTTGTCAGCTCTATTATATACCTGGAAATTGTCACCAAACATATAAATATACTTGTAGAAACATTGTCTGCCAACCTTACACATGGTCATGGACGCACTCCCCCCTGCATAGACATACCTAATCGTTCAGACAGCCCACCCATCTATCCACCTGTAGATCAATGTTTGCCACCACTGACAATGCAGTATTCTATGTGCAAAAGGGTTCATCTTTGTTGTCTGCTCTTCCCATGTATAGTCTGCATTATTGACTTATCAAAATTTAATATTAGTTGGTACTTTTATGTTTTCTTGGATAATGCAAGGAACTGAAAATTTAACTCCACTGGCCCTTCTCCTAACTAATATGCTATTGTTGCTATATCTATCCAAGAAGAATGAGATTTTTGACAATATCAATTTGGAAAGTAAATTGAAGTTGTCAAGAATTACATTCCACTTCAATCAGAAACCAATGTTCATAGAATCAACAGTTAAGTAATCAGATTATATATTGCATTGGATAATCTGTTGCAAAAAAAAAAAAAAAAAAAAAACTTCTTTAAGTTTTAAAAAGCAACAATGTCACTTTGATGACAAGAGCATTTAAGACAAATCATGTTCTTTTTCAATTGCCTCATATGTAAGTGAAATTTGGATAATGAAAAATGAACACAGAAGAATTGATGTGTTGAATTGTAAAATTGACAAAAAATATAAAGTAGAGTCCTACACAAATGAACATATTCATCTTAAATGAAATACAACTAGAATGTTCTTTAGAAGATAGGATGGTGAGCCTTCTCAATACTTATTTTAGACACATCATTAAGAAAGACTAATTGACAGAAAATGACATCTTGTTTAGTAAAGTAGAGGGCCAATGGAAATAAAGGAAACCCTCAATGAGATGCAGTGACGTAATAGCCACAATAACAGATTCCAACACACCAACAACCATGAAGATGAAGCAGGGCCAGAAAACATAACTTTCTACTTTATAGAAGTTTGTCCTGAGTCACTGTTGACTTATGGCAACTAAAAACACAACTTATAGATAATGTTTCCTTTATTTAGGTCTGGTGAAGAAGAATTATCTGTTTTTCATTTGTTTGAAAGTACTTTAGTTTATCTAAAGTATATTGAAAATATATCCCTTGAAAATATATTCACACCACATAGAATTCTAGATTGGCAGTTATTTTCTTTCAGCACTTTGAATGACTATGCCATTACATTATCTTCTGTCTATAGTTTTTTGTTGTTGTGAAATTTGCTGTCAGTCTAATTGTGGCTCCTTTGAAAGTAACATCTCTGTTTCTTTCTGACTGCTTTAAGATTTTTTCCTTCATTTTTGGTTTCCAGAAGTTTGTGCCAGTGTATAGTTTAATTTTTGTTTATGTTGATGGGATTTGCAGGACTTCTTGGATCTATGGCTTGATACCTCTAATTTGTTCTGGAACATTCTTAGCCAGCATCTTTTAAAATATTGTTTCCATTCCATTCTGCTGCTCCTCTTCTTCTGAGGCTCCAAGTACACCTGGTCATAACTGTTTTGTTCTGCCTATGCCTCTTAGGCTTTCTTCTGTATTTTCCATCTTCTTCTCATTTAATATTTCATTCTGAATATTTTCTTATGACCAGTACTTCAAAGGTCTGATTTCTTATTCAGTGTGTTTAATCTATTGTTAAGTCCATCCTTTGAGTTTTTTAATATTGTTTATTTTATGTTTTCAGTTTTTATTTGATTGTTCCTTATGGTTATCATTTCTTTGCCAAAATTGTTAGTCTAATTATTTCCTTGAACATAGTAATTACAGTTATTATAAAACCAGTGTCTTGTATTTCTGTTTTCTGGTTCCCTTATGGGTCCATTTCTTGGATCTGGTGCTTCTCTTTGGTTTTTGTTCATGTTGTCTAGCTTATTTCTCCATTTTGTTATATTTTTAAAAATTAAATTCAGATACAATTTTGGACATTGTATCTGAAAACAGTGTAGCCATAATTTGTGGCCTAAGGTAATAGTAAGTTCCTCTGCAAAGATTTATATTGATTCTACCAAACAACTCAGGGAACTGCAAATTAGGGTTTGTCACAATTCAATTCCAGGCATTTAAGATAATTTGAAACAAAACTTTGTCCCTGAGAAGATAATTAACTTCCAATTCACTTTTACTGCTTACATGTAGCCCTTTCAGGTCTCAGTACCAAGAAGATAAATTTACCAGGACTCCCCACAATGAGTCCTCAACTATAATTTTTGTACCTCTAGCTCCATGTGGCTCTTAACAATATTGTTTAGCTTCTTAGCTTCTCAGAACCTCTTTCAGAATTGGCAGACATCTCTGGAGGAAAAGAAACTCTAAAAGTCAGGCTTAGTTCTATGGGTTTTCTTCTTAACCTCAGTTTTAGCTCCATAATTCCTCATTGCATCTTTAGCTTCTAATGCTTCACCATTTTATTTTACTACTTTTCCAGTTCTCCAGTTGTTTTCAGTAAGAAAAATTAGTTCCAGTTTACTAGTCTGCTATTATAAGAATAGAAAATACCGATTTTTTAAATTGTGGTGTTGGTGAAGGATACTGAATATATCATGGAGTGGCAGAAGAACAAATAAATCTGTGTTGGAAGAAGTACAGCTAGAAAGCTCCTGAGAAGTGAGGATGGTGAGACTTTGGCTCCTGAACTTTGGACCTGTTTTCTGGAGTGACCACTACCTGGAGAAGGACATCATGCTTGGTAAAGTAGATGAAAAAGAGGAAGATCTTCAATGTGATTGACACAGTGGTTGAAACAATAGAGTCAAACATAGCAATGATTATAAGGAAGTGCAGGATTGGGCAGTGTTTTATTCTGTTGTGCATAAGGTCACTAAGACTTGGAAGAGACTTGATTACATCTACCAACAACAATAACAACAAGCAATCTTAAAGAAAAATCTGAACACTGACCAAACACACTTAATTACAAATATAATTTTTACATGGACATTTGTTGCAATATGAAGAATGAAGCCTTGGGAATTATTCATGTAATTTATGTACTATTGTGGGGTAAAGTTTCTGTATAGTATTATGGGATAGAGATGAATCCAAAATATCATCTTTACCATTTTACTTTCTGAGAAAATACTGAATATTATGAATATTATTGGACCTGAGTCATGATTATTTTTATATTGCTATTTGTATTTAAATATCTATACAGATTCATACTTTTTATTTATTTTGCTTTGTATTTTATTCACCATCTATATTCTGAGAAATTCTGACCATTATTTTCTTTTCAATGAATCAAAGACACGATCATTACCATTAGTTGTTGAAGTTTTAAAGCCATCGAGGTTTTAGAGGTCGTTAAGATTTATTCATCCCCAGCATTTATTAGCACTTTAAATATGCTCAGGTGCTGTCTTAAGGGCTTTTTTTTTTTTTTTTCATTTATTTAATCCTCACAATAATCCAATATAACAGGTACTAGTATTATTCCCCAAAATAAGCCCTGGTGGTGCAGTGGTTAAGAGCTCAACTGACAACCAAAAGTTCAGTGGTTCAACCCCACCAGACATTCTGTTGTGTGTGTGTGTGGTGGGCAGTCTGCTTGTGGAAAGATTATAGCCTCAGGAACCCAATGAGGCAATTCTGCTCAATTCCACAGAGTCATTATGAGTCAGAATTGACCCAATGGTAACAGAAGCATTATTCTCATTTCTCATATACAGAGGCTGGCACACAGAGGGTCTCAGTAACACTCAAGGTCACATACCTGGTGGAGATACCCCCCTCTCATTGTAGACCCACGTGGGGGTCAAAATACATTTGTTATGTGAAATGACTGTCCCAAAAGTTCCCAACACATTTACTCTCTCAATGATTATGGTTCATTTTTTCAACTTCTATATTTTTGCTGAGCATACATCAGTAAGTTTCTGTAAGTTGAATGCTCACATGCTATAGCTGAAAAAGAGAGTAAATAAGTTTTGATGAAGATAGGAAGGCACCTCTTTGATGAAAACACAGGGTTTTAGTGCCTAAACATCTGCTTTAGTTGCTGGCAGGCCTTCATTTTGTTTGTGTTTTTGCTTATTTCCTCTTTTTTTAGTATAACAATTGTTATGCTGATTACATTATAAAACAGAAGATTTTAATTTTTGTTCCCTTTTTCCTTTGTTACCACATCCTGCACACACATTGTATTGTGTCTCTTCATTTTGGAAGAAGAATCCTCACTGCAAAGCCTTTGCCCTAACAAGGCAATACAACAAACACAGTCCAGTTAAATAGAAACACTGGCTTTCAGACTGCTAATAGCAGTGACCTACCTGTTCTTTGATGTTCAGATATTGATTCCTGGGACCTGGCAGTTTAAGTAAGGGGCAGAGGGACTCAGAGAGCATCAGCCTGGGAACTTTGGAGTGATATTTCATGATTAAGTGTTAATCAGATATGGAGACTGCACCAGGTCAGGGAAGCATAGAGAAGCAGGAGGACAACTTTTTGGAGGTGTGGGTCCTAAAGAAACACTCAGCCAGGGCTCAGTGAACAAAGGTATACCCCAGCTTTGCTTGGAAGAGTAAAAATGTAGAAATATCTCATTCTAAGACCAAGGAAATGTGAATAAATAAATCATAGTGTAGAAACACAATGGAGTTTTTTGTAGTAGTGAGACTGAATTAAGTTAGATTGAATATATAGGTAACTCTTTTAAGCAGAGTGTTGAAAGGAAAAAAAAAAAGTTAAAGAGCAAGATACAAATAAATCAATATAAATATATGTATGTAAATACTCACCACTCATCTCTCAGTTTGTGGTACTGTGGTGGCTTGAGTGTCGCTGTGATGCTGGAAGCTATGCCACCAACATTTCAAGTACCAGCAGCGTCACCCATGGTGGACAGATTTCAGCACAGTTTCTATACTAAGAAAGGCTAGAAAGAAGAACGTGGCCACGTCTACTTCTGAAAAAAAAATGGCCACTGAAAACCTTATGAATAGCAGGGAAACATTATCTGATCTAGTGCCAGAGATGAGGCCCTCGGGGTGGAAGACACTCAAAATATGACTGGGGGAAAGTTGCCTTATCAAAGTAGTATCAACTTTAATGATGTGGATGGAGTAAAGCTTTCAGGACATTTGTTGATGTGGCATGACTCAACATAAGAAGAAACAGCTGGAAACATCCAATAATAAATGGAGTGTGGAATGCACAATCTTGGAAAATTGGAAATCATAAAAAATGAAATGGAACACATAAATAGTGATATCCTAGTCACAGCCAGGATGGATAGCCATAACAGGTAAGGGGAGAGTACCCAGGCAGAAAGCAGCAGCCAGGACAGTTGGCCAGAACAGGTAGAGTGAAGGCAAGGAAGTGAAAAGAGCAGTTTAGGGAGACAAACTTGCCCAACAGTTTGTCATACTGTGGTGGCTTGCATGTTGTTGTGAGGCTGGAGGCTGTGTTTCAAATGCTAGTAGGGTTGCCCATGGTGCACGGGTTTCAGCAGAGCTTCCAGACTGAAACAGACTCTGAAGAAGGAAGAGGCTATCAAGTTCTCAAACAATTGGCCTTACGAATAGCAGTGAAACACTATCTGATATATTACTGGAAAACGTTATTGTTCTGGTTACCTAGTGCTGCTCTGACAAGAATATACCGCAAATGGAATGGCCTTAACCAACAAGAGCTTATTCTCTCACAGTTTGGAGGCTTTAAGTCCAAGTTCAGGCTCTAGGGACTGGGTGAAAGCCCCTCAACCTTGGAGTCCTGCTCTGCCTCCTGCTTCCGGCAGGAGCTAGAAGTGTTTCTTCATTCAGACGGCTGATGGCTGCTGAGGTTGACAAATCCAAGGATAACAAGTAAAAAGGTATAGTTCCAATGTTATCAAACCATATGGCAGGCCATTAATTTAAGTCCATTGTAAGTCCCAAGGTGGGCAGAGCATGGCAGGCTGCTGAACAATGACAAGGCTACATGCAGGGTCCAAGCATGCCATAAACTAGAAACCATTCCCCAAGTCTTCTGCTTATATACAGGAAGCAGACCACATCCCCAAGGCAGCTACTCAGCTGCTCACAGTAGATTCCACCATGGAGTTGACTACTAGTCTCATCATGGGGAAAACTACATCCAGCTGCCCAGCCACTCAACTAGGCCCAGCCAAGTTGACATACAAACCATACTACCACAATTATGAATAGCTCTGAAACATTACCTGATACAGTGCTGGAAGATGAGCCCCTCAGATTGAAAGGCAAAGAAAATACAACTGGGAAAGAGCTTCCTCATCAGAGTAGAACTGACCTTAATGATATAGATAAAGAAGAGTTTCATTTGCTGATAGGGCATGACTCAAAATGAGAAAAAAAATAGCTGCAAACATCCATTAATAATCAGAACATGGAATTCACAAAGTATGAGTCTAGGAAAATTGGAAGTTGTTAAAAATGAAATGGTTTCATTTCTTGGAAATGGATTGATTTCTTGGGCATTAGTGAGCTGAAATGGACCACTTAGGCCATTTTGAGTCAGAAAACTGTGTGACCTACTATGTCAGGAATGGCAAATTGAAGAGGAATAGCATGGCATTCATCATCACAAAGAATGTTTCAAGATCCATCCTGAAATACAATGCTGTCAATAATAGGATAATATCCATATGTGTATAAGGAAGGTCAGTTAATACTATTATTCAAATTTATGCACCAACCACCAAAGCCAAAGATGAGGAAATAGAAGATTTTTACCAATTTCTGAAGTCTGAAATTGAACAAACATGCAATCAAGATGTGCTGGTTATCACTGATGATTGGAATGCCAAAGTTGAAAATGAAAATATTCACTGGTAGTTGGAAAATTTGGCCTTGATGATAGATATAACACTGGAGATCATATGATTGGATTTTGCAAGACCAATGACTTATTCATTGCAAATATCTTTTTTTTTCAACAACAGAAACAGTAGATATTCACGTGGACTATACCAGGTGAAGTACACAAAAATCAGATCAACTACATCTGTAGCAAGAGGCAATGGAAAAACTCAATATCTTCAGCCAAAAGAAGACCAAGAGCTGACTGTGGAACAGACCACCAATTGCTCATATGCAAGTTCAAGTTGAAGTTAAGACAATTAAAACAAATCCATAAGAGCCAAAATATGACCTTGATTATATCCCTCCTGAATTTAGAGACTGTCTAAAGAATAGATTTGATGCATTGAACACCAATGACTGAAAACTAGAGGAATTGTGGGATGACATCACGAACATCATCCATGAAGAAAGCAAAAGATAATTAAAAACACAGGAAAAGAAGAAAAGACCAAAATGGAAGTCAGAAGAGACTCTGAAACTTGCCCTTGAACAGAGAGTTGTTGTTAGGTGCCATAGAGTCATTTCCAACTCATAGTGACCCTATGCTCAGCAGAACGAAACACTGCGCAATCCCATGCCAGCTCCACGATCCTTGCTATACTTGAGCCCATCGTCACAGCCACCATGAACAGAGAGTAGCTAAAGCAAATGGAAGAAATAACAAGATAAGAGAGTTGAAGAGAAGATTTCAAAGAGCAGCTAGAGAATACAAAGTCAATTATTAAAAGGAAACGTGCAAAGACATGGAGTTGGAAAGCCAAGAGGGAAGAACACACTCAGCATTTTTCAAGCTGAAAGAACTGATGAAATAACTTAAGCCTTGACTTAATATTGAAAGATTCTTTGGGCAATATATTGAACGATGCAGGAAAGATCAAAAGAAGATGGAAGAAATACACTGAGTCACTATACCAAAAAGAAATGGTCAATGTTCATCCATTTCAGAAGGTGCCATATGATTAAGAACCAATGACATTGAAGGAAGAATTTGAAGCTGCACTGAAAGAGTTGGCAAAAAACAAAGCTCCAGGAATTGATGGAATATTCATTGAGATGTTTCAGCAAATGGATGCCATGCTGGAGGCACTCATCTCAACTATGTTAAGAGATTTGGCTACCTGGACAACTGACTGGAAGAGATTAACATTTGTACCCATTCCAAATAAAGGTGATCTGGCAGAATATGGGAACTATTAAACAATATCATTAATATCACATGCAAGTAAAATCTTTCTGAAGATAATTTAAAAACAGTTGCAACAGTATATTGACAAAGAACTTCCAGAAATGCAAGCTGAATTCAGAAAAGGATATGGAACAAGGGATATCATTGCTGATGTCAGATGGATCCTGGCTCAAAGAAAAGAATGCCAGAAAGATGTTTATCTGTGCTTTATTGACTATGCAAAGGCATTTTATTGTGTGGCTCATAACAAATTATGGATAACATTGAGAAGAATGGAGATTCCAGAACACATAACTGTACCCATGAGGAATGTGTAAATAGACCAGGAGGCAGTCGTTCTAACAGAACAAGGGGACACTGCTTGGTTTAAAATCAAGAAGGGAGTGTGTCAGGGTTGTATTCTTTCACCATACTTATTCAATCTGTATTCTGAGCAAATAATCAGAATAAGCTGGACTATATGAAGAACAACGTGGCATCTGGATTGGAGGAAGGCTCATTAACAGCCTGTGATATGCTATGAGTAGAATCAACTTGACAGCAGTGAGTTTGGAGTTTGGCTTATTGAAAGTTATGCACCACATACTAATGCCTAAGGTGAAGAAACTGAAGACTTTTACCAACTTTGGCAGTCTGAGATTGATCAAACATGCGATCAAGGGGTACTAAAAATTACTGATGATTGGAATGTGAAACTTGGAAATGAAGAAGGATGGGTAGTTGGGACATAGAGCCTTGGTGACAGAAATGATGCAGTAGATCACATGGTAGAATTTTGCAAGACCAAGGACTTATTCATTACAAATATCGCCTTTCAACAAACCAAGCAGTGACTATACATGGGTTTAATTGAATGGAATAAACAGAAATCAAATCAACTACATCAGTGGAAAGAGATGATGGAGAAGCTCAATATCATCAGTCACAAAAAGGCCAGGGGCCAATTGCAGAACAAACCACCAATTACTCATATGTAAGTTCAAGTTGAAGCTGAAAAAATTTAAAAGAAGTCCATAAGAATCAAAGGACAACCTTGGGTATATTACACATGAATTTAGGAGCCATCTCAAAAATAGATTTGACCCATTGAACACTAATGATTGAAGACCAGAATAGTTATGGGATGCTATCAAGGACAGCATATATGAAGAAAGCAGGTCATTAAAGATATAGAAAAGAGTGGAAAGGCTAGAAAGAAAGAAAGAAAAATAAACAACACATGTCAGAAGAGACTTTGAAACTTGCTCTTGAACATATGGTAGCTGAAGCAAATGGAAGAAATTAGGAAATAAAAGAATTGAACAGAAGATTTCAAAGAGTGGCTCAAGAAGAAAAGTAAAGTATTACAATGAAAAGTGCAAAGACCTTGAATTAGAAAACTAAAAGGCAAGGGCATGCTCAGTATTTTTTAAGCTGAAAACCGAGGAAAAAATTCAAGTCTTGAGTTGCAATACTGAAACTTCTACGGGTAAAATGGTGAAGGGCCAGCGAAAAACAGAAAGATCCTCAATGAGATGGACTTACATAGTGGCTGCAACCAGCAGCTAAAACACAGCAATGATGGTGACGCTGACACAAGACTGGGTAATATTTCATTCTATTGTACACAAGGTCACTATGAATCAGAACCAACTCAATGGCACCCAGTAATGACAATAATATAGACAAAATATTGAATGACACAAAAAGCATCAAAAGAAGATGAAAGAAATGTACAAAGTTCCTGTATAAAAAAGAATTGGTCAACTTTGAAACATTCCAGAAGCTAACATATGATCAAGAACCAATTATGTTGAAGGAAGAAGTCCAAGTTGCACTGAAGGCATTGGCCATAAACAAGGCTCCAGGAATTGAGATGCTTCCACAAATGGACACAATACTGAAAGTACTCACTCATCTATGCCAAGAAATTTGGAAGACACCTAACAGGCCAACCATCTGGAAGAGATCCATATTCGGGCCCATTCCAAAGAAGGTGAGCCAAGAGAATGCAAAAAGGATCAAACCATATCATTAATATCACATGTAAGTAAAATTTTCTAAAGATAGTTCAAAAGCAATTATATTGACAGGAAGTACCAGAAATTCAAGCTGGATTCAGAAGAGAATGTGGAATGAGGGATTTCATTGCTCATGTCAGTTGGATCTTGAATGAAAGCAGAGAATACCAGAAAGATGTTCACTTGTGTTTCACTGACTATGCAAATGCTTTTGACTGTGTGGATCATAACAAATTATGGATAAAATTGAAAAGAATGGGAATTCCAGACACTTATTGTGCTCATGAGGAGAAGTACATAGACCAAGAGGCAGTAGTTTGAACAGAGTGGGATACTGCATGATTTAAAATCTGACTTATAGCAGAATTTAAAATTCCAACTCACAGTGAACCCCATTTGGTATCTAAGGCTATAAATCTTTATGAAAGAAGACTACCTCATCTTTCTTCCATGGAATGACTGCTGGGTTTGAACCACTGACCTTTTGATTAAGAGCCAAATGCCTTAACCACTACACCACCAGATGTCCTTTATGTGTGTGTGTGTGTGTGTGTGTGTGTGCGTGTGCTCATGAGGAACCTGTACCTAGATCAAAAGGCAATTTTTCTAACATAACAAGGGGATATTAAAAAAAAAAAAAAAAAAAAAAAGGTAAAACGCAACCACTGCCGTGGAGTCAGATCCAATTCATAGAGACCCCTCCTTGGGTTTCTGAGGTGATATCACTATGGAAGTAGATTGCCCAACCTTCCTTCCAAAGAGTGGTTGGTGGGTTTGAACCTGCCAGCCTTCTGGTTAGCAGTCAAAAGCCTTAGGCACTACAGCAGCAGAGCTCCTCAAGGGGATATTACATGATTTTAAATCAGGAAAGGTGTGTACCAGGGCTGCATTATTTCAACATACTTATTCAATCTGGATGTTGAGCATATAATCCAAGAAACTGGACTATATGAAGAAGAATGTGGCATCAGGATTGGAAAAAGACTCATTAAAAACCTGCTATATGCAGATGACACAACCTTGCTTGATTAAAGTGAAGATGACTTGAAGCATTCACAGATGAAGGTTAAAAGACTACAGTCTATGGTAATACATCCCTTAGAGCAATAGACCATGGGGCACCAGAGGACCAACATTCAAATTGAGGAAATGCAGGAGAAATGGAGTGCATAAATATGAGAGGCACAGGGGGAGGGTTACAAGGTAGGGAGGGGAAGAGACTGGGTTATGGTTGGACATGGTAAATGGGGAGTGAAACTAAACGTTACATGTAACATTCAATGTAAAACAACTCTAAAAAAAAAAAAAAAAACTACAGTCTGCAGTATGGATTACACCTCAACATAAAGAAAACAGAAATACTCACAACATAATGATAAGTGAGAAACAGATGGAAGTTGTTAAAGATTTCATTTTACTTGGATCCACAATCAATGCCCATGAAATCAGCTGTCAAAGTATCAAGCGATGTATTGCACTGGACAAATCTGCTGCAAAAGACCTCTTTAAAGTATTAAAAATGCAAAGATATCACTTTGAGGACAAAGATGCACCTGACTCATGCAGTGTATTTTCAGTCACCTGATGTGCATACAAAAGCTAGACAGTGAATAAGGACGACTGAAGAACAATTGATGAATCTGAATTATAATTAGGGCAAAAAATACTTAATATACCATAGACTTCAGAAAAACCAATAAATCTGCCTTGGAAAAAGTACAGCAAGAATCCTCCTTAGTAGTGAGTATGGCAAGACTTAGTCTCATGTACTTTGGACACATTATCAAGAGGAATTAGTACCGGGAGAAGGACTTTGTGCTTGGTAAAGAGGGTCAGTGAAAAAGGAATACTCTTAATGAGATGGATTGAAAAAATGGCTGCTACAATGGGCTCAAGAACAGCAGTGATTGTGAGGATGCACAGGACTGGATAGTGCTCTATTGTACATAGAGTCACTATGGATTGGAAGCAATTCGACAGCACCTAACAACAACAACAAGCATCTGTATCTATATACTAATATAGATGCATGTGTGTATGTGTGTGTGTTGTGTGCATCTCCCATCTGTCAATTTGTCATACTGTGGTGGCTTACTTGCTGCTGTGGTACTGGAAGCAATGGCACCAATATTTCAGATTCCAGCAGTGTCACCCATGTATGTATACAATGACTTAAAGGATAAGTATGAAAATGTTAGTTGAAAGGATGCAAACCTGCTTCAGTACGGAGGTCATACTTGGAAATAAGAATGGGATTAGAAAAGGGTGAAAAAAGAGTGTCAGCCTTGGATAGACAGAAGGATATGCTTTCTTGTCCTTCTTCAATGAGAGACTTGCTGCCCAGCAGCAGAAAATATGTCCTCAGTGCTGGGGCAACCACATCCAGTGGCTGGGCAGGGATGGGTATAACTGTCCAGTTCAAAGTGGGTCATTTGTGCCAAGCCTCCACATCTGTATGGCCTCTGATCTGGGAAGCCTGCATTGCAGCTCAATGCCTGCCTTTCTCCAGCCAGTCCTGACTCCTTCCATCCCTTCCTCAGGGGCTGACCCCTGACAAACATCTTGTATCCCAAACTCTGTCTCAGCATCTGCATCCAGAAAACCCATCCTGCAACAAACTGTATCAGCAATGTTTCATTTCTTAAAAATATTATTCCTGAAGCTATATAAATAAAGCAATTAATGCTGATTTTGTCCTTAAGGAGTTGATGCATAATTATCTTTTATTTTATCAAGCCGTATCTTCACCAGGCAAAGACCCCTGTAGGTTTTTAGATACTTTAGTTTTATTTTACTTTTCCTAACTTGAGTATGGGCAGATTTTGCTAATCAAGGTTCATATGTCGGAGCCTGAATTTCTCATCTCCACCATTGCTGCATAAACCCATGTCTCCAAATAAGGTCATGAATGTGGAATTATTCTGGAGGGAAAATAAACAACTTACCTAAGCTAATATTTCTCTTCTTCATTATCCTCATCATTAATGTCACCCTCATCAAATACAGAATGGAATGCAATGAGGTAAAAATGATATTGTGTTAGTGTGTGTGTATGCACATGTGAGTGCATGTGTACCATTTGTGTGTGCCATTATAGTTTCCAGATGCATAGACAATCCGTTTAGAATCCTTCAAATACAGAATCTGAAATCATGAGTTTCTGAAACCACAGGCATTAGATATGGAGTTCAAGACAGGATCACAAAGATATTAAGAGGAAAAGACTGGTAAAAATTTTACCAGAAAAAAATACCCATAGATAAGAATCTAGACTTCTGAGTTAGACCCATTCACTGTCAAGCTCCCATCTTCACACTTTCAGGAATGGCCTTCTCTTTAATACAGATCTTGTTCCTATAGAATTCTTAGCACGCACATACACACACAACAAAGTACTAACCAATATATATATATATATATATATATATATATATATATATTTAAATGGCATTCTGTTTAATCAAAGGTCTTGTTCCTATAGCATTCTTAGCACACACATACACACATGACAGAAAACTAACAAACCTCCAATTCCAGATATTAAATATATCAGTAAAGACAATGGCAATGTGAAATGCAATGCAGAAATAGAGAATTTCTGGGCCAACTTGGTTAAATATACCCAGATCCAAAGCAAGATCAGTTGGCAAGTGGCAATACAAACAAAGACTATTATTCTCACTCACCTACTAACACCTAAGAGTCTCTTTTCTTTTAGGGCTTCCTTAAAAGCATCTATTTTCACCCTAGTAATTTTTAGGCTCTGTCACAGTAGTTTATGAGAGTAATTATGTTTACCCTTTATTTGGCAAAAACTAATGAACCAATGATAAACAACTGAGTATTTTCTCCCCTGTTGAATAATGAATATTAATTAACCTGTCAGAAAAGGGCTGGCACTCATTACCAAATATAGCATTGACTCATTTGCATGCCAGGCTGTGGAAGGGCTGCCATGGATTTTGAAAGTGAAGTGTGTTCAGATATTCTCAGAGACCTTAAATTGCTGATGGAACCAATTTTGAGCTCAACCACATGAGCTACCATTGACCCAGTCTTGGGCCAAAAGCTTCATTGGAACTTCAATCTTCTTATGGCCACTCATCCAAATTCTCAGCAGTTGATTTAAAAATGCCTGTGTTTGGAAATGGATCATCAGCATGCAAGGAACATGGCCAACTACAACCCTGAGGCTGTCTTTGGTGACATATGGTGATATCTGCATTTCTGATGGAGCTGACATATGGATGTTAGGCTTTGCCTCTTGGAAGAGGG
Source organism: Orycteropus afer afer (assembly GCF_000298275.1). Lineage (NCBI taxonomy): Eukaryota > Metazoa > Chordata > Mammalia > Tubulidentata > Orycteropodidae > Orycteropus > Orycteropus afer. The sequence continues at coordinate 1,180,136 of NW_006922095.1, read as the reverse complement.
GTTGGTATGGGAGAAGTAGCTGTTGATTTGGGGATTTGGTTTCTGAGTTAACTCTGGAAGCGACTCAGTAGCATTGGGTTTGGTTTTTATGTGGGAGACCTGGATTCAATTCCCAGCTAATGCACCTCATATGGAGCCACCACCCATCTGTCAGTGGAGGTTTGAATGTTGCTGTGATGTTGAATAGGTTTCAGCAAAGTTTTCAGACTAAGAGGAACTAAGATGAAAGGACTGGTGATCTACTTATGAAAAACCAGCCAATGAAATGCTGTGGATCATAATGTTCCGATCTGCAACCAATCATGAAGATGATGCAGGACCAGGCAGCATTTTGTATGGGTTCGTCATGAGTTGGAGGCTGACACCATGGCAGCTGACAACAACATCTCCCTAGATGAGCAATGGGTTATTTCACCTGGCCAAAAGAAGCAGTCGACCAAGACAAATGTATTGCTATTTTTGTACAACTTCAGAAAGTACTTTCTTAAATACAAAAGAGATTGTCTTCCAGGAAATAATGGAAAATTATATTATCTCTATTTTGAGGAATTTTTTTAAAATCTAAATTAATCTGGACTTAATGAGACTGTGTGAGGGAGATGATAAAATATTAACTTCTCTGTTATAATGAAGGAGGGAATGAAGACTCCCTCCCCTATTCCCTCGGGGCCTGTGGAAGGATCAGGGGAGATGGGCAGAATCAACCAGGCTCCTCCTCTCTTGTCTTGCAGAACATGCTCAGGTCTCTTCCTCCTCACTCTCAGTCCTGACATGTGGGATTCTCACTTGGGAATCACTTCCCAGTCCAATTTTCCTTTTTAACATAGGAAAAGATGAGGCCAAGAGCATTTAAGACTCAGACCTGACAGTTATCAACATACTCCCAGGCCAGGCCAATCCTACCTTTCTGGTTGAGCTATTTCTTTAAACTTCAAAAGGCTACACCTGGGAGTGAAAGAGAAGAAGGAATAAAGGAACGAAGGGAGGGATAAAGGGAGGGAAGGAGGGAGGAAAAGGAAGAGAAAGGGATGGAGTTAATGAGCAGAGAAGGAAGGAAAAGAGAGGGAGGAAAGAAGAAGGGAAGAAAGAGGGAAGGAAGGAAGGATGTATGGAAGGGAGGAAATGAGGAAAGATGAAAAGAAGAGGAAGAAAAGGGAAGATAAGACAATAAGACAAGGAGGGATTGAAGAAGGAAAGATGACAAAAAAATTAAAAAAGGGAGAGGAAGCAGGGGTAAGGATGGAATGGAGGAAAGAAAGATAACTGAAAACAGGAATCGACCAGTGGAGGGCCTTTGTGTATGTTAAGGAAGTGATAATCGTTCCAATAATTTTGGACAATATTTGATTAACCAATTTGTGTCTGAAGAGCTGGTACTCTGTTAAGAAGGACTTTGAATGTCATGCTAGGGAGCTAAAAGTTTATCCTGAAGGCTAAGGAAACTGATCCCAAGGTGTGGAGGCAGGGTCAGATACTGGTGTTAGAAGCCTAATTCTGGTGGCATGAAGAAGAATGGAGGTGGGGTGAAGGACAGGGCAAGAAAAGAGAAGAGCAGCAAAAGCAAAAATGGCCATGCAAGATGTCTCTTAGCTTCCAGACAGCCAAAGTTATTCTCTGAGGAATGAGATCATTGGCCTCTGAAATCCAAACTCAACCTCAGAATCAATCAGCAAAACACATATTTTTTTTTTTTCTACTTTACCTATTGAACACAGAATATGAAGTGCAAATAAATAAAAAATAAATCAAGATATAGAGATATTAACAAAACTCTGATATTCAAATGAGCTGAACTTTCATTGTAAGTGACTACATAAGTACTGCATGGAATCATTGTTAGTTGACACAGAGTTGATTCTGACTCACGATGTGTGTTTTCTGATAGACTGAACACAAAAGAGGTTGAAGACAGAGAAATTGCACATCAGAAGAGGAATGTGTGCATAGGAGACACGATAAAATGGATGGGGGGCCAGCAAACCAAAGGCCCAGAAAAGAAGAATGCAGAGGAAGACAAATTCCTCTTCTGTTTCTTGTACACCTGTCACAGAGGATATCCTGAGTCTTTTGGGGTTTCCTAGATGAAGATGATTTCATTTTCCTTCTATGAAGGATGCTTTCTGGACCCCTCTATATCTCTTTGTAACCCTCCATCTGTCAGTTTGTGGTGTCGTGGTAGCTTGCATGTTACTGTGATGCTGGAAGGTATGCCATTAGTACTTCTTCAAATACCAGCAGGGCCATGCATTGTGGACAAGTTTTAGCACAGCTTCCAGACTAAGACAGACTAGGAAGAAAGGCCTGGCAATCTACTTCCAAAATCAGCCCACGAGAAGCCTATGGATCACAACAGAACACTGCTTAATGTAGTGCTGGAAGATAAGTCCCATAAGTTGAAAGGCACTGAACAATAGTTACAACAATGGATTCCAACATAATAATTATTATGAAGATGATGCAGGACCAGGAAACCTTTTATTCTGTTATACATAAGGTCTCCATGAGTTGGAGCCAACTCTAAAGCAACTAACAACAACATTTATCTTTGAATTTCCATTAAGAAACCCATTTATTTGAGAAATAATCTTTAACAGCATTTTCTGTTGACCATAGGAGTGGCATTTCATTACTAATAGTTTGCAGGCAGGCCGTTGGACTAAATATTTTGTGTGGAGATGTGAAGAGTGTGGAGAATGTAACTGTAAACAGAAACCACACTAGAAATTCTGCTTATCTGAATGGGGACACAATGATCTAGTTCAAGACTGAGTCTCTAGGTCTTGTGGAGGTCATTGGGCGTTTTAGAAACATAAGAAGACTTAAGAAGGAGGTCCAAAGACACCTGAGAAAACAACACTACATTTGTTCTCTAGTCCAAAAACAGGCCCTAAAACTGCCTCATTAGCAAGACAGGTAGCAAACCTCTAGGGGACAAGAGGTAAAGAGAATTGAGAAATTGGAGGATGCAGCTCTATGAAGAACTAACAGCTTTGTGAAATTACTGGGATGGAACCTGCATTTACAATAATGGTACTGTTGCAATCTGATGAAGTTACAAGAAGCAACAAGAAATTGCTGATAAAATCTCAACCAGTAATCAATAATTCTAGTGCAGTTCTCTCAGGCATGGATAAATCTGGGTCTTCTGTGAGACACATCTCTGTCCCACTAAGTCAGAACCTTGAATTTTCTGGTGACTGTGTCCCTGGAGAGGTAGAGAAAGATAAGAGAGAATGAGCTGGGTAGTTGGTAGAATTTCCCATAAGAGTAAATGTCATCATTTTATGCCAGGGGTAATCGATCAATAGATATAATGCTATAGGTTGAATTATGTTCCCCAAAATATGTGTTAATTTGGTTGGCCCATGATTCTCAGTGCCTTGGCAGATATATAATGATTTAATTTGGCAGTTATGTAATGATGTAATCATCCCTTATGATGTGATCTGATATGATCAGCCCATCAATTGTAAGAATATTAGGGTGGGATGCAATACCCTTACTCAGGTCATAGCCCTGAATTGGTGTAAGTTGTGGCCTGTATCACCTTCTATCTTACAAGAAAGGAAAGGAGAAAGAAGAAAGCAAAGATGGAGGGACATACTACCAAGAAGAAAGAAGAGCCAGAAGCAGAACATGTCCTTCAGACACTGTGTCCCCAAAATGTGAACCTCCTAGACCTAGGGGAAGACTGATGCCAAGACCCATAGATATCTTCCAAGAACACCAGGCTCATAGGTGTTAACAAAGGAAAAGGTGAGGCCAAGCGCATTTAAGACTCAGACCTGACACTCAGGAAACAAGAACCTTTCCCTAAAGCCCACAGAGAAAGTCTTTCACTAGCGTTGGTGCCCTGAATTCAGACTTTTATTCTCCTAAACTGTAAGAGAATAAATTCTTACCTGTTAAAGCCACCCACTTGTGGTATTTTTGTTATATTGTTGTTGTTGTTAGGTGCCATTAAGTCATTTCCAACTCATAGCGACCCCATGCACAGCAGAACAAAACACTGCCTGATCCCACGCCAGCTCCATGATCCCTGCTATACTTGAGCCCATCATCACAGCCACCATGTCAATCCATCTCGTTGAAGGCCTCCCCCTTTTTCGTCGACCCTCTACCCTACCAAGCATGACATCTTTCTCCAGGGAATGGTCCCTTCTGACAACATGACCAAAATAGGTGAGATGAAGTTTGGCCATTCTTGTTTCCAAGGAGCATTCTGGCTGCACTTCCTCCAGGACAGATCTGTTAGTTCTTTTAGCAGTCCATGGTACTTTCAGCATTCTTTACCAGCACCACAACTCAAAAGCATCAACTCTTCTTCGGTCTTCCTTATTCATTGTCCAGCTCTCACATGCATACGAGGTGATTGGAAATATCATGGCTTGTGTCAGGCACACCTTATTCCTCAAGGAGACATCCTTGCTCCTCAGCACTTGAAATAGTTCCTTCACAGTTGACCTTCCCAATGCTACACATCATTCAATGTCCTGACTGCTGCTTTCAGTCTTGTTATATTAGCACTAGGTAACTAAGACAGAATTTAGTACCATGAGTGGAGTGCTACTCTAACAGATGCCTAAAATGTGGAAGTGTTTTGGAATTGGGTAATGAGTACAGGCTAGAAGAATAAGGGACTTGATTACTAACCAGAAGGTCAGTGGTTCAAACCTATTAGCTGCTCTGCAGATAGAAGACTGGGCAATCTACTTATTTAGAGATTTAAAGCTTTGGAAGCCCAATAGGGTGGCAATGAGTTGGAAACTACTCAATGACAGTGGGTTTCATTTTTTTAGTGAAAAGTAAAAGCCTAGATTTCCTTGAAGAGGTCATTGGTGGAATTATGAATTTCAAAAGCAATTCTGGTGAGAGATCAGAAAGAAGTGAGGAAAGTTGTAACATGGGAGATGTCATAGTCAGTGGGAAACAGCTGCAGAGAAATGGCATCAGAGAACCAGAAGACAGGTGCAAGATGGCATGGAAGCCAAACAAGCAAGCTAAGTGCCTTCAGTCAGAAGGCTTCCTGGTGGAGTTGGGTGCCTCTTGGCACTTGTAGATGGAGCTAGGCTTGCCAACCCATAAAGCAAGGGAGCTGAGAGCCTCAAGACTGAGGCTTAGTGGTGAAGTAGGGTGCCATTGGGCACCTATTGGTTGAACTAAGGGGCTTTGTAAAATTTGCTCAAACAAGGCAGAGGCCAGACCAGCCCCAAAGTGCCAAGGGGCTGAGAAGCTGAGAAATCAAGGAACCAGAAAGTAGAAGCTGAAGAAACAAGGAACATGGAACACAGAGCTGCATCAGTCTCAAAGGATAGAGTCATGGTCTTGTGCTTCAAAGGGTAGAACCATCGCCTGCTGGGTCTCAAAGGGTGAAACTATGGCCTCCGAGGTTTCAAAGAATCAGAATTTCCCCAACTCTGCTTAACAGTGTGGGGTGCCATTCATGAATGCCAGGGGAATGGGACTGGAGCTTCTGCCCAAAGCTGAGACTTGAAGGCTGCCATGCCTAAGAGCAGAAGAATGGGACCTGCTGGGGCTAAGAGGGTAGGAGTGTCACACAGTCAGAGTAGAAGAAGGGGGCTGTCCAAAGCCAAGGGAACAGTGTGGCTATTGCACAGGGCCTAGAAGGTGGATCTGAAGCCCAAGATTGAAGAATCTCCACCCAGACTTCGGAAGGAATGAGCAGCACCCAGAATCTGGAAGACAGGGCCATTGCCTAGAGGATCTCAGAAAGCAAAGAATTATTTTCAAGTCTTTAGAGCCAAAAGAAATTGTACTGCTGTTTTTTTTTTTTTTACTTGCTTCTTGTTGTTAGATGCCTTGAGTCAGGTCTAACCCTACTATGTACAACAGGCCAAATCACTGCCTTGTCCTATGCCATCCTCACAAATAATTGCTATGGGTAAGCCCGTGGTTGCAGCCACTATAGCAATCCATCTCATTTCTCTTATTATTATTTTTTGTTGTTGTTTTTGTTGATCTTCTACTTTACAAACCATGATATCCTTCTCCAGAGGAATATCTGATAACATGACCAAAGTATGAAACACAAAGTCTGGCCATTCTTACTTCTATGGAATATTCCAGTGGTACTTCTTCTTTATATGAAAAATATTGTCTTACTTGGTGCCCATTATTCCTTCTTTCCCTCCCATTTCTCCTATTTGTAATAGAATTGTCTACTTTGTCCTTGTTCTACCATTGTATTTTGAAGCAGATAACTTGTATTCTAGATTCACAGATGAGGAAGAGTTTTGCCCCAGGATGGAAGTTGGACTGGGAATGATGGGTTGAAAGTCTTTTGCATGTGGCAAGGACATGAATTTTAGGGGCAAAAGGGTGAAATGTTATGGATTGAATTGTGTCCCCTTAAAGTATGCATTAACTTGGCTAGGCCATGATTCGCAGTAACAGGAAGGTTTGAACTGCCAGCCTTCTGGTTAGCAGTCAAATGCCTTAGGCACTATGCCACCAGAGCCCCCCCCCCAATAGTTGGGCAGTTACATAATAATGTAATTAAACAATTATGTAATTATGTAATCATCCCCGACGATGTGACTGATGTAATCAGCCAATCAGGTATAAGGGTATTGGGCAGTATGCAACACCCTTACTAAGGTCACAGCCCTGAGCTGATGTAAGGAGAGTTTCTCTGTGGTGTGGCCTGCATCAACTTTTACATTACAGGAGATAAAAGGAGACAGAAGTGAGCAAAAAAGGAGGGATCTACTATCATCAAAAAAGAAGAGCCAGGAGTGCAGTGTGTCCTTTGGACCTGGGGTCTATACACTGAGGACCTCCCCTAAACTTAGGGGAAGATTGATGCCAATCATCATGGTGATCTACAAGGAGCACTGGGCCCACACATGTTGAAGAGAGAAGACTTTCCCCCAGAGCTGGCACAGAGAGAAAGTCTTCCCCTAAGGCTGGTGCCCTGAATTTGGACTTCTAGTCCCCTAAACTGTGAGAGAATGAATTTCTGCTTGTTAAAGCTGTCCACTGATGATGTTTCTCTTATAGCAGCACTAGAAATCTAAGACATACACTTCTGGAGAGGCTCATGTGATTATTTCAATGAAGACTCAAATGATACGTTAAAGAAGATATTATTCTAAAAATAAAAAAGCTAAATTTTCTGCCATGTTCAATTTATTTACCCATTAATACAAAGGAAATTGCCCCACATGAGGAAGTGTAATTAGGATTGCTAAGATTGTTTTGGTTGCACCACATTTGAAAACGAGTTTGGCACTAACGCCTCTGCTTTCTGATCACAGAGTCACATTTGCCTCAACAGTTTGGTCTGCAGAGCAACTCAGGATGCACTATTATGACAGGTTCTTGGACTGTTCGTTTTTTTTGTTGTTGTTGTTTTGTTTTTTTTTCCAACATCAATATTCCCACCTATTGTAAAGAAAGGTTTTTCTAGATAAATATGACCACCTGTTAAAATAACCTAAATAAGTTGTACATATTCATTACCATTCTTCCCTTTAACCCATTGTCGTCACATCAATGTGACCCTAAAGGCAGAGTAGAAGTGCTCCCATAACATTGCCAAATCTTTATGGAAGAAGATTGCCACATCTTTCCCCTGTGGAGTGGCTGGTGGGTTCAAACCACCAAACTTTTGATTAGCAACTGAATACTTAACTACTACCAGCGTTCCCTTTTTTGAGAGATTGCTTTAGATTTTAGTAACATTTAACTTCTTCTACATTAAAACCAAAAGATCAAACTAGTTGCTGCCAGGTAGACCATGACTTATGTCAGCCCTGTGTGTGTCAGAGTGCAATTGTGCACTGCAGATTTTCAAAGGCTGATTTTTCAGACATAGATCCTTAGGCATTTCTTAAAAGGTGCCTCTGGGTTAATTCAAACCTCCAAACTTTCAGTTAGCCGCAGAGTTCATTAACCATTTGTATCACAATTGGAAGGGAAAAGACTTGCCTGAATAACCGCATTTCCCGTGAAGTAGTAAAAGTCTGTGTGGAAACTATAGATCTTCATGAAGGCTCTCAGTTGGATGGTCACTAGGCCTATTTATCTATTTCCTTCATGGGCATTAATACACTCCTCCCTTCCATCTGTGTAGTGAGCCAAGGAAGTAGGAATGGTTCAGAAGGGAAAACAGCTAGGAAAGGAAGCTGTGACCCTGGTTGTTAGAGCTGCAGAAAGGATAATCTTCCTAGATAGCCTTCCTAATAGTGTTTTCTCCTGTTGCAGAATCAGGAGAATTAGGGTTCTATACCATACTCTGCCATGTCGTCAAAGGAATTAGATATTTTGCATACAGCAGCACAGAACTGTCCAAAAGCAATGATTATAATTATAGTGCCTTCAAACTTGATTTCCTGCCACTAAATGGACTGTTACTGATGTATTTCTAGAAAAGAGTGTCCTGCATCTTCCTCAGTGGAGCTTATATATAATGAGGTTTTGTCCAAATTGAATACAGCAAGTTGGGTGCACTGGAGCAAGCACTGGGCAGCTCAAAGATACTGCTATGGCTTTGGAGGGAGAGATGACTTGAGAACAAACAGGGGCACAGACAGGGAAAAATCTCCCTGGGTAACAAGATCACTACCCATCTGTCAGTCTGCTGGACTGTTGTTAGTTGCTTGCCCATTGCTGTCGTGCTGGAAACCATAACATCAGTATTTCAAATACCAGCAGGGTCATGCATGGTGGACAGGTTTCAGTGGAGCTTCTAGTATGAGATGAACTGGTAAGAAAGACCTGGGCATCGATTTCCAAAGTTAGTGAACATTTGGATCACAACAGAATACAGCCAATCTAGTGCCGGATGTCATCAGAAAGGCAAATTGCTAGAGGAGGACATTGCATTTGATGAAGTAGAGGGTCAGCAAAAATGAGAGAAGCCTGCAATGAGTTGTATTGACACAACAGCCACAGCAATGAATCTGATCATACTAACAATCAAGAAGATGGTTCAGATATTGGAGATACTTTGTTCTGTTTTATATGGGATCATCGTATGTTGGAGCTCATTTAATGACATTAACAAATCTGTCTCTGAAGAAGTGCAGCCAGAATGCTCCTTAGAAGCAAGAATGGCCACACTTCATCTTATCTACTTTGGTCATGTTGTCATAATGGAGCAGTCCCTTCTTCTTGCTAAAGTAGAGGGTCAGCAGTAAAGGGGAAGACCCTCAACAAGACGGATGGACACAGTGGCTGCAACAATGGGCTCAAGCATAGCAAAGATTGTGAGTATGGTTCAGGACCCAGCAGTGTTTTGTTCTGTTGTACTTGGGATCACTGTGAGTTGGAACTGACTTGACAACAAACAACTACAACAATAACAAATAAGACATCTTGGCAAAAGGCAAAGGCCAATGGAGCTGGTGAAAAAACCTGGAGTACATATCAGGGCCCAGGAAGGAGAAATGGAGTCATCTCCTCTGCGGAGACTTTCACAGAAACCTGTCTCTGCCCTTAACCCCTCATCTTCTCCAGGTGCCCCTCTGCTGACTCTCAAATCCCTAGGTGCAGAGTTTAGATCAGTATCTAACAGCATTTACTTGGTCTGACACATCTAGATCTGAACCAGACACTTCCTTGCTCTGTGACTTTTCATTCATATTTTAGCCTTATTTGCCTTTTCTGTAAAATGGGGAATTATGATTAAATGTGATTAAAATGGGTAGATGTTTGGCATATGGGTGGATGCAGTTGCTCCTGTTATAAGCTGATGGTTAGAGGACAGGATAGTCTGTGATAGTGAATAAGAATAAACGGAAATGGAGCACTAGATAACGGGCACATCAAACACTTGATGTTGTTAATTGCCATTGAGTGAATTCCACCCCATGTATAACAAAACACAATGTTAGCTTATCCTGTGCCATCTTCATGATTATTGCTATATTTGAGTGTATTGTTGTGGCTGTTGTGTCAATCCATCTAATTGAGAGTTTCCCTCATTTTCAATGACCCTACATTTTACCAAACATGATACATGCACACACACACACACACACACACACACCTATCTATTAGTCTTTCTGATGATGTGTCTAAAATAAGAGAGTTGAATTCTTGTCATTCTCAAATTTGGGGCCACCTCAAAGTCTATGAAAATCTAAAACATGTTACATGTTTACCATCTACTGGTGTTTATCTGGTTGAAAAGCACTAATTTGAGTTTCATGAGATATTGACAAAATAGCAATAATAACACAAGCACAGCAAATAATGTGTATTGAGCACTTTCATGAGAGTCACAAATAAACCAATTGAATTCTCAAAACTAGGTGGGATATTTGAGGCTCAGATCAGCTCCCCCATAAGCCCATTACTCTTCTGTGCATATAATGAATTTTAGTGTAAATCAATGCACCTTAGACTGAAGGTCCACAATTCATTAGCATCATAGCATTAAAGAATTTCAGCATAAATCAATACACTTTAGAGTGAAGGCCTACGATTCATTGCTATTGTTGTATGTAAGAAGACATGACCGTATGCTTTGAATGTGCATAGTTAACATGCTGTCATTGTAAATTAAGACAGAGATTGTTTCAGGAATATTGATGTACCATGAATTATGGAATCGTGAGAGACAACTGGAGATGCTTTATGAACAAGACCCTGGTTAGAAAGACATAGGCTTGATTTCTGTTCCCTTCACTTCATGGACAGATGTGAGTGAAAAGGCATCTTAGCATTTAGGTTTAACATAACGACCATAGGATTTGACTCAGAGAGTTCAGGAATCTCTATCCTTTAGACATTATGTATTGACAATGTTAAACTTCACCTGAGACATGTGATCCTGGAAAATAGCAATGGTTAAAGATTTCCCAATAACCCTTTGTGTTCCAGATACTGTTTACTGGAAGGACATGTCCCTCCTCATCTGGCTTAGATAAGAGTCATGGATGCTCCCTTATTACCTATAACAAGACCTGATACAGACCCTGCAAATTCCCACACTCCCTCTCATAATTAATTAGCTGAACTGCTTGTCCCCACTAATCAATCACAATAAAATGCATGCCAACCAAACTTAAGATTCTCTCCTTCACCCATGTCACTGAATATTGGCCCATTCACAGCTTGAACCAATGCCTCCTTAGGGCCCCACCTGAAGAGTAAGTTGCCCTCAGGGTAAAACTTTCTGGCCTTCTGTAAGATCATGCCTTCTTTCATCTTACTTCCACACACCTGCTTCCTTCAAGCCTTGTTTATTCTTCCTTATACAAAGTAATACCTGTTGTTTCTTTGTTGTTATGTGCCCTTAAGTAGGACCCAACTCATAGCGACCCCTCCTTGGGTTTCCAAGGCAGTGTCACTACAGAAGGTGATTGCCCCATCTTCCTTCCGAGGAGTGGCTGGTGGGTTTGAACCACCAGCCTTCTGGTTAGCAGTCAAGTGCTTTAGGCACTATGCTACCAGAGTAATACCTAGCTGTCATTATGTCATACTGCAGGGCTGGAGTGTTTCTATAATGCTGGAAGCTAAGTCAGCCCCAGGGACAACTCAGGGATGCACAAAACAGCAGGGCAGAAGAGCAGGAAAAAGGGGATTAAAAGCCAGGAAGCCAGACAGAGGTACAGTCAGCACAGGGACCCAGGTGGGGGTGATACGAGAGGTCTCCAACAGCAAGACAAACTTGTCTGTCGGTTTGTCCTACTTTGGTGACATGTAGACATGAGTTTTGAGGCTGAGCCTCTGGTGTTTAAAACCCAGCGAGATGCACCTGGTGCACAGGTAACAGCCCAGCTTATAGACTGAGACAGACTAAGAAGAAGGAAGAGGCCATCCACTTCTGAAAGAATTGGCCAGAGAAAACCTTATGAATAGCAAAGAAACACTGTTTGGTACATTACTTTAATGAGCAAAGGAAATTCTTTTCTGGGAAACACTAAGTGGTTCTGCATTTATGGCTCATTAGATCCAAGTTCTTAAAATGGAATCTGTCACAGGTATGCTTGAATCATTTAACTGGGCTTGTGCTACTACTTGATTCCACATATTTGCCTTCCTGGAGTAAGTTGACATGCTTTTTGGGTTAAAGTTACTATCTTATTGCTTTCCTTGTTTAGGAAGAATCAATAAGTAATTGTATGAGCACCTACTGTGTGTCAACTCAGTCCAAGTTTCTGAGATCACTGATGAATGAGACAGAAAAAGTTTCTGTCCTATCAGAACAAGCATTCACAAATAGACAAATAAATGGTTCTAAGAGTAATAGTGGTACATGAGCTATATGTCAACATGTCAAAGATGTTTGTTTTTATACAATTAAGTGTTCCACGGTGTTTCTAGAGTCAATCAAAGAAGACTAAAGACCAACGTATGACTTTATTCTGTAGACAGTGGCTGGCCATTATTTCCACCATCCCCAATCCATGAAGAAGCCAAGGGTTCCTATTATCCATCTCATGTAAACGAGGTCTCCATTAGTAAGGCTGCTAAATGCATCATCTGACAAAATTTACTATGAAGTAACAATAAGAAAGCACAGAGAGAGAGAGAACAGTTAGATCTAATGAAATATTAAACCTCTTACTTGTTCCACTCAGCCAGCACATGCTTACCAGTGATAAATCCACCCCCACTGGAAGCTTTGCAGTGTAATAAATGTCTGCATTGTAGACAGGACTACTTTCAAGAGCCACCTGAGCTGTAAAAACCAAAGACTCTGACTAGTCAGCTTCAGATTTAACTAGCCTCAGGAAAGTCCTTTCCTGGGAGAGATGGAGAGCCCAGTGCTAAAAGTGTTGAAAATAACCCAGGGCAGTGAAGTAAGTAAAATTGCTGTTATTGTTGTTGTGTGCCTAGGTGGGAGTCAGTTCCAACCTGATACAAATGTTCATAATTCCTTTTATCTTGGAAAAGCAAGGTAGTCATTGTGATTGTTAATTTGCTAATTTAATTATTTCAGGGTAGACTTGCTGCCTAACATTCTAGAGAAAGTGAAAAAGAAAAAGGACTTAAGTGTGGTGACTAGAGGTTGATAGTTCTTAGGACAATCAACCTCTAAGCATGGAAGCTCTGACCAAAACCAAATCAAGCCAATGGCCATTGAGTCAACTCCAATTCATGGTGATCCCATGTGTATCAGAGTAGAGTTATGCTCTATGGGGTTTTCAACGGCTGATATTTGGGACGTAGGTCTCTAAGCTTTTCTTCTAAGGTGCCTCTGGTGGACTAGAACCTCCAAAATTTGTGTTAACAAGTAAGCATCCTGTCTATTCCACCCAGGAACTCAGTGGAAACTCTAGTTGGATAGAAACACTTCCACCTCACAAAATAACTGAATGCAGTTCACTTCCAAGAAAGCTTCGCTGGTGTTCTCTTCCTAGGTTACGGCCATCAGGAAGTCAGCAATTTAAATTCCACCCAAAAGTAGTCCACTGAGCTAATCTGGATAAGATGTATCACAGATAATACAACTAGAACAGAATTTCTAATTCTCATGAATCCAGATTTTCTGGAACTATGGAGGCTGGATGAACACCTGAAACTATTGCTCTGGAATAATCTTTAAACCTTAAACCAAAAATATCCTTGGAAGTCTTCTTAAAACCAAACAATAGTTTAGCTTAACTGGTAAAGAATGTCTGCTTTGAGCTTTGGGCTCTTTTAAGAACTATCTATATGGGATCAAATTGATAATAACAGTTCAAAAGATTGGATAGGAATCTTAGAGGTCAGTGACTTATATTAATTGGGGAGGAGTACCTCAGAAACAGAGGGTGGGAATGGCTGCACAATTTGAAGGATGTGATACATGTCACTGAATTGTAAGTGTAGAAAATATTCAACTGGTGTATGTTTTGCTGTGTGTATTCTCCATAACAATAAAACTAAAATTTACATATATATGTATATATATGTAAATGTATATATTTACATATATAGGAGCTCTGGT
>NW_006922095.1:1163308-1165248 GCF_000298275.1 Orycteropus afer afer | reverse complement strand
CTCCTCGGAAGGAAGGTTGGGCAATCCTACTTCCATAGTGATACTGCCTCGGAAACCCAAGGAGGGGTCTCTATGAGTCGGGGCTGACTCGATGGCATATAATAACAACAACAACAACAACAATCCATTGAAATGGAGTTTCCCTAGGGATGTGGCCTGCTTCCAGTATATTTGTGGACATCCTGGGAAAAGAGACAGTCTTCTGTGGATTAGGATTCTGCCTACAACTGTCCGTGAGTGAACAATCCACCATTTGGCCTGGAGATCTTGGATTTGTCATTCATTGGAGTTGACAGCCAGTATACTGCCTACCGACCTTGAGCTCCTCAACTCCTGCAGCTGCGTGAATCAGGGAAAGCCTTCAGCTTGACGTTTGATCCAAGAACTTTGGACTTGCCAGGTTCTATAAGTGTGTGAGCCATTTTCCTAAGATAAATTTCTCTTTCTCTCTCTATATATAAGCTTTACTGGTTTTGTTTCTCTAGAGAACCCAGTCTAACACAGAGTTCATACTGATATAAATAAAAGATCGAATAAATAAATAAATAGTGAGGAGACACATCTCCTGTGCAGAATTCCAGATCATTGATGTGAGTGCTCCCCCTTCAAGAAGGAGGAGCATAACTCCCCACTTCTTAAGTGCATAGTAACTTCTTTTCATAGAGAACAATAGGGAAGGGAGAGGAAAAGGAGAACTTCATAGTGGAAGATGATCCCTAATCTTGCACTGCATAAGCACGTGGCTCTGAACTGAAAAAAGGTCAGTGGTTCAAATTCAGCAGCAGCTTCACGGGAGAAAGATTTGGCAGCCTGCTTCTTTAAGAGTACAGCTTTGGATACCCTGTGGGGCAGTTCTACTCAATCCTATGGGAACACTATAGATTGTAATCGACTTGATGGCATAGGAGTTTTGTTTTCACAGTGGAAAAACGTGACAAGCACCACTCCATCCAGGTGAACAGGGTCAACATCTCCAGAGATAAATTAAGTTATTAATTAATTGGTTTTAGTTAATTATTTAATGTTGAGAGAACGGTACCCTTGATAGGATGTGATGAAAGTGGAACTTTTCCTTTGTGATCTCCATGATGAAACTCATAACCCCAACCTAATTTGGAGAAAAACCTCAGACACATTGAGGTACATTCCACAAAGTACCTGACCATTACCTTTCAAAGTTGCCAAGGTCATCAAAAACAAGGAGAGGCTGAGAAACTCAGTCTAAGGGTCCCTGAGAAGACATGATGACAAGTGTAATGTGGTGTCCTGAATGGGACCCAGAGGTAGTAAAATGACATTGTTGTTGTTGTTGTTGTTATGTGCCGTCGAGTCAGCCCTGACTCATAGCGACCCCTCCTTGGGTTTCCGAGGCAGTATCACTACGGAAGTAGGATTTCCCGACCTTCCTTCCGAGGAGTGGCTGGTGGGTTTGAACCGCCAGCCTTCTGGTTAGCAGTCAAGTGACTTAGCCACTATGCTACCAGAGCTCCCAAAAGGACATTAGGTTAAAAAAAAAAAATAAGCAAATCTGAAAGGAACACTAGTTGCACAATGGTTAAAATGCTTGGCTGCTAACTGTAAGTCGGTGGTTCAAATCACTAGTCACTCCAAGGGAAAAAGATGCACCAAGCTGTTTTGTAAAGATTTAAGCCTTGGAAACCCTATCAAGCAGTTCTACTCTATCCTGTAGGGTCACTAATAATTGGAATACACTCAACAGCAACATGTTTGGATTTTAAGGAAGTCTGAATCGAGTATGTTGGTGTTGTTGGTAATCTGTTGTCATCACGTTGATTCTGACTCACAGTCAGATAGGTGGTGTTTGCACATGAGGTGGATTGGCTGGGATTCAATCAAACACAGCTTTCTTTCTTTCTTTTTTTTTTATTAGGATTTGGGTGAAGATTTACAGAGTAAATTCACTTTTCATACAGCAGTTC
>NW_006922095.1:1134662-1162959 GCF_000298275.1 Orycteropus afer afer | reverse complement strand
TTTTTTTTTTTTTTTTGCCTCCAAATGATTTTGAGTCAAACACAGCTTTCTTGCATGAAAGGTTAGAATATCACCACTAAACTACCACTACCCCCAAAACACGTATAGACTTTAGTTAATAATGTATCAATATTGGCTCATTAGTTATCACAAAAGCACTGTGTTAGTGTTAATAATGTTACTGTTGTTAGGTGCCATTGAGCCATCTCCAACTCATAGCAACCCTATGTACAGCAGAATGAAATACTGCCTAGTCTTGTGCCAGCTCCACAGTCCTTGCTATACCTGAGCCCTTCGTTGTAGCCCCTGTGTCAATCCACCTTGCGGAGGGCTTCCCCTCTTTCATTGACCTTCCACTTTACCTAGCATGATATCCTTCTCCAGGGAATGGTTCCTTCTGACATGACCAAAGTAGGTGAGATGAAGTTTGGCCATTCTCACTTCCAAGGAACATTCTGGCTGCACTTCTTCCAGGACAGATTTGTTAGTTCTTTTAGCAGTCCATGGTACTTTCAGCATTCTTCGCCAACATCACAACTCAAAAGCATCAATTCTTCTTTGGTCTTCCTTATTCATTGTCCAACTCTCACATGCATATGAGGTCATTGAAAATACCATGGCTTGTGTCAGGTGCACCTTAGTCTTTAAGGAGATATTTTTGCTCTTCAGCACTTGAAAGAGGTCTTTTGCAGAAGATTTGCCCAATGCAATACATTGTATGATATCTTGACTGCTGCTTCCATTGGTGCTGATTGGAGAACCAAATAATATGAAGTCTTTGACAACTTCAGTCTTTTCTCCACTCATTGTGATGCTGCTTTTTAGTTCGGTTGTGATGAATTTTGTTTTCTTTATATTGAGATGCAATTCATACTGCAGGCTGTAGTCTTCAATCTTCATCAGTACATGTTTCAAGTTACCCTGACTTTCAGCAAGCAAAGTTGTGTCATCAGCAGGTTGTTAATGATTCTTCCTCCAATCCTGATTCCACATTGTTCTTCGTATGGTCTAGCTTCTTGGATTATTTGCTCAGAATACAGACTGACTAAGTACAATAAAAGGATACAACCCTGAAGCACTCCCTTCTTAGTTTTAAACCATGTATCATCCCCTTGTTCTTTTTGAACGACTACCTCCAGGTCTATGTACAGGTTCCTCATAAGTACAATTAAGTGTTCTGGAATTCCCATTCTTCTCTATGTTACCCATAATTTGTTATGATCCACACAATGGAATGCTTTTGCATAGTCAAGAAACACAAATAAACATCTTTCTGGTATTCTTTGCTTTGAGCCAAGAATCCATCTAACATTAACAAAATATCTCTCATTCCACATCCTCTTCTGAATCCAGCTTACATTTCTGGAAGTTCTCTGTTAATATGCTGCTCCAACTGTTTTTGAAATATTTTCAGCAAGATTTTACTTGTGTGTGTTATTAATGATACTATTTCATACTTTCCACATCTGTGGGGTCACCTTTCTTTGGAATAAGTACCGATATGGATCTTTTTCCAGTCAGTTGGTCAGGTAGCTGTCTTCCAAATCTCTTGGCATAGCCAAGTGAATGCCTCCGTGCTGCATCCATTTGTCAAAACATCTCAAGGGGTATTCTGTCAATTTCTGGAGCCTTGTTTTTTGCCACTTCCTTCAGTACAGTCTCAATTTCTTCCTTCAATACCATTGGTTCTTGATCATATGCCACCTTCTGAAATGGATGAACATCAATCAATTCTTTGTGGTACAGTGACTCTGTGTATCCCTTCAATCTTCTTCTAACGTTTCCTGCATCATTCAATGTATTGCCCATAGAATTGAAAAATTCCATATTGAAATTCTATATTGAAAAATATTGTAACTTGAGGCTTAAAATTTACTTCACTTCTTTCAGCTTGAGGAATGTCAAGTATGTTCTTCCTTTTGGCTTTCCAACTCCATATCTTCACACATTTCATTAAAATAATTGGCTTTGACTTCTTGAGCTGCCCTTTGAAATCTTCTATTCAGCTCTTTTATCTTCTCCTTTCTTCCATTTGCTTTAGCCACTCTTTGTTCAAGGGAAAGTTTCAGAGTGTCTTCTGAGATCCATTTTAGTCTTTTCTTCCTTTCCTGTCTTTTCAATGACCCTTTGCTTTCTTCATGGATGATGTTCTTGATGACATCCCATAATTCTTCTGGTTTTTGGTCATTGGTGTTCAATGCATCAAATCTATTCTTTAGATGGCCTCTAAATTCAGGAGGGATATATGCAAGGTCATATTTTGGCTCTCATGGACTAGTTTTAATTGTCTTCAACTTCAACTTGTACTTGCATATGAGCAGTTGATGGTCTATTCCACAATCATCTCTTGGCCTTGTTTTGGCTGAAGATACTGAGCTTTTCCATCACCTCTTGCCACTGATGTACTAAATCTGATTCCTGTGTACTCCGTCTGGTGAAATACGCATGTATATCTGCCATTTGTGTTATTGAAAAAAGGTATTTGCAATGAATAAGTTGTTGGTCTTGCAAAATTTTATCACGCAATCTCCAGCATTATTTCTGTCACCAAAGGCAAATTTTCCAACTGCTGGTGATTCTTCTTTGTTTCCAACTTTTGCATTCCAATTATCAGTGACCATCAGCACTTCTTGATTGTGTGATGAGTCAATTTCAGACTGCAGAAGTTAGTGAAAATCTTCAATTTCTTCATCTTTGACTTTGTTGGTTTGTGAGTAAATTTGAGTAATAGTAGCATTAACTGGCCTTAGTTGTAGGCGTATGGATATTATCCTATCCCTGACAGCATTGTACTTCAGGATAGATCTTGAAACATTCTTTGTGATGATGAAGACACACCATTCTTCTTCAATTTGTGATTCCTGGCATAGTAGATTATATGATTGTCTGATTATAAATGGCCCATACTGGTCCATTTCAGCTCACTAATGCCTGTTGTTGTTGTTATGTGCCATGGAGTTGGCCTTGACTCATAGCGACTCCTCCTTGAGTTTACGAGGCAGTATCACTATGGAAGTAGATTGCCCCATCTTCCTTCCAAGGAGTGGCTGGTGGGTTTGAACCTCCAGCCTTCTGGTTAGCAGTCAAATGTCTGAGCCACTATGCTACCAGAGCTCCTCACTAATGCCTAGGATATCAATATTTATGTGTTCCATTTCATTTTTGACAACTTCCAATTTTCCAAGATTCATACTTCATACTTTCCATATTCAGATTATTAATGGATGTTTGTAGGTATTTCTTCTCATGTGAGTTGTGCCACATCAAAAAATGGAGATCCTGAAAGCACTATTTTATCTTTATCATTAAGGTCAGCTCTACTCTGATGAGGCAGCTCTTTCCCAGGAATATCTCGAGTGCCTTCTAACCTGAGGGGCTCATCTTCCAGCACTGTATTGGATGATGCTTCAGGGCTATTCATAAAGTTGTCCAGTAATATATCAGACAGTGTTTCACTGCTGTTCATAAGGTTTTCACTGGCCAATTCTTTGAGAATTGGATGGTCTCAGTCTGGAAGCTCTGCTGAAATCCATCCACCATTGGCAACCCTGCTGGTATTTGAAACATCGATGGCACAGCCTCCAGCTTCACAGCAACATGCAAGCCACCACAGTATGACAAAGTGACAGAGAAGTTAATCTCCCTTAGCTTCCTGCCTGGGGTCTCTCTCCCTCTTATCTGTTCCGGCTGTCAGCCCTGGCTGCCGCTTCCTTCCTGGGGTCTCTTTCCCTCTTAACAATGTTAATAATAGAAAAAAAATGGATGCAGGTGACTAAGATTCCCATGCTCACTTCATAAATTCTCTGTAAATCTGAAACTATATCCTAGAATATAAAAGTTTATTTTTTAAAATGTAAATAAGAATGCAGAGGAATGAATTGTATGTGGGACTACACTTTCTAAGCTCTCGTAGCATAGTGCCTAAGACATTTGACTGCTAACCAGACTGCTAACTCCTCGGAAGGAAGATGGGGCAATCTACTTCCGTAGTGATATTTCCTGGGAAACCCAAGAAGGGGTCGCTATGAGTTGGGTCTGACTCAACGACATAGAACAACAGCACACTTTCTAAGATAAAGCCTGTTTTCTCAATTTAACCCATATCTTACTATCACAATCAAGTGGTGTTTCTCATGGTGTTCTTGTTCCCGTGTATATCTAAGCATTAAAGGCACCAATTTCCATTTTAACAAAATAGGTATATGCTACTTGGTAGGAAATCCTGGGGACAACAATGGAGGCTTTTTTTTTTTTTAACCCTGAGAACAAATGACTGTGGGAAGGAGACATGCAGAGAGGGAAAGTTAGTAAGTCTAGCAAAATGACTGACACATGAGTCCAAAAACAGCTATATCTACATATTCACCCAACTGAGCCCCAGAATCCAGAATCAATGACCTTTAATTCTTATATAGATTATTTTCAAACATGCTGGGTCATCAATGCTCTTGCTAGCTCAGAGGAAGATGTGCTGTAAAAAGACACCAAACAGCAACAACAACAAAAACATGAATATTGATGACTACAAGTTAAATACTTATTTGGAAGAGTCAGATCCTGAAAATGAAGAGTTTTAGGAATAATTTGACCAATTAATTTCATTTCTATTTTTCTTGTTCTTTTTGTAAGACTAAATTATAATAAAAAATAATCTAAGTCTAAAATTAATTTTCTGTATGATAAGAAAACATTGCTTCATACTGTCATTGACAGTTTTTTTTTTTTTTTTTCCCTTTCCTTAGTAGTACATGCCCACCAGCCACTCCTCAGAAGGAAGGTTGGGCAATCCTACTTCCGTAGTGATAACTGCCTCGGAAACCCAAGGAGGGGTCGCTATGAGTCGGGGCCGACTCGACGGCACATAACAACAACAACAACAACAGTAGTACATGGTGGAAAATGATTTTTATACTGCATACATGACACATATGTGTTTGATTGAATAGTTTTAATTTAAGAAATTTAGTCTCGTCATTTATACTCTTCCAGGAATATGCATTATTTTCAAATACCAATGAACTTTTTAGCAAAAGTGATCACAGACCACAAAACACCTCACATTTACAAAAAATTGTCATTTAAGGACCAGTTTAAAACTACAACTCAATAAATCCAGAAATCAATATTTAAGCAAAATATGAAAATATTTAGAAATAATATCATTTCCAATACCTCTTGAAGCAGAGAACAACTCAAAATTAAAGTTACAAACATTTGTAAAATATGACAGAGACATCATTACATATAAAATTTATGGGAGAAGACCAAAGATGAAATATCAGAAATATTTATGGCTTTACAGCTTTCAGTGTTTCAAAAAGCAAAGAATCCAAATAATTAATAACTTAACTCAAGAATGTAGCCAAAAAGCAACAAAAAAACAGAAACATAAAAATAAAGAAAGCAAGAGAAAATAATAAGACAAAAAATTAACAAATTAGAAAAGAGAACAACAATGAAACCACCAATGAGTTGATTTTAATAATTCTTATATAAGTTTTAACTACATTAAATAAATAGTATATGCTCTTCAATCAATCGTGGGAGAACAGAAGGGCACTGTGTGCACAGGGAGACAGGTCAGGAGTGGGAGTACATGGGAGGGAAGGACACAGGGAAGAGATAACTATGAGGAGGAAGTGGGAAGACAGCTGTTGCATTGTGGGAAATTGCAGTCAATGTCATGATACAAAATGTGTATGAACTGCTGTAAGGAAAATGAATTTACTTTGTAAACTTTCACCCAAATCACAGTAAAAAATAAATTAAATAAATATAAACTAAATAACATATGCTCTAATTACTTTTTTTTTTTTTTCATTGTGATTTGGGTGAAGATTTACAGAGCAAATTCACTTTCCATACAGCAGTTCACATGTACTTTGCCTCATGTCATTGACCACAGTTTACCACAATGCAACAGCTCCCCTCCCACTTCCTCCCCATAGTTACCTCTTCCCAGCGTCCATTCCTCCATACGCTCCTGCCCCCTGAGCTGTCTCCCTGTGCATAAGCAGCCCTTCTTTCTCCCATGATTGTTCTCTCTGAGGAGTGTATCTACTTGAGGTAAATGTTCAACTCATATGCTTGTATTTTGTTTGGCTGGAAAACACAGGTGTGGGTTCAATTCCAGCTCTGAAGGGCAGCTAGGGGCCATAGTCTCAGTGGTTCCACCAGGCTCTATCAGACCAGCAAACCTGGTCCCCACCTTTTTTTTTTCTCCAAATGATTTTGAGTTTTGTTCCACATTGTTCTCCCTCTCTATCAAGGATCTCCCACATAGATCCCCTTCCAAGAGGATGACAGCAGTAGCCGGGCACCATCTAGTTCTTCTGGTCTCATAGTTGTATAGGCTGCAGATCAGATTGTGTACCAGTTGCTAGGACTAATTGTTTCCATGAATTTTTTGTTTTTTCATTCTTCTTTGCTCTGGATGAGGAGAGACCTATCATTCCATCTAGATGGCAGCTTGCTAGCTTTTAAGATCCCAGTCGCTACTCACCAAAGTAGGAGGTGGAACCATGTTTTGTATAGTATGTTATGCCAATTGAGCTTGATGTCCCCTGTGACTATGGTCCCATCTAATTACATTTTTAAAAAAATCTTAGCTAAACTTATAAAAATACTATGCTAAATTCTATGGAAACAAATAAGAAATGATGAAAAAAATATGAAAGATGGAAAGATGTGAAAAACCCTACAGAGCACAGTTCTGGTCTGACACACCAGGTGGTCACCATGTTGACTGACAGCAACTGCTTTGGCTTGGTTTTGGTGAGGGTTTCTATGCATGGAGGATGATCATCCTAGTCTCTATCAATATCTGATCACCACTTAGGTCCTTTTCCCTGTCCATGTCAGCTTTCTTTTTAACATGATACATCACTTTCTACCCTCTTCCTTTTTTTTTTCTTTTCATTTTATTTCTTTTACATTTTTATAACAGCTTTATTGTTATAAAAATCACATATCATACAATCCACTCACTTGAAGTGTACAATTCCAGGGTTTTAGTAAACTCACAGAGTTGTACATTCATCACCATAATCATTTTAGAGCATCATAACCATTAGCTGTTCTCCTTTCCCTCCACCCCACAAATTACTTCCATCCCAGCCATAAGCAATCACTAATATTTTTTTCTCTCTGTAACCTGGTTGCCATAAAATTGATTCCAATTCATAGCAACCCTATAGGACAGAGCAGAAATGCCCCATAGGGTTTCCAAGGCTGTAAATCTTTATAGAAGCAGACTGTCTCATCTTTCTTTCACAGAGAGGAGGGTGGGTTCAAACCACTGACCTTTTGATTAGCAACCAAAAGCTTTAACCACTATACCACCAGAGCTCCTTTACTGTACCACCAGAGCTTTTCCTTCTGTATGGATATATGTTAGCTTATTCTAAAAGGAGCTATGGTATTATAGTGGTTAAGGCATTTGGCTACTAACCGAAAGTTTGGTAGTTCAAATCCCCAAGCTGTTCCCTGGAAAAAAGCTAAGACAATCTGCTTCCATAAAGATTCACAGCCTTGGAATCCCAATAGAGGTGGCTATGAGTTGGAATCGACTTGATGAAAGTGAGTTGAGTTGAGTTGCTTATTCTCAGCATTTCAAATAAATGCAATTATATAACGTGATCTTTTGCCACCAACTTTGTCACTTTACTTAGCATAATGTTTTCAAGGTTCATTCATGTTGTAGCATGTATAAGACTTTATTTCTTCGGATTACATTGGATTGACATACCACATTTTATGTATCCATTCATCAGTTGAAGGACATTTGTATCTTTATCACTGTTTAGATATTTAAAATAATGCTAATGTAAGTATTTGTGTATGAGTTTTTGTGTGGGCATATATTTTCCTTTCTCTTGGGTATATACCGAGGTGTGGAATAACTAGGCCACGTAGTAACTCTGTATTTGTTTGAAGAAGGGCTGGACTATTTTTTAAAGCGTCTGTACCTCTTTACATTCTCATTGGCAGTACATGAGGGTTCCAATTTCTCTACATCCTTGCCAACGCTTGTTTAATTTGTCTTTTTAATTATGTCATTTTTGTTAGGTGCTTTCAATTTTTTCTGATTCATAACAATCGTATATACAGCAGAAAAAAAAAAAAAATGCCTGGTCCTGCATCATCCTCACAATAGTTGCCATGATTGAGTCCATCATTGCAGCCACTGTGTCCATCCATCTCATTGAGGGTCTTCCCCTTTTTCACTGACTTTCCACTTTACCAAGCATAATAAACTACTCCAGGGACTGGTCCTTTCTGACAACATGACCAAAGTTCAAGAGATCAAGTCTGGTCATTCTTGCTTCTAAGGACATTTCAGCTATACTTCCTCCAAAACAGATTCATTCATTCTTCTAGCAGTTGATAGTACATTCAATATTCTTTGTCAGCACCACGATGCAAATACATCAATTCTTCTGTGGTTTCCCTTATACTTTATCAAGCTCTCACATGCATATGTTGTTGTTGTTGTTAAGTGCCGTCAAGTCGTTTCCAACTCATAGCGACCCCATGCACAGCAGAACGAAACACTGCCCAATCCCGCACCAGCCCCACAATCCCTGCTATATTTGAGTCCATCATCGCAGCCACCATGTCAATCCATCTCGTTGAAGGCCTCCCCCTCTTTCATCGACCCTCCACCCCACCAAGCATGACAACCTTCTCCAGGGAATGGTCCCTTCTTACAACATGATCAAAGTAGGTGAGACGAAGTCTGGCCATTCTTGCTTGGAAGCATTCTGGCTGCACTTCCTCCAGGACAGATCTGTTAGTTCTTTTAGCAGTCCATGGTACTTTCAGCATTCTTCGCCAGCACCACAACTCAAAAGCATCAACTCTTCTTCGGTCTTCCTTATTCATTGTCCAGTTCTCACATGCATACCAGGTGATTGGAAATATCATGGCTTGTGTCAGGCGCACCTTAGTCCTCAAGGAGACATCCTTGCTCCTCCGCTCTTGAAACACTTCCTTCGCAGTTGACTTTCCCAATGCTATACGTCATCTAATGTCCTGACTGCTGCTTCCATTGGCATCGATTGTAGAACCAAGCAACGTGAATTCTTTGACAACCTCAATCTTCTCTCCATTTATTGTGATGCTGCTCATTGGTCCAGTTGGGAGGATTTTTGTTTTCTTTATATTGAGACATAATCCATACTGCAGACTGTATTCTTCAACCTTCATCAGTAGGTGCCTTAAGTCATCCTCACTTTCAGCAAGCAAAGTTGTATTGTCTGCATATCTCAGCTTGTTAATGATTCTTCCTCCAATTCTCATACCACATTTTTCTTCATATAGTCCAGCTTCTCGGATTATTTGCTCAGCATATAGATTGAATAAGTGTGGAGAAAGGATACAACCCTGATGCACTCCCTTCTTGATTTTAAACCATGTAGTGTCCCCTTGTTCTGTTTGAATGACAGCCTCCTGGTCAAGGTACAGATTCCTCATGAGTACAATCAAGTGCTCGGGAATTCCCATTCTTCTCAATGTTATCCATAATTTGTCATGATCCACACAATCAAATGCCTTTGCATAGTCAATCAAACACAAGTAAACATCTTTCTGGTATTCTTTGCCTTGAGCCAAGATCCATCTGACAACAGTTATGATATCCCTTGTTCCACGTCCTCTTCTGAATCTGGCTTGAACCTCTGGAAGTTCTCTGTCAATATACTGCTGCAAACGTTTCTGAATTATCTTCAGTAAGATCTTACTTGCGTGTGATATTAATGATATTGTTCTATAATTTCTACATTCTGTGGGATCACCTTTCTTTGGAATGGACACAAATATGGATCTCTTCCAGTCAGTTGGCCAGGTAGCTGTCTTCCAAATCTCTTAGCATAACTGAGTGAGTGCCTCCAATGGGGCATCTGTTTGTTGAAATATCTCAATGCGTATGCCATCAATTTCCGGAGGCAGGAAGAGAAGGAGAAAGGGGATTAAAAGCCAGGAAGCCAGAGAGAAGAGCAATCAGCCGAAGGGATTAGGTGAGGAGATGAAACTCAGGGATGCCCAAAGCAGCAGGACCGGAGAGCAGGAGAAAGGGGATAAAAGCCAGGAACCTGGACAGAGGAGCAGTCAGACCCAGGCACAACCCAGGGACGCCCAAAGCAGCAGGCCAGAAGAGCAGGAGAAAGGGGATTAAAAGCCAGGAAGCCAGACAGAGGTACAGTCAGCCACAGGGACCCAGTTGGGGGTGATATGAGAGGTCTCCAACAGCAAGACAAACTTGTCTGTCGGTTTGTCCTACTGTGGTGACATGTAGACGTGAGTTTTGAGGCTGAGCTTCTGGTGTTTTAAACCCAGCGAGATGCACCTGGTGCATAGGTAACAGCCCAGATTATAGACTGAGACAGACTAGGAAGAAGGAAGAAGCTGTCCACTTCTCAAAGAATTGGCCAGGGAAAACCTTATGAATAGCAAAGAAATACATGCATATGAAGCTACTGAAAATGCCATGGTTTGGGACACACTCACCTTAATTTTCAAAGTGACATCTTTGCTCTTTAACATTTACATATTGCAGCAGATTTGCCCAATGCAATATTGTTGTTGTTGATAGGTGCCATAGAGACAGTTCTGACTCATAGTGACCCCATGCACAACTTTGTTGTTGTTGTTATGTGCCATCTAGTCAGCCCCAACTCATAGCGACCCCTCCTTGGGTTTCCGAGGCAGTATCAGTACGGAAGTAGGATTGTCCAACCTTCCTTCCAAGGAGTAGCTGGTGGGTTTGAACCGCCAGCCGTCTGGTTAGCAGGCAAGTGACTTAGCCACTCTGCTACCATGCACAACTACAGATATTAATTGTGCATCCACGTGTAATGAAATCTTTCACAACTTCAATATTTTCTGCAGTAATCAGAATGCTGCTTCTTAGCCCAGTTGTAAGAATTTTTATTTTCCTCTTTTTGATTATAGATATCCTAATGTGTACAATAAAGTAGCATCTTATTGTGGTTTTCATTTGTATTTCTCTGGTGGCTAATGATTTTGAGCATCCTTTCATTTGCTTCATAGACATTTGTATCTCTTTGAGGAAGTATCTTTTCAGATCCTTTGCCTGTTTTTTATTTGGATTATATGCCTTTTTATTATTAAGTTGTAGAAGTTCTTCATATATTCCAATACAAGTCTCTGTCAAATAAGAAATTGTAAGTCTAGACCTTAGCAAGGAACAACTATATTAAGGAAGACAACTGTGGGCGTGGTAATGGCTAATACAATAAGAAAATGTTCAAACCATAGAATTGCAAGCATCTCAAGGGTCAGGCAAAAAAAAAAAAAAAAAAAAAGCATCTCCAAGGTGAGGTCCTCCTTTATTTTATAAAGAAGAGTAAGCAAGTACAGAGGAATTGGGTATAGGGGAATGGGATGAGCTACTGGTGGGAGCTCTGGTAGCATAGTGCCTAAGGCATTTGACTGCTAACCAGAAGCCTGGCAGTCCAAACCCACCATCCACTCCTTGGAAGGATGGTTGGGCAATCTAATTCCGTAGTGATACTTCCTCAGAAACCCAAGGAGGGGTCGCTATGAGTCAGGTCCCACTTGATGGCATGTAACAACAAGTAGTGAGATCAGACAGTTGAAAAGGAAATGGCTTTTCTGTGGTCAACTGATTCTCAGGAAGGATTGTTTTATTTTCAAATGCTTATTTTAAGTATGAGTTAAAGTTCAGAAGCCTGTGGGAAGCAGGGAAAACCCATTGCTGTTGAGTCGATTACAACTCATAGAATCCCTATAAACCCACCCAGTGGCATCAAGTTGATTCTGTCTCATAGTGACCCCCTTAGGGTTTCCAGGGCTATAAATGTTTAGGGAAGCAGACTGACTCATCTTTCTCCCATGGGGCAGCTACTGGCATTTCATTAGTAGTGGAATGCCTTACCACAGTGTCACTAGAGCTCCCAGTGCCCCTATAAGACATGATATAATTGCTTCAGAGGGTTTAGACTGCCACATCTTTCTCCCATGTTGTGGCTGGTGATTTTGAACCACACACCTTTTAATTAGCAGACGAACACAGCCATTGAGCCACTGGAGCTCTCTAGGGAGGAAAGAAGCCTAACTATAATTTAGTAAAGTCAAGTTATCAGGTATTTTATGGAGCTTGGTCAGTAGGAATTAGGTTAGCTAATCATTTCTTTCACTTGGATGCATAATCAACACCCAAGGAAGCAGCAGTCAAGAAATCAGAAGACTGGGCAAATCTGCTTTGAAGACTAAGCTGGGCCTGACCCAAGCCATAGTATTTTCAATAGCCTCATATGCATGTGAAAGCTGGACAATGAATAAGGAAGGCTGAGCAAGAATTGATGCATTTGAATTGTGGTATTGGCAAAGAATACTGAAAATACAATGGGCTGCCAGAAAAAACAAATCTGTCCTGGAAAAACTACAGTCAGAATGCTCCTTAGAAGCCAGAATGGCCAGACTTTGTCTCACCCACTTTGGTCATGTTGTCAGAAGTGACCAATCCCTGGGAAAGAATATCATGCTTGGTAAAGTGGAGGGTCAGAGAAAAAGGGGAAGGCCCTCAAGGAGATTGATTGGCACAGAGGCTGCCACAAAGGGCTTAAGCACAACAGAGATTTTGAGGATGGCACAGGACCAGGTAGTATTTTGTTCTGTTTTATATAGGGTCGTCATGAGTCAGAATCAACTGGAGGGCACCTAAAAATAACATTATTCTGTAAAATCAGTACTAATGTATCCACATTTAGTACTGATTTAACTCATTTGAGACTTCCCTCTGTTTTTCTTGGTCAGGCTAGCTAAAATCAAATCCAGCCCACTGCCATGCAGTTGATCCCAACTCAGCGACCATATAGGACAGAGTAGAATTTCCCTATAGAGATTCCAAGGCTGTAATCTTTATGGAAGCAGACTGCCTCATCTTTCTCTCATGGAGTAGCTGATGGGTTCCAATCATCTACCTTTTGGTTATAAGCAGAATGCTTAACCACTGTGCCACCAGAGCTCCTAGTCTAGCTAACAGCTTGTCTATTTTGTTGATGTTTTCAATGAACCAACCTTTGTTTTCATTGATTTTCTCTATTGTTTATCTGTTCTCTATTTCAGTTATCTCTGCCCAGATCTTTATTATTTTCTCCCTTCTACTTGCTTTGGGTTTAATTTGTTCTACTTTCTCTAGTTTTTTTGTTTTGTTTTGTTTTTTAAGATGGAACATTAGGTTATTGATTTGATATCTTTCTTCTTTTTTTAATGTAGGCACATCAGCCATAAATTTCCTTAGCTAGGGAGCCAAGGATGGAAACAACGTTAATTAAAATACCACAAATATCCCTGCTTTTATTGAGATTCAGCTGATTTTTCTTGATTAAGCATCCCTCTGGTTTGTTTCTGGAGTTCTGAAAAAAAGTTGATTCTGACAGTTTTACTAGATTTTTGCTGCTTTTCTAGAAGCAGAGATTTGTGGAGGTCTTTACTTCATCATTGTCATTGATGTCGAGATAACCAACTATTGACTACATTAAGTTTTCTCCATTTTGCTTTTTCCATGGTATTAACTTAAACTCTTACCTTCTTGATTAGTTCCTGTGGTCTATCTTTTCTGGTTTCATTTTATTTTATTTTTTTCTTCATTGTCTTTCATTGGAAATTTACATATTTGATTTTTCACCTTTGTTCTTTTCTAATATATGTATTTAAGGCTAGAATTTTCCCTCTAAGTAGCATCTATCTTATTATTCTTGACTTGTCATATCATTATCTATTAAGTAACAGATTTGTAGGAAAAAATAAAGGGATAACTAATAAAATATTTAATCAATGCTAAATAACACAAGAAAACAAGTAAGGAACATAAAACCGGTAGGTCAAATTGACAGTAAATAGTAAGATGGTAGCTGTGAACCTGTTTCAGACATTGCATTATATATATATATATATATATATACACACACACACACACACACACACACAAGTATACAGCAACAACATATATATAATATATATATATATATATATATATATATATATATATATATATATATATATATATATATATATAATTGGTGCTGTTTTGTGCTCTTATATTGATTCTGACTCATAGAAACCCCATGAAGAGAGTAGAACTGTCCCAGAGAGTTTTCTAGGTTATAATCGTTATGGGAGCAGATCATTTGGTTTTTCTCCTGCAGACCTGCTGGGTCAGTTTGAATCATCAGTCTTCCAGTTAGCAGCTGAGTGCTTAAGCATTGCACTACCAGAGCTTTTCATATGATATATAAATGTATTCAAGGTAAAGATTAAGATTGTCAGACTGGGGGAAAAAAAAAAAAAAAAACTATTCAGTGCTTGCAAGACAGACTTTAAACATAAGGATTTATAAATATTGAAGGTAAAAGGATAAGGTAAAGCTATCCTTGTGCAAATAGTAACCAAAAGAAATTTGATGTGGTATACTAATATGATACAAAGTAAACTATAAGCATCTCTAGAGATAGAGATATTTCACAGTGGTAAAGAGATCAATCAAATAGGAAGCTATCACAGTCCTAAATAAGTATGCACCTAATAACATCTGAATATATAAATCAAAAGTTGACAGAAGTGAAAGAAAAAGATCAATTTATAACCAGTGTAAAAGACTAAGAAAGTCTTTCAAGAGCCAATAGAACCAGCAGATGAAAACTTTGTAAGGGTATAGATCTGGACAGGACAATTAATAAAAGACCTAACTGAGATACAGAGAACACTACCCAACAAACACAGAATGCACATTCCCTTTGCAAGTGCACAGGCTGTTTACCAAGACTGACCATATGTTGTTGTTGTTGTTATGTGCCGTCGAGTCAGACCCCACTCGTAGTGACCCCTCCTTGGATTTCTGAGGTGGAATCACTATGGAAATGTATTGCCCAACCTTCCTTTCAAGGAGTGGCTGCCTCATAAATAAGCCTCAACAAATTTTATAGGATTAAAATGACTCAGAGCATATTCTCTGACAACAGTAGGATTAAGCTAAGGATCAAAAACAATAATGATAATTTAAAAAAGATTACGAGAAAATGCCCCTTGAATATCAAAAAATTCACCTCTGAGTATCCATGGGTCAAGAATCACAATTGAAATTATAAAGTGTGTTTAACTGAATGATAACGGCTATATGCCGGGCCTAGACCTCTCCAGCATGAAGCAACCACAGGTCTAACCTGTGTCCAGCAGTAGGTGTACAGAAACCTAGTCCATCGATGCCTCCATCTGCTCTGATTAACCCATGCCCATCCTTTCCCAGTGTTCAATATTGAAATAGCCACCCTTGTTGGAACCATGATCTTTTATCTTCTACAGAACTAACTTACTACAGTAACACAGTGTGCATTTGGTAAATCTTTGTTGGTGGTAACTACCCTTTATAACCTCTTCTGGTTCTCCTAGAGGAGTTCCCAGGTGGTGCGAATGGTTAAATGCTCAGCTATTAACCAACAGGTTGGTATCTTGGATCTACCCAGAGGTACCTTGGAAGAAAGCTCTGGCAATCTCTTTCCAAAAAGGTCACAACCAGAAAATCCTACGGAGCAGTTCTACTCGGCACACATGAGGATGCCACAAGTCAGAAGCAACTTGACAGCAACTAGTTTTCTGGTTTGTTTCTCCTTGGTTGGTCTGTCTTTGCAAGGTAGGCAATATATTTTTATTATAAACAAGGAGAAAAATAAATTGAAATTTTGAAAGTGTCTGGTCACTCAAAAAGGAGCTTTGGTGATGCAGTGGTTGAAGCATTTGGTTACTAACCAAAAGGTCAGTAATTCAAACCCACCAGCTGCTCTGCAGGAGAAAGATGAGGTAGTCTGCTTCCATAAAGATTCACCATCTTAGAAACCCTATGGGGCAATTCTACTCTGTCCTATAGGGTTGCTGTAAGTTTGAACTGACTCAATGACAGTAGGTGTTTTTGGTTTAATCACCCAAAAATCTATTCATGTGATTATCTGTCCTTTATTGCCCTTTTGAATTGTCACCTCAGAAGTAACCAGATACCCTCTAATTCCAAAAGATAGACTTCTTTCAAGTAGTTTAATTTCAGTTACCATATTTGTACTTCTATTCACTATACCCTCAAGCGGCATACTTAACATGAAAGCCTGATTAATTACTAGCAAATGGTAGAATAATCTTTTAAAACAATGAAGCAAGCATAATTAATTAAAGGAATCTCAATGTGTTTTATGTGTTAATAACCACTTATATAAGATTAACACCATAGAAAGAAAAAAAACACTGAGAAGGTAGTGGTGTGTGCCTTAAGTGGAAGATTTTGCAGCAATTCCTCTGATATTTCACCCACTGTTCATTTTTGTTGTGCATTTTTTCAGCTGAATGAAATAGTGCATTATTACCTTATAAACTGTTGGTGAAACTGAATAATTGGCAATATACTTATTAGTTTAGTAATTTGAATTGAACATATGAAAGAAGAATTCAAAACCAGGCAGAAGACTACACTTAAGAAGAGGATACTTATCACACGAACAAGGAAAGCAATATATTCACCCATTCGTTCACTCATTCATCCAACAATTGAAGACCTCTTCAATAAACGATTTCACTTGGAGGTAATGGTTTTGTCTGACTCTTCCTCAAAGACATTTGGACTTAGAATCTGTGCCCACGATACTCAAAAGGTGAAGGAATAAAGCCAATAATTACAATCACATATTTTGTCCCAGATGCTTTCTCAACATGATATCTCTAACATCTTATGAAGCAAGTGGTGTCACCTCCATTTTATAGTAAAGACCATAAGGAATCGGGAAATGGATTGAACACATAGTGTCTTAGTTACTTAATATTGCCATAACAAAAAATTCAATAAGTGGGTGGCTTTAAACAAGAGACATTTATTTTCTTACAATTCTGGAGACTAAAAGTCCAAATCAAGACAACAGCTCTATGAGAGGGTCCTTCTTTGTCAATAGCTCTGAGAGTTCCTTGGCATTCCTTGACATCTATCTTCCTCTTGTGTGTGTCTCTATGCTTACTCTTCCTTTATTTATTTATTTATAATGATATTTTTTGTTTAGGTTCCCATTCAACAATTTCTACCCAAGTTGCTCATGAACATTAGTTACATTCTTCACAATGTGTGAACATTCCCGTTGTTTCTGTTCTGGTTGTTTCACTTCCATTAATCTAATTTCTCTGCCTCCTTACAATCTCAACTTTGTTTTGTAGTAATTATTGACCATTTGGTTATTCTTCTTTTTCTATAACTCAGAAGTGATGAGGTTTAGTACTCACCCAACTTAGTCTGGCCTCATTAACATAACAAAAGAAGCCCACTATTTCTAAACAGGAGCCCATGTACTTGTACAAAGGCCCGGACTTCAATGTATATTTTTGGGGAATACAACTCAGTCTGTAATATCTATGTGGTGGTTACATTTGTGTGTCTACTTGGCTGGGCCTGGTTGAGTGCCTGGACAGCTGAATGCAATTATTCCCCAAGGTGAGATTGGTAACTAACTCCATGGTGGAATCTATTGGAGCAGCTGCATAGCTGCTTTGGGTATGTGGTCTGCTTCCCATATATAAGAAACAGCTTTGGGAATGGTCTCTAGCTTGTGGCACCCTTGGACCCTGTGTATAGCCATGTCGTTATTCAGCAGCCTGCCACACTCTGCCGACCTTGGGACTTACAATGGACTTCAATTAATGGCCTGCCATGTGGTTCGGTAACACTGGGACTGTGCCATTTTATTTGTTGACTTTGGGCTTGTTAGCCTCAGCAGCCAGTAGCTGCCTGAGTGAAGAGATGCCTCTAGCTTCAGTGGGCCAGGAGCAAGAGGCAGAGCTGAAACCCAAAGTCGAGGGGCTTTCACACAGCTGCTAGAGCCTGGCACTTGGAACTCGGACTTCTAGCCTCCTGAACTGTAAGACAATAAACTCCTGTTTGTTAAAGCCATCCCATTTGTGGTATACTCCTGTCAGAGTGGTACTAGGTAACCAGAACAATCTATAACAGCAGCCACTCCTCAGAAGGAAGGTTGGGCAATCTATTTCCATAGTGATACTGACTCAGAGACCCAAGGAGGGGTTGCTATGAGTCGGGTCTGACTGAACAGCACATAACAACAACAACAACAATGATTAGGTGGATAGTCTACCCTTGTGTCTGGCCCCTGTGCCTTACTCTTTCCTCCCCACTACAGTTGCAGCAAGCATACAACCCACTGGACTTTAAGGAGAAACAGAAAGGTGAGAAACCTATAATTTGTGTTTGGATTGCAAAGAAACCAAGACATCCTGCCATCCAAGGAGCTTCTTAAGAAGTGACAACATTGCTTAAGAGGATAGAGAGTTTCTGTTTGAGGTGATTAAAAAAAAAGATGTTTGGACATAGATTGTGCAGATGATTCACAACATGGTGAATGTAAATTATGTCACTGAAATGTTCACCTAAAAATGGTTCAAATGGACCAAAAAAAAAAAAAAAAGTGATAACAGAGGGCCTGGATTGGGAAAATAGACCCTGCTTTGTTTCACGGTGAGCCACAGATGGCCCAGCATGTAGACAGACCCCTACAGCCCAACCTTGTGTGGCTAATAGCAGGGAGTACAGTAGACTCCGGGAGGAATAGTCAGAACCTATCTTAGCCTGGGGCCTTGGGTAAGGGAAGTTTATTTGGTAGACAATTCCAGGAAACACAAGTGACGAAATGGAGAACAGGAAAGAGCAGAAGTCCTACAGAATATACACCAATAACTGAGTTATTCTTGTTTCCAACCAAGTTCAGTCCTGTAGGGAACTGTCCCAGGAATGACTTGTAACCTGCCTAGAACTGTCACTACATCCCAGCATGAGGAGGCTGGCCATTCATTTACTGGCTCCCATTCTCCACTCTTCGAGCATTGTTCATCAGAGAAGGAGGGGGCATTGATGCTCCTTCATTTTTAGGCCATGCCTACATGCAATAAGGGAACCTCTACATGTAGAGGAAGGTGGCAAGTAAAGAAAAGGAGAGGTGCAAGGATTTGAGCTGAGAATCACTGCTACAGGTGAACCCAGGTGGGTGAGGGTATCTGGGTGTAAGGTATCAACAAGGTCTGGTATAGATACAAAAGCAGAAAATACATAAGTTCTTTTTGAAATATATAGACACTTTGATTTCATTCTCATCATTCCAGGAGGTAGAGTGAAAGGAAGGCAATAGTTATGACTACTGATGTTCCTTTCTGGTCTCAGGCCCAAGAATTGATGTGCTTCTCCTGAGTATTTAATCTGCTTCTTATCTTGTGAATGCTCTGAGCTGTGTAACAGTCAGCGTTCACTGTATGAGTGAACTGGAAAAGAAAATTTAGAAAAACCTTAGGTTCAAATTTGTGGCTTTCCTCTAGTAAATGTAGAAATACTTCTAAATATTATTGTGTTGTATTCATTCTTAGTCCTGTTATAATCCTACTTTTGTTGTTCACTTTTTATTCTGATTCTAAATTTATGATTTGTTGCCATATTTGTATGTTCTCATAGGATATCTTGAGTTTTTTCTTGTGGGGGGCGCGGATCTTGTTAGTGAGGATTCTTGGCTGCAACTGTCAGAAACCTGACTCAGAATAGGTTAAGTAGAAAAAAGAGGAATGCATTGGCTTACATAATGTATTGGTCAGATCACAGTGGGTCAAGGAATGGATGGATCATAGTGAATAAAAGGACTTAGTGAGTATAAATAAAATCTTCTCAAAATTTGAAGTAGCAAAATAAGATAGTCCCAATGGAAGATGTGTGTGAGGGGTGTAAAAGGAGGACAATTTAACATGTCATAACTTAATGGATTCAATTTGAACAAGTAGTATCATATAAGCTCATTTTTGTTGCTGTTGTTTCAAAAAACACACATATTCTAGTACTATCCACTAAAAAATTTCTAGCAGCAATGACAATCTAATAGCCATAAAATCTTGTCATCCAGATGCTGGTTGTTAAATACCATTTCCCACTAAAAGGAACCAGGGATGTCTACAAAACTAAATGTTTCCAGTTTGGAGTAGGAATATGACCCTGGGACAGCTTGTGCTTGAAGGCAAGGGGGCTCTCGATGAACAGTGGATCATGTCAAAGAGACCTGAAAGCCAAAATAAGGGGCTTTTTTGGTGCAAAGTGGGGATGCTTTAGGGCATTAATGGAACTGTTAATGAAATAGTGGCCCAAGGAATCAAAAAAGTGAAGTAGGGGGCTGATGAGTTGGGAAGAGGTGGGATGGTAAGTAGACTAGAGATTTGGGTGATACCATTTTTTTTTTTTTTTAGGATTTGGGTGAAGATTTACAGAGCAAATTCACTTTCCATACAGCAGTTCACATATACTTTGTCTCATGTCATTGACCAAAATTTACAATGCAGCAGCTCCCCTCCCATTTCCTCCCCATAGTTACCTCCTCCCAGTGTCCATCCCTTCATATTCTTCTGCACCCTGAGCTATCTCCCTGTGCATAAGCAGCCCTTCCTTCTCCCATGATTGTTCTCTCCAGGGCCTGTGTCTACTTGAGGTAAATGTTTAACTCACATGCCTGTACTTTGTTTGGCTAGAAACCACAGTTGTGGGTTCAATTCCAGACCTGAAGGGCAGCTAGGGGCCATAGTCTCAGTGGTTACACCAGACTCTATTGGACCAGCAAACCTGGTCCCCACCTTCTTTTTTTTTTTTTTTCCTCCAAATGATTTTGAGTTTTGTTCCACATTGTTCTCCCTCTTTATGCAGGATCTCCTACATCCCTTCCAAGTGGATGGCAGTGGTAGCTGGGCACCATCTAGTTCTTCTGGTCTCATAGTTGTATAGGTTGCAGATCGGATGGTGTACCAGTCACTAGGACTGATTGTTTCCATTAATTTTGGTTTTCTTCTTTCTTCTTGACGAGGAGAGACCCATTGTTGCATCTAGATGGCAGCTTCCTAGCTTTTAAGGTCCCAGTCGCTACTCGCCAAAGTAGTAGGTGGAACAATGTTTTGTATAGTATGTTATGCCAATTGAGCTTGATGTCCCCTGCGACTATGGTCCCAAGCCCGCAGGATCAACTACTCGGTCACTCTGGGTAGCTGGCTGTGACCAAGTAATGACCATAACCTTGCCCCTTGTCAGCTCTACTATACACCTTGGAATTATGATCATTCACATGAACTTATAGGTTGGGTGATATCTTGAATGAAAAGAGTTGAGTGTAGAAGCTGGAAGGAGAAGGAGGCTTTGACCACACAGAAGGATTTGAGAAGTAAGGATTGTAGGGTGGGGTGGTTAAACACAACAGCAACAAGACACATAGTATGGTAGTGGGCACAAGAAACCAAGGAAGGTCAGAGGTTTCTTGAAGATGAGGAAGGCAAGGGACAGAAAACCAGTGTGTTAGATGAGTTTCCCTATGGAGGATGGAATCAGAAGTTCAGCCAGGAGATAAAGACTTGGGCTTTCAAAGCAAGTGGCCAGCACATTAGAGGTAGAGAGCAGTTTAACTCAGAGGCCCAGAGGCTTTACAAAAGGGCAAAGGAGCCCACCAACTTACAGAGGAATACATAACAGACCAACTCCCCCTGACCCTGAAACTCCTAGATGCATGAGAATAAGTGGTCTCCACCTTAGAGAGCACCAGTGAAAAGTGGACATTTGTACTAGAAGCACTTCTGCACTCTGCTCTGTGAACCCATTCTATTTGGTCACCTGGCATTGGTTGGTAGACTAGAAATAATCAAGTTGCATCTTCCTGATCAACCTCATCTAGAGTTCCACCTTGGAAAGAGCTGGTCAAGCATGGTAGGGTCAGTTTAAGGAGAAGACATGGAGATGGAAAATCTCTTTCTCCTCATATGCATCACCCAAGTGTTCATCTTTCTTAATTATTCTTCTCTCCTGAGTGCTGGTGATATTTAGAAGTCTGAGCCATGTTTTCTGTAGCAATTATGTGAATTTAGCTAAATGGCCTCGCTGTTTACAAATGCTGGTCCAAGCAGAGAGGTGTCAGAAGGTATCTCTTAATTAGGTTGCAGCAGGCCAGCTTCTGGGAATTGGGTGGAAAATTTTGCCTTCTGGTTTATTTCTGTTCTGACTGGGGGGCTTTCTTTACATATGTGGAGGGTACAAAAGCAATTTGTGTGCCTATGAAGCATTTTCAAGAACTAATTATTTTCATTATTAGCTTCACTACATTGCAATCACTCTTTAAACTAATTTCTTTGAAGTGTGAGGATGAAATTTCAAATTGGATGTTTTAGTCCTTTTAATTGCACTTGAAGTAGGAGTTACTGTGTGGTCTGTATGTGGAAGTATGAGCGGGAGGTGTATCTTCTGCTACACGAGATCAATCAAAGCCCAGGCGGCCCTGAGCCTCTTCCAGCAAACCACAAATGGAATGGAGAACAGGGGAGAAAAACGGCAAATCAACACAATTAAATCTGAAATTGCTAGCTTCCAAAACAAATTCATTCTTCTGAGTCAACATTGTTTTGATTTTTAGATTAGGTTTGTTTTTCAAACCCTTGTTTTCTCCAAACTGATTATTTTTGGTATTTTGTAGACACTTGTGAATTTCCAACAGAATGCTAATATTTCTGACCTATTTCCTGCGTCAGTCTGCATTGGCGAGCTGCCTCGTCAGTTCTGGAATCACAGCACATGTTAAAAAATGCGAAAGAAAGTGCTCCACCCTGGTTTCCAAATGCCCTACTGTTCTTTCACATTCCCAACTCTACTACCAAGATCTAAGGAGCAGCAAGCAACTGAGGGAAGCTCCGCCCTCTGCTTAGGGAGCTTTCAATCTAGAGTGGATGAACGAGGACAATATCAATACGTTATCATGCCCAGAACAGAAGGAGCAGATGTTTAAAGGCGGTGCCCAGACTCTACCCGGGGTCCTGGATAGGCTTCACAGAATAGGGGCCCTTGGTGATGGGTCTTGAAGGATTCATCGGACTTGACTCTGAACCAGCCAGGTCTTCCAATGGCCAGACTGGTTCTACAAGGCTTCTGTGAGACTGAGACTAAAGTCTCATGATGCTACTGAGATTTCTCTTGTTCTTCATGCTTTGAGACTCTTTTTCATTTCCTGAAAGGCTTTTCGTTTTCTCTCATGAATTGGTTGCAGTCTGGGAAATGATTTATAGAACTTCTCTACACTACCCAGTACAGACATGTAAGGCCCATCCATTGAGTGCCATTACTTAATAATCAGAAAAAGGCAAGTGAATTTGTTCTTCTGGGGATTTTATGGAGGGAATACAGTCAGTTTTCAGTTCATTTCAGATTAATTATCACCCATGTA
The DNA here is from genome assembly GCF_000298275.1 of Orycteropus afer afer. Classification (NCBI taxonomy): domain Eukaryota; kingdom Metazoa; phylum Chordata; class Mammalia; order Tubulidentata; family Orycteropodidae; genus Orycteropus; species Orycteropus afer. The sequence continues at coordinate 1,139,659 of NW_006922095.1, read as the reverse complement.
TGGGAGAGAGAGTGAAAGATACTGGAAATTGATGGCTTCCTTGGCAGTTATAGGCTCAGCTCTTGAGCTCATAAAAGTCTATCTCTCCCCAGTTCCAGCTTAGGAAGTGGAAAGTCACACATACCGACATGTTTTCTCCTTCTGTCCTGCAGAGACTGAATGCATGCATGTGCACGTGTGTGCTAGGTCCTATGATGAAGCAGGTAAAATGTTATCCTCAGTTGCTCAGAAGTCTGTATGGACCCATGACTATGGGACTGCCCTGCAACATGTCATTTCATGGCAAGTGTGTTGTAGGTAGAATTGCATCCCTCAAAAGGATCAGTTGAAATCCTTTCTGTGGTCCTTTTAATATGTTAAAAATAAGTTACCATGGAGCTGACTCTGACTCTTGGTGACAACATGTGTGTCAGAGTAGAACTGTGCTCCACAGGGTTTTCAATGGCTGATTTTTCAGAAGTAGATTGCCAGGACTTCTTTCTGAGTCACCTCTGGCTAGACAAGAAACACCAACCTTTTGGTTAGCAGCCAAGTGTGTTAACCATTTGTACCACCCAGGGAGTCCTCTAACATGTTGTGGGTGTTAGATACCATCGAGTCAGCTCTGACCCATAGTGACCCTATGTACAACAGAACAAAACACTGCCCAGTCCTGTGCCATCCTCTCAATATTTGCTATGCTTGAGCCCATCATAGCAGCCACTCTGTCAATCCCTAATGTGTGAGAACACCATATATATTGGTGACAGAGTGAAGGTGATCCACCTGAGAAGTATTAAACCCATGACTCCAGGTACTGGTCAGAAACATGCTTGTTTGGGCTGTCTTTGTGGATCACAGCCACACTACCACTTGAATGTAGCAGCTCTCTCTCTCTCTCTATTTTTTTTTTTTTTTCCTATGGACCACTGTGAACCCTTCTGGTTTACAACATACCTATGGACCACTGTGAACCCTTTTGGTTTACAATCTAGCACTAGAAAGATAATTACAGAAATCCCATCTTTAAATGACCAAGACACAAGATTAGAATACCACCTTCCAAGTGAACATGAGTGAAATGAGAGAATACAATGGCTTTGCTACTCAGAGAAGCATTGTTAGGATAGAGGTACTCCCAGTGACTGTTAGAAATACTCTGGTGTCATACAGGTGTTATCTCAGAGCATGGAGGCATGCTAAATCTGGCTGAATTACCTAATGCCTTTGATTGCATCTGGTGTACTGCTTCTAAAATGTACATTTGCAATGCTATTAAAGAGCCTTGAGAAAGAGTTTCTGGTTCTTGCTAACATATTTCTTTCCCTCAGTTCACTAAAGGGAGATTTCTATTTCCTTTGTGGGTCAGTTCACAAACCCCAAAAACTAATAAGCTTGGAGCAAAACTCCAGCAAGGAAATGTTTACTTTTTGTTCCTAGACCATTGGAGCTGGTTTTATTAATACAGCCCCCATAATTTCTACATCTGCAGAAGCTTTGTACATTAATGTACAGAAATGATCAGACCCAGTACCTGGCTTGTCATACTCCATAAAAATTTAATGGAAAATAAAATGTGCTGTTCAAGAGATCAATACTGTTATTCTCTTTCAGTAAACTGTGAATTATTGTTTTCATAAAATAATAATAATGCTGGCATATTGATATTGAATGGAGACGGGTTCTGTTGTCAAAAATAAAGTCATATTTAATCTTTTAATGCTTTCTTGCACAGACACCCACGTCTAGAAGCCTGGCATCTGTCACTCTCTAAAGACAACATGAACCAGTAAAAATTTTGCTGCCACTTTCTTTGTTATTTCAGTAGCACTGCTGTTTCAGATTCACATGACTTACTTCTGAATGGTCTCTAGGGGCAGTAGTTAAAGATTACACTGGTCACATTGTGGTGCTTGAAGATATTCTAGGGACTCATTTGTTTAAGGGGAGAAGAAGCCCAGAAGAAGGGCAGCATAGGAAGGAGATTTGGCTAATGCTCTAAAGGTCCACTGAGACCCCTTTACCATGCATGATTCCATAGGTCTACCCTGCAAAATGGGCATTCCTTGAACAGAGTGATATGGCTTAGAATGTTGTATGTTGAGTTCTTTCTGAGTCACAGAGACCCTGTGAGATAGAGTACAACTATACATTTCCTAGGTTGCAAATATTTGTGGGAGCAGGTCACCAAGTCTTTTCTCCAGCAAAGCAGATGGTAGATCTCAACCACCAACCTCCTCTCATTTAGCAGCCAGGAGCTGAACGAACCATTGCTTAACAATTCATACATTGAACTGTATCCCCCCAAAAAGGTAAGTTGAACTACCAACCCCTGTACCTGTGAATATGACTTTGTTTGGAAATAAGGTCTTTGAAGTTTTTATCAGTGAACATGAGTTATACTGGAATAAGGTGGGTCTTAATCGAATATGTTGTTGTTAGATGCAATGGTTAGCTCCAAATCACAGTGACCTCCATGCATAATGGAACAAAACTTTGCCAGATCCTGTGCCATCCTTACAATGGTTGATATAATGTAATATTATATAAATATAATAAAAGAGGAAAAAAGGCCATGTGAAGACACAGGCTGCAGCTGTAAACCAAGAAACCCCTGGGACCACCAAAAGCAGAGATAGACAAGGAAGAATCCTCCCCTAGATCCTTTCAAGAGATCATGGGTCCGTCAACACCCTGAATTTATACTTGCAGACAATAGGGCTGCAAAAAAAAAAAAAAAAAAAAACTCATCCAAAGAACACAAAGGCCTCTAGCCTTGAAGCTACCACACCACATGAAGTTGGTCCACACTTGAAGCTGGTTCTCACCACTAGGAATTGGTCCACACTGCATGAAACTGGTCTACACAGCAGGAAGTTGGTTCATACCATGTGATGCTGGTCCACTTTGCATAAAACTGGTCCGCACTGCTTGTAACTGGCCCACTCTGAATGAGGGAAATTTTCTTCTAACAAATGTTTGATAATTTTCCCTGTGGTTTTATTTGTCTTTTCTTGTTCTGGATTTATGATCACAAGTAGGTTATTCCTCTTGATGGTATCCCACATGAATCTTAGGCTTTCTTTTTATTTTGATCTTTTGTCTGATCCCTTAACAAAGTAGTATTGATGTATTTGTCTTCAATTTCATCAATTCTGTCTCCCATTTATTTGATTTGACTCCTCAGCCCATTGAATGTGTTACCTATTTATGAAATCTTAGTAGTAATCTTTTATATTTCTGTTTGTTGTTTTTGTATAATTTCTAATTTTTTGTTTATTTTGTCAATTTGTTCTTGTATTACTTTTCTAAATTGTTCTACAGTTTTGTCTGTGTTTCCCTGATCTTGTCAGTGATTTCTTTAATCTGTCTCTCAATCCATTGAAGGTAGGTACCCAAATATAATTCTTTTGAATTCCATATCAGAGAGTTCCAATGCTGCTTCTTCCTCAGAGATATTTTCTGGGTTTGTATCCTGGTCCCTTGTTTCTACTACTTTATCCTGCTTTTTTTGTTTGTACTGTCATGGACTGCTGCCTCCAAGACATTCTAGTGTTTTGTACTTAGGTTTAATTTGTGGTTGCATGTTGGTGTGATTCATGTAATTTTTTTTCCCATTTATTTTGTTTTGATATATCTGTGTGAACAGGGTACTGTGCTCCTCTATTTGCTAGTTGCAAGCACACTCATAACCTATCTTCTGGTGGGTGTGATAGAGAATAAGAGTGTGTGCACAGATCACTGTTAGCTGTTCATAAAGAGCCATTGTGAGTGAGTTGAGCTGGTGTTGACTGCTAGGTATCATTGGTCAGTGGGTGAAAAAGCAAATAGTAGCCCTTACTCAGTGGGTGGGGCTGCAAAAGGTGTAGGTATGGTCGGGTTGTGTGGGAAATGCTGCTGTCCCCCACTTAGACAAAATAAATAAATAAAATTTAATTGAAAAAAAACACAGAAAAAATTTAAAAAAAACAACAACAACAAGAGGACAAAAAACTCAAACCACATAAACAAACAGGAACAATCACAAACACACAAAAAAAGCAGTAAATGAGAGGGAAAAAAATTAAATGTATTAAAAGAAGATACAGAAAAGATAATGAGAAAAAGAGAGAAGGGGAAAAAAAAAGCCACAATATCTGGAGAGGAGGGAATAAGAGAAAAGAGCAAGAATAGAAGAATAGCAAAGAAAAAATGTGAAAACTGCAAAAAAGAAAAATAAGGCATGAGAATAACCAAAAGAAAGAAAAAAGAAGGGAGCCAGGAAAAGGGAAGAGAAAATAAATAAATAAATACAAGGAAGAAAGGAAGAAAACAAAAAGAATTTTATATATATATGACAGGAAGATGACATCTTACTGTAGCCCAAACACACCCATGTTCATCACAGCACTATTTACAATAACAAAAAGTTGGAAAAATCTAGGTGCCCATCAACTGAGGAATGGATAACCAAATTATGGTACATACACACAATGGAATACTGTGCAACCTTAAAGAATAATGTAGAATCTGCAAAACACTGCATAAGGTGGATGAACTTGGGAGGACATTATGCTGAGTGAAATAAGTCAATCACAGAAGGACAAATATTGTATTGTGAAAGTCAAGGAAAGGTTTATATATGGAAAGAAATTTTCTTTGTTGGTTACCAGGGATGGGAGGGTAGGAAGGCAATACTGTTAGGTAGGTAGAGGTAGGTATTGCTTTGGGTGAACAGAAGGGCAATGTAACAAATGTGAGTGATCAACATGGTGGCATTGAGGAAGAGGAAGACATAGAGAGGTGCATGTGAGGTACAGATAACAAAGATGAATGCTTTTGCACATACAGTACTGCATTGTCAGTGAAGGTAAACATGGGTATACAGGTGAATAGATGGGCGGACAGGGTGAACTATTAGGTATGTCTATGCAGCAGGGAGTGTACCCAAGACCATGTACAGGGTTGGCAGACAATTGTTCTACAAGTGTATTCATATGTTCTGTAAGAATTCCCAGGGGTATAGTAGAGCTGACAAG
>NW_006922095.1:1133394-1134227 GCF_000298275.1 Orycteropus afer afer | reverse complement strand
TTAATTGAACTCTTAAACCTGTACACAGACCAGGAAGCTGTCATTCGAACAGAACAAGGGGACACTGTGTGGTTTAAAATCAAGAAGGGAGTGCATCACAGTTGTATCCTTTTACCATACTTATTTAATCTATATGCTGAGCAAATAATCCAAGAAGCTGGACTGTATGAAGAAGAACGGGTCATCAGGATTGGAAGAGTCCTCATTAACAACCTGTGATACGCTGATGACACAACTTTGTTTGCTGAAAGTGAGGATGACTTGAAGCACTTACTGATGTAGATTAAAGAATACAATCTGCAATATGGATTACTGCTCAATATAAAGAAAAAAATTCTCACAACTGGACCTGTAAGTAGCATCACAATGAATGGAGAAAAGATGGAAGTTGTCAAAGACATCACATTGCTTGGTTCTACAATAGATGCCAATGAACACAGTAGTTAGGACATCAAATGATGTATAACACTGGGCAAGTCAGCTGCAAAGGACCTCTTTCAAGTGCTGAGGAGTTAAGTTATCTCCATGTGGACTAAGGTATGCCTGATACAAGCTATGATATTTTCAATCACCTCATATGCATGTGAGAGCTGGACAATGAATAAAGAAGACCAAAGAAAAATTGATGCTTTTGACATGTGGTGCTGGAAGTACCATGGACTTCTAAAAGAACTATCAAATCTATTCTGGAGTAAATGCAGGTGAAATAGTCCTTGGAAGCGAGAATGACCAGACTTCGTCTCACCTACTTTGGTCATGTTTTTGAGAAAAGACCATTCCCTGAAAAAGGATATCATGCTTGGTAAGGTGGAGGGTTGAAGAGAAAAGGGAGG
>NW_006922095.1:1130927-1133081 GCF_000298275.1 Orycteropus afer afer | reverse complement strand
TTTTTTCTCTTTTCTTCCTCCTTTCCCCACTTCTCCCCTGCCTCATCCAATAGAAAAATCACATTAAGCCACAAAGACACCGGCTTGTATTCTAAACCCCCTTTGTGATGAACAGAGACCTGCATCCACATTCCGCACAGTGATTTCATTGTCACAAAGAAAACTGCAAAGCAATCCAGCACACTTGAATTAATAACCAAAAAAATAAAACACACCACCTCCATCTTTGCAAAAATATTAAACCATAAAATAAATCCAAACCAATAAATAAATAATTAATAGTTAAAGACAACCTCAACATGTCTAGGAAGCAACAGGAAACCTCAAATCAAACAACAAAAAACAAAACAAAACCAAAAAAAAAAAAAAACCAGGTAAGACAATAGAAATAATATCTCAGATAAAAGTCTCAATAAACCTGGAGGAAGAGGAGGCAATAGAATTATCTGAGAAGGAATTTAGAAGGTATATTTATAAAACTCTACAACAACTTAAGGAAACCCCAAACAGAATCAAGGAGAACACAGACAGTACCCTGGGATAACTCAGGAAAACCATTCAAGAACAAAATAATAAGATTAATACATAATAAGAACTCATACAAAAGCAGTAGTTAGAAATCCAGAGGATGAATACCAAAATTACAGAATTAAACAGCACAGTGGAAGCAGAAAAGAATAGCCTAGAACTGGCTGAAGAATGCATTTCCCAACTAGAATATAAATCCATTGACACCATCTATATGAAGAAAAACCAGAACAAAGATTTAGGAGAAATGAAGAGAACCTGAGTTATATGGGATGACATGAAAAGAAATAATATAAGCCTCATTGGAATTCCAGAACAAGAAGAGGTGAAAAAAAACCACTGAGAAAATTATGGAAGTTTTACTAATGGAAAACTTCCCCCATATCATGAAGGAAGAAAGGTATTTTTCCAAGAAGCTCGAAGAATCCCATATAGCATTAATCCCAAGAGAAAAACACTGAAGCATATCATAATGAAACTTTCCAAAACCAAAGACAAAGAAAGAATCTTGAAAGCCACACGGGACAAAATAAATATTACTTGTAATAATCAGTTAGGCTGAGTTCTGATTACTCAGCAGAAACCATGCAGGCAAGAAAGCAATGAAACAGCATATATAAAACACTGAAGGAAAAGAACTTCTAAGCAAGAAACCTATATCCAGCCAAACTGCCCATCAGATATGAGAGTGAAACAAGGCATTCTCAGCCAAACAGAAATTAAAGGGTTTTGTGAAAAGCAGACTAACCCTACAAGAAATGCTTAAGGAAGTCCTTCCAATAGAGGACCCACAACAGAGAACAACAAAATCAGAACACATGACATGAACACTAAAACCAAATCAGAAATGTTGTTGTTGTTATGTGCCATTGAGTTGGACCCGACTCATAGCAACCCCTCCTTGGGTTTCCAAGACAGTATCATTACAGAAGTAGATTGCCCCATCTTCCTTCCGAGGAGTGTCTGGTGGGCTTGAAATGCCAGCCTTCTGGTTAGCAGTCAAGTGCCTTAGGCACTACGCTACCAGAGCAGAAATAAACACTCCAAATAAGATCGTAAAACATCGTACACTAAAAAATAAGGAAGTCAATCTGCACATGACACTGGCAACAAATCATATACAGGGAATAAAAGTTCTAGGTGCAAAATTTCCAAATGGAGAGGAAAACAGGACAAAATCCTCAAAGAACAAACTGTTCAAAAACATGGAGACAAGAATTCACTCCAAGGTAACCACAGAGAAAATTAATAATCCCCCTGAGGATATCCAGAAGGAAGGAAAGCATATGAGTTAAGTAAGCACAAAACTAACAATAAAGAAAAAAGAAAAGAGGAAACATTTGACAATAAAATGAACTCAGCACAGAAAAGTAGATGGACCAAGGAAACTCCAACAACATGTTAAAAAAAAAAAAAAAAAAGCCAATAGTATGACAGTAATCAATTCATACCTATCACTAATCACAGTAAATGTGAATGGACTAAATGCACCAGTTGAGAGAGAGTGGCAGACTGGATAAGAAGAGAAGACCCATCAATATGCTGTCTATAAGAGACCCACCTTAGACACAAAGATAAAAACAAATTAAGAGTTAAGGGATGGAGGAGAGGGTTCTGGCAAGATGG
>NW_006922095.1:1126398-1128002 GCF_000298275.1 Orycteropus afer afer | reverse complement strand
GGGAGCTGTTGCATTGTAAATTTTGGTCAATGACATGAGACAAAGTATATGTGAACTGCTGTATGAAAAGTGAATTTACTCTGTAAATCTTCATCGATAATCAAAATAAAATTTAAAAAAAAAAAAAAAAAAGAGTTAAGGGATGGAAAAAAACATGTACCAAGCCAATGGTAACCAAAAAAGAGCAGAAGTGGCAACATTAATTTCTGATAAAATAGACTTTAAGGTGAAAAACATTATAAGAGACAAAGAAGGACACTATATGATGCTGAAAGGGTCAATTTACCAAGTAGACATTATGATAATAAATATCTATGCACCCAATGAAGTGCTCCAAAAGATGTGAAGCAAATATTAATTGAATTGAAAGGGAAAATAGATAATTCTACAATAGTAGTAGGAGACTTTAGCACACCGTCTTCAAGGAGGGACAAATCAACTAGAAATAAATCAACAAAGATACATGCTATACAGGCAAGGAGACCACATGTTCTGACCTCCTCTAACCCCACAAGAGGAAGACAGAATCACCATCAGTAACCCAAGGCCTATTCTTGCAAGGCCAGACATGCTGCCTCCCTCCAGCCCTTTCACCAACCATTCCTCCCACAGCACCCACCACCTCTCTGCTGGATTCGATAATTCGCTGCAGTGGCCACACAGAACTCACTGATTATGGGGTTTATTAGGGAAGCACCAGGCTACAATTCAAGTTCAGGAAAAATGCTGTCTCTCTCCCAGCCTGCCATCTCTCAGCCAACAGTCTCTCTCCCAGCAGTGCAGGTCTCTTGGTGTCTCACTCAGCAATGTGTGTCTCTTTCCTGGGAGCATGTCTCTTTCACCAGCACCTCTTCCTCCACCAGCAGTCAGAGAGAGACCCCTTCTGCCTCTAGGAGGCCTCCTTTTGAGCCTGGAAGAGTGGCCAACCCAACCAATAATAACATCAGAATTCTAAACACCTGAGAGCAAGCGAACTGCCCAGAGGTTGCTGTGTCACACCCAATAGAAATACCCCAGGTGGATAACTTTCACAATCAGCAGCTCCTCAGTTGCTCACAGCAAATTCCACATGGAGTTTACAAAGACTTATGGGTAGAAAAGCACACTAAGAAATTTACTACACCATAATACAGAAGAATTCAACAACACAATCAATCAACTTGACCTCATAGACACATACAGAGCATTCCACCCAAAAAAAGCACAATTCACATTCTTCTCCAGTGCACATGGATCATTCTCCAGAATAGAACATATGTTAGAACATATAACAAGCCTCAATAAATTAAAAAACATTGAAATACTACAAAGCATCTTCTCAGACCACAATGCTATAAAATTAGAAATTAATAATAGGAAGATCACAGGAAAAACATCAAACATGGAAGTTGAACAATACAATGCTTACAAACTATTGAGTAATAGAAGAAATAAAAAGTGAAATAAAAAAATTCCTAGAAACAAATGAGAATGAAGATACATCATACTGATACCTATGGGACACAGAGAAAGCAGTACTCAGAGGTCAGTTTATAACAATAAATACATACATCAAAAAAGAGGAAAGAAACAAAATCAACACTAACTCAACAACTCCAACAATT
>NW_006922095.1:1122684-1125663 GCF_000298275.1 Orycteropus afer afer | reverse complement strand
AAAAAAAATAATAAATCCTGACCAAGTGGGCTTCCTACTTGGTATGCAAGGTTAAACATAAGAAAAACAATCAATGTAATCCACCACATAAACAAAACAAAAGAATCATATGATTATATCAATTGATGCAGAAAAGGCGTCTGATAAAATCCAACATCCATTCCTGTTCAGAACTGTCAGCAAAATAGAGAAAGAAGGGAAATTCCTCAACATAATTAAGGACATAGATGCAAAGCCAACAGCCAGCATCATTATTAATGAAGAAAGACTCAAAGCATTCCAGGCAGGGTTGCCCTCTGTCACCACTTCTATTTAATATTGTATTGGAAGTCCTGTCCAGGGCAATAAGGCAAAAAAGAAAAATAAAAGGCATGCACACTGGCAAAGAGGAAGTAAAGCTATCTCTATTTGCAGATGATATGATCATGTACAATGAAAACCCAAGAGACTCAGCAAAACAAACAAACAAACAAACAACAACAACAAAAAACCTACTGGAACTAATAGAGAGGTTCAGCAAAGTGGCAAGATACAAGGTCAACGTACAAAAATCAGTTGGATTCCTCTACACCAACAAAGAGACCTCTGAAGAAGAAATAAGGGAAATAATACCATTTACAATAGCTACTAAAAAGATAAAATATCTAGGAACAAATCTTAGCAGAGACACAAAAGACCTATACAAAGAAAACTATAAAACACTACTAGAAGAGACAACAAGGGATCTACATCAATGGAAGCACCTGCCTTGTTCATGGATAGGTAGACTGAATATTGTGAAAATGTCAATAATCTACTTCATAGTGATACTCTCTCAGAAACCCAAGGAGGGGTAGCTATGAGTCGGGTCCGACTTGACAGCACATAACAACAACAACATAAAGCAATCTACACAATCAATGCAATCCTGATCCAGATACCAATGAAAATTTTTAAAGACATGGAAAAACCAATTACTAACTTCACATGGAAAGGAAAGAGACCTTGAATAAGCAGAAGACTACTAAAGAAGAAGAACAAAGTGGGAGATATCTCACTCCCAGATCTTAAAACCTACTATACAGCCACAGTAGTCAAAGCAGCTTGATATTGACACAACGATAGACAGATAGACCAATGGAACAGAATCAAAAACCCAGAAATAGAACCATCCATCTAAGGACAGCTGATCTTTGACAAAGGTCCAAAACCCATTAAATAGGGAAGAAATAGCCTCTTTAACAAATGGTGCTGGCAAAACTGGATATCCACTTGCAGAAAAATTAAACAAGAGCCATACCTCACCCCATACACAAAAACAAACTCAAGTTGGATCAAAGATTTAAATATAAAACCCAAAACTATACAATTCATCAAAGATAAAATAGGGGCAAATCTAGGAGCCCTAATTTAGGGGATAAATAGACTATCACACATAACCCAGAATGCACAGGAGTTAGAAGAGAAGCTAGATGACTGAGACCTTTTAAAAATTAAATTCTTATGCACATCAAAAGAGCACCAAGGAGAATATCGCAGCTTTCCAGTCATCAACTTCCAGTGCTGTTTCTTGTGCTGTACCCAGCAAGAGGAACTGTGGTGGTTATGTTTGCGTGTCAACTTGGCTGGGCCTGGTTGAGTGGCTAGGCAGCTGGTGGTAATTATTCCCCATGATGAGACTGGCAATCAACTCCATGGTGGGATCTACCACAAGCAGCTGAGTAGCTGCTTTTGGGATGTGGTCTGCTTCCTGTATATAAGGAGAAGCCTTGGGAATGGCCTCTAGCCTATGGTACACTTGGACCCTGCATGTAGCTGTGTCGTTGCTCAGCAGCCTGCTATGTTCTGCCGACGTTGGGACTTACATTGGACTTAAGTTAATGGCCTGCCATGTGGTTTGCTAACATCAGAACTGTGCCTTTTTACTTGTCAAACTTGAGGCTACTCAGCCTCAGCAGCTAGCAGCTGCCTGAGTGAAGAAACACCTATAGCTCCAGTGGGCCGGGAGCAGGAGGCAGAGCTGGACCCCAAGGTTGAGGGTTCTCTAGAGCTTTCACCCAGCCCCTAGAGCCTGGCACTTTGAACTTGGACTTAAATCCTCCAATTGTAAGAATAAACTCCTGTTGGTTAAAGCCATCCCCTTTGTGGTATATTCTTATCAGAGCAGCACTAGGTAACCAGACCAAGAACCTACTCTTATATTGCTGTCCAATTAAGAGCACCACTCACATATATCCACACTGTGTAAAGCTCGTCCACTGTACATGGAAGACCATTCACCCATCTGAGACCCAAACGGTTGTGCTTTGTAGGGTTTTCAATCACTGAGTTTTTGGAACTAGATCACCAGGCCTTATTTCAAAGTGCAGCTGGGTGGACTCAAACCTTCAACCTTTCAGTTAACAGCCTAGTACATTAAACATTTGCATCTCTCAGGGACTACAAACCTCTGCGTGGGAATGCCATTTCTCTGGTCTTAGTTTCCATACTGACCAGTGAAGTCCTGTAGGTATGGCCAACTGCATAGTAACCTCCTCTCCATGTTTGCTCACTGTCCTGGTTTCTCCATTATGATGATCAGAAATGCTGACTCTGACAAACGTCTGCTGTTACCAGTCTGAAAACCTGTCATATTTGGACAGATTGAAACTCTATTTTAATTTTCTAAAGGATGGCTGCCAGAAACTTCCTCCTTCTGCCCTGTCCCCAGCTTGGACTCGGTGGCCTCCACTGAAGCTCTGGGCTCTCAGGTACATGGGGCCTGGCCAGGCTCATGGAGGTATCTGGCCAGAGATGGGGTTTTAACTGTGGGGGTGAAACCATTTGGATGTGCACCATTTGGGTTGTGAGTGCCTAGTGCAGGTTCTGGGACAAAGTTGTGATTCCAAGGTTCCCAGAGGATCATAAGCTATCTGGAGAAATAGGGCTTCAGTCTCCTAAGCTATCTTGGGAAGTCTGCTGTTATTGTTGTTGTTATGTGCTTTCAAGTCGAATCTGATT
>NW_006922095.1:1120801-1122049 GCF_000298275.1 Orycteropus afer afer | reverse complement strand
CTCGGAAACCCAAGGAGGGGTCGCTATGAGTCAGGGCTGACTCGACGGCACATAACAACAACAACAACAACAACAGACCTTCCGGGACACCAGCTAAGAACGCAGTGTGTTTTTTTCTATCAGAAGATGAACTGACATACAAATCACTGTTATGTTCCAAGTCAAGATTTCATTCTTCTTGAATCAACAATCAATACTCATGGAAGCAGCAGTCAAGAAATGAAACAAAGTGTTTCATTGCACCCAACCTCTTTAAAGTGCTAAATGGCAAAGTCGTTGCTTTGTTGACTAAGGTGGTTCTGACCCAAATCATGGTACTTTCAATTGTCATATGCATATGAAAGCTGGACAATGAAAAAGGGAGACTGAAGAACATTGAGGTATTTGGATTATTGTGTCAGCAAAAAAATATTGGATATGCCATGGACTGCCAAAGAAGGAGCAAATTTGTCTTGAAAGAACAGAGAGAGTGCTTGCTCCTTAGAAGAGGGGATGGCTGAGACTTTGTCTCACTTAATTTGGCCATGTTATCAGGAGGAACCAGCGCCTAGAGAAAGAAATGGTGAAGTAGACCATTAGTGAAAAAGAGGACCCTCAATGAAATGAATTGACACAGTGACCACAACAATGGACTCAAACATAGTGACAATTGTGAGGATGGCACAGAACCCTTTGTTCTGTTATTCAAAAGGTCATTATAAATTGAAGCTGATTCAGTGATACCTAACAAAAATAACAATAAGATCTGAGTTAAAAGCCTAGAGCAGAGGTTGGCTAATTAGACCCTCGGGCTAAATCTGGCCCACTGTTTGTTTTTGTAGATAAGTGTTATTGGAATGCAGCCACATCCATATGTTTGTCTTGTCTATGACTGTCTTTGCATTCAACAACAGAGTTGAGGAGATGTGTCAGAGACTTTTTGACCTATATAGCTTAAAATATTTACTACTGAGACCTTTGCAAAAAAAAAAAAAAAAAAGATAAAATGAAAGAGATATCTCAAAACCCAGACAGAATGGGAATCATAAGGAAAATGTGAGTGATTTGGACTATGCTTCCCAGAACCCCAGTGTAAGATCATTAGGAGTTCCAGAAGAAGAACAAACATCTGATGAGGGAACAGTAATAATGAAACAGACCCTAGGAGTCAATTTTATTTGGTAAGTAGGAGGTAAAGCCCACAGGGGAAGACCTCTGTGTCCTTCCTCACTGTATCCCAACCCAAGACAATGGCTGCATAGAAGAGGT
>NW_006922095.1:1118370-1119421 GCF_000298275.1 Orycteropus afer afer | reverse complement strand
AGTCAGATGAGATATTACTCTTGGTGGGGAATATAGTTGGTACCTTGCTAGCATACAATAATGAGAAAATGCTTCAGTGATTTGAGTATGATGGATGGAAAAATACTTGTGTCTCAATTATTGATTGCTGAGTAACACCAGTACCAGTGGCTCTGACAGCAACCCCATGTGTGTCAGAGTAGAACTGTGCTCCCCAGGGCTTTCAAAGGCAGATTTTTTGGAAGTAGATCACCAGACCTTTCTTCTGAGGCATCTCTGAGTGGACCTCCAACCTGAAGGTGAGCAGTCAAACTAACCTTTGCACCACCTAGGAATTCCACATGATAACAGCTCTCTAAATTTATGGATCTAAGACAACACAATTTATTATTTCTCATTATTTGTTTGGATTGTCTGTGAGTAATTGTGTGGCTGTAATGGTTGGGTTGAAGGACAGGCTCAGGTGGGACATGAAGATCACTAGGTCTTTAATTGGCCATGTGGTCTCAAAGTTGTTCTGAATTTCTCCATGTTCTCTCAACACAAAAAGCATACTCCAAGATTCTTTGCCTGGAGCAGATTTCAAGAGGGCACAAGCAAGTCCCACAGAATCTTAAGGCCTTGGCTGCTGAATTTGCACAATCTATTGTTTAAAGCAAGTCACAGGGCTCATTCACATTCCGGTGATGGAGATATGTTTCACCTGCTCATAAGAGGAGCAGTCATGCTCATTGCAAGTGGACATGGATGTAGGGAAGTATGATTCATTGGAGGTTTCTATTTCAGTGATGTTGCAGTTCCTGTGTGAGGCAAATGTCTGCCAGCCAAAACGTGGGAAGATTGAGTCCACCCAGAGACACCTTGGAAGAAAGTCCTGGCCATCTATTTCTTGAAAGTCAGCCATTAGAAACCCAGAGGAGCTCAGGTCTACTCCGACACACATGAGGTCTCCATAAGGTCAGTTGATTCAGTGGCAACAGGTATTTATTACAGTGATCTACCACAACTGCAAAGTAAACAAAGGGAAAAGAGAAACCAACAGAAATCTGATCACACAAACAAAACAAAAAAA
>NW_006922095.1:1114806-1116700 GCF_000298275.1 Orycteropus afer afer | reverse complement strand
GCCCTTTCTTCACTGGCACCTCTGGGTAGACTCAAACTGCCAACCTTTTAGCTAGCAGCCAACTGTGTTAACTGGTTGTACCACCCAGGGACCTATAAAATGAAACATATTTGATTAAATCAAAGGAAACGTTTTTGACTGCAAGGAGTTACAAATAAAAACAGAGAAGTTTCAAAAGTATTTTCAATATATACAACAGGCAAAGAGTTAATAAGTGTAATATAAAAAGATACCAAAAACTGACTTGTGAAAGTAAAACAATTCAATGTAAAATGGGTCAAGTATATGAGTAGGCATTCCATAGACGAGTAAACTCTAATGGTTAACAAATGGGACAAGATTCTCTTACTCATTAGCAGTCGAGGAAATACAATTTGAAGTTAAAATGAGATATCTCTTTACAACATTCAGACCATAAAAATTAAAGAGAACTTTAACACCTACTGTTGGCAGGATACTCTGGAGAGGGTACACATACGTTTCTGGTGGAAATGTAAATTTTTACAGCCTTTTTTTGGAAAGTATTTGATGACATTAATTAAAATTAAAAAGTATATTCCCTCCTATCACATAAAAATACAAATGCCGGTACTTAAAATTATATATACATTATATTTTCTACAGCTTTATCCCAAGTGGCCAAAAGCTAGAAATAAACATAATGTCTCTCAAGAAGGGAACAACTGAATGAAAAATGGTATAACTACACTAATAAAATATTAATTAGAGTTATACAGACCTCCTTTAGAAAGCAATGACAAAAAATTTGCATGTGTATGAGATTATGAGTATACTATAAGGGAATGGGAAAAAACATGGAAGGACAGTCATTTGCAAACATGAGTTAACATGAGCTGGAGAAAGGTGATGACGTTAGATGAGAAAGGAGAAGGGAAGTGGTGGGGTAAGTAAGAGTAATGGAAGGGAGGGAAGAAGGGATGACAGGAAGAAAAAGAAAGAAGGAAGGGGGAGAAGGAAGGATAAAGAAAAGGAAGGAGGGAGGGAGAATGGAAGAAGAAAACCAAGAGAAAGGGAGGGAGGGAAGGAAAGACTAAGGAAAAGAGGCCATTGAAACAACTACAGCACACATGACATGATGCCATTAATGATTTATGTAAGGAAGTGTAGCTGTGTGTGTGTGAGTGTGTGTGTGTGTGTATGTAATGGAAATAAATATGACAAAAGAAAAAAGTTTTTACTTGTCTGCATATTTTTCTGCTTAATTGATTTCTCCTCTTCATTGTGAGCTGAGAGACAGTAGAATGGAGTAGGTTAGGAACACCACCCAAACCTGCTACCATTGGGCAGATTCCAACTTGTAGCAACCCTTAGGACAGAGTAGAACTACCCCGTAGGGTTTCCAAGGCTGTCAATTTTTATGGAACCAGACTCTCTCATCCTTCTCCCATGTAGTGGCTGGTGGGTTCAAACTGCTGACCTGTAGTTTAACAGTCAAATCCTTTAACCACTGTGCTACCAGAGCTCCTAAGAGCACAACAAGTGGCACAAATAGTTAACATTCTCAACTGTGAACAAAAAGGATGGAGGTTTGAATACTGCCAGAGGCACCTCAGAAGAAAGGCCCGGAGATCTACTTCCCAAAAAAAACCACCTCTGAGAACGTACGGAGCCCAGTTCTGCTCACACAAGTGGAGTCACCACCAGTCAGAGTCAATTTGGAGCCATCGTACTGATGGCAACTCATCACAGCCCATACCCAGAATTAGACTATCTGAATATCCTGACTCTCCTATTACTCTTGTTGTGTCTTTGGCCAAACTACTGTGCTCCTCTGTATCTTTTCTTTGTGTTTCTTCTCATCTCTCTTCCTGATTCCTCAATTCCAAAATGGGAGAATTGACCTAGATCAATAGTTCTCAGTCTGGTAAAATAA
>NW_006922095.1:1112898-1114446 GCF_000298275.1 Orycteropus afer afer | reverse complement strand
GCAGCTAATCAAACTTTCTTATAATATTAGTAGGCTTTTTTCTTTTTCTGGCATCTTTTGGGTTTTCTACATAAACAATCATATTATTAGGGGAGAGAATCTATTTCCTCTTTACCCTCCTATTTAAAATTTTCTCACCTTATTGCATTCTCTGAAACTTTAAAAGAATGGTGAATAATGATGATTTCTAATTATCATCGATATCATTTCTGTTGTTCAGCTTTCAGACTGACATTTGATGTTTGATTTGAATAAATAAACTTTATGATATTTAACTAGATTTTTCTCTTTATATTTTACTTAGAATTTTTGGTAGAAATGATCGCTTAATTTTATCTAATGTCTTGTAAGAATCTTTTCATAACTTTTTTTTTCCCTTTAATATGTTGACGAAAGATTATGTTGGTGAGTTTCCTAAAAATGAACCATGTTTCTATTGTTCAAATAAACTCTGCTGGATTATAGAGTTTTATTCCTTTGATAGACTGAAATGCACATTTTCTAATACATTGTTTGTACTAGTCAGTGTACTTGGATGAATGATGTGGTCTAGAGTGTCTTTCTTTGTACTAAAGAAAAAAAAATCTGATCAATACATCTATTAGACTTAAAAGGTTTTAATGAGAGGGAAAACACTGCAAACTGGGAGCACCCTTCCAAAGAGATGAGCTCATCACATTACAATTTTGATCAGCTTATATGCAGTACAAATCATTAGGGAATTTCCCCAAAGAGAATTTAAAACAATCACCTGTCATTGACTTAACTGGCTTGGATTGGTTTAAGTTTGCATTACATTCTACAGGCTAGTTATGACTTATCTATTTATTTAAACTTTTCCCAGAATTATGTTTATCATACGTTTTCAGTTTTTATGAAGGGTTGTTAAGTTTAAACAGGGTTAAGGGGGCATTCTCTTTAACACTATTTTTGGTCTTGAGGTCCTGCCCAGAGAATTTATGAGCTTTGTGAAATGCACAAACATACCTGGTGAAGGGGCACACATTGTACCTGAGTACAACTGCCCCTTAGGGTTACCAAGGCTATAAATCATCACAGAAACATAGCTCCAAATCTCTTCTGCAGAGCAGCTGGTGGTTTTTGAACCATGATCTGGTTAGCAGCTGAGTGCTTACCCATTGTGCACGGGCTCCTGTGGTGAGGGGGCAGGTGAGGCTGAAATCCTGCCTCCCCGTGGCCATGCCATGCCCTCTGCCTAGAGGCAGGAATACCTTCTTCTTTCCCAAAACCATCATGGGCTACACCCCCACCCACAGGGGCAACCTTTTCTAATGTGCATGAAGGCACCACAGGGCTTGGAGGTAGCCATGATATTATGATATGGTAATTTCCATATTTGTATGTACTTTCCAAAATTTAATCTGTACTCCATTTATCTGATTATCTATTCTCTCTATGTGAGATAGAATTTAACTGTGAGCTCATCCAATCTTCATTCCTTTACTAATTTAAAAGAAAACTGAACAGCTGCCATTGAGTTTATTCCAATCCATAGGACCCCTTGTGTCTCAGAATAAAACTGTACTC
>NW_006922095.1:1110560-1112363 GCF_000298275.1 Orycteropus afer afer | reverse complement strand
TCGTAGGGTTTTTGTTCAGTTGTGTATGGGGTCACCACGAGTCAGGGGCAGATTCAAGGGCAGCTAGTAACAAACAAAAACAGCATACTTACAATAGTGCCCAGTACATATTAAATAAGGCACTTGACTGCTAACCAGAAGGCTGGGGGTTCAAACCCACCAGCCATTCCTCAGTAGAAAGGTTGGGCAATCTACTTCCACAGTGATTCTGCCTCAGAAACCCAAGGAGGGGTCGCTATGAGTCAGGTCTGACTTGACGGCATATAATGACAACAACAACAAAGAGTTAGCTATTGCTTTCTGTGTGTGTAATAACATATGAATATGCCTTAGTTTGCTGGTGCTGCTACTCATAAATGAGTGGCTTTAAAGAACAGACATTTATTTCCTCACAGTTCTGGAAGCTATGTGCATGTTTGTGTCTATTCTGCTCTGTGTCTATCTCAGAAGTGATTAGATTTACAACTCACCCTATTCTGGTATGACTTTGTTATCATAGCAACAGAAAACTCCTATTTCCAAATAGGGTCATTTTTACAGGTGCAGGGGTTAAGGGGTTAAGACTTCCACATTCCTTTTTTGGGAAATACAATTCAATCCATAGCAGTATATGTGCATGATCACAAACACAAATGCAATCACATATGCAAAGATAAAGCATGGGAAGATTTCAATGGCTAACTAAAGTTGCTAAAGTAACTCAAGTCATTAGTGAAACTAATCAAGTTGCTAACACCAGTTACCTGTGGAGAACAGTGATTTCCATGGAGAATGATTTTCAAAGAAAAAGACATGAGATAAAAGTAGCATAAAAGATGACTCCATTTATGTAGACAGACACATGCATGTGAATATATATTTAAACATAAAAAGGATTACTGTTATGATCGCAAAAAAGACATGGAGGTGACATCTTCTGACATTCTCTAACTTCACAAGAGGAACACAGAATCACCTTCAGCAGCCCAAGGCTATTTCCTATGAGGCCAGACATGTTGCCACGCTCCAGCCTTTTTACCAACTTTGACACCAACCATCTCTCCCACGGCACTCACTACTTCTCTGCTGGATTTGATATTTTCTTGCAATGGCCACATAACTCAAAGACGGTATTCACAATTATGGGCTTTATTAGGGAAGTAACAGTCTACAATTCAAGAATGCACTCAGGACAATTTCTATCAGGAGAATTTCCCTCTCTGACCCTTGGCCTCTCGGCCTGGCCTCTACCTCTGTAAGCCTGGTAAGCTTACTACTCTGTCTCATGCCTCTTGGTTCCACTGCCACCATCTCTCGGCTGGGGTGTCTCTCTGCCAGGCCATCTCTGCTGGGGCATCTCTCAGCCAAGGAGGTCCAGTGCAGGGATCTAAGGTCCAAGGATACTCTCCACTTCACCTTCAGCTCTTCTCTCTTGATTACAGTGATATCCCCTCTTAGGCTCATTTTAAGCCTGGCAGAGCGACCAAACTAACCAATCCAATGTCAGAGTTCTACGCACCTTTTTTGCAGGGTCCCGCCCAGTAAACCAGTGTGAGTTACAAAGACTATGGCTAGAAAAGCCATACCAAGTAATTCACTGCACTGCAATGATGTATATTGGAAACAAATAACTTTTTAAAAATTCTATGAAATGAAATGATAAAAAGAGAGGACATGTAGAGAAAGCTCTTTTATTCAGTTAAAAGAAAAAGAAGAAGAAGAACAACAACAATTTCTGCCAGGAGAAAAAGAATAACCAAGGCAGGAAGCCAGAAACCTTGGTAGCTGTATCTCCTTGACTCAAAGAAAATTTGCAAAAATGTC
>NW_006922095.1:1108406-1108949 GCF_000298275.1 Orycteropus afer afer | reverse complement strand
AGTTCAAGGGATGGGTCTGGGATCGAGAGAAATCACCACAGTCTGTGCAGTGACCTAAGTCATCAAAGAGCTGGAAGCATATCTACATCTTGAAATATCATTGAGGGCTGGAGGAATTACAAAATCCCACAGAACACATCTCCCCACTGGCATGTTATCCAGACAATCAGCATATTCGTACTCTGAAGCTCAGATTTTCAGCCCAGACACAGTGTTCAGATTTTCATGTAGACTGCATAAAACTTTAACAATATCTGCAAGCTTCATATTTTCTTATGTTCCAGTCCTTCCTATTAGCCTCCAAAAAGACATTAAAGCAATTCAAAAAATGTTAGCAGAATGCAGACAGCTATCTATGGAGCATTAATCTGGTTGGACCCCGGTACCTGGTCATTCTTCAATGTCCCTTACAAGGCCTATCCTTGACAAGCCCTTCTCCCCATCCCTTTGGAAGTTAGGGGAGCAAAAAATATATTTCATCTCAGGCTTTGCAAACAGTCTTCTTCCTAGCCCTGAGCTGTGCATCCCATGTAGAGGGGGAGA
>NW_006922095.1:1089682-1107706 GCF_000298275.1 Orycteropus afer afer | reverse complement strand
GGCTGGGTCTACCAGAAGCCAGGAGAGTCAAGACAGTATCCTTCCCTTAGAAACTCGGGAGAGAGTATGGCCCTGCTAATACCTTGAATTTGGGCAACTAGCCTCCAGAACTCTAAGACAATAAATACCTGTTCTTATACGCCACTCAGTTTTTGGTATTTTGTTATGGCAGCCCAAAGAGATTAATACACCATGTATCCATAAATAATATCTTTGTTCAACTTTGCATGTTTTGAACCAATCACTGTACCACTCTGCATGACACTCAAACTGGTCCAAGGGACCATCATCTCCTCCTAAATAATCACAATAAATGTTCATGGTTTCTCCCCATCCGTCCATGCTCTCTCTTCCGTTACAACTCTCCCATCACATTCCTGCAGAAATTCACTGTCCAGCAGATCTCAGATGCCTTTTTCTGCCTCCCTTTGCTCATTTGACCTTTGCCTGGAAGGCGTTACCTACACTAAACACCACACCTTGATGGTGAACATATTCATTCTGAAAAGGTCCCAACTAGCCTTGAAAACTAAGGATCCTGATCTGAGAATGCCTGGACCATTTGGATCAATTAGGGTAGAGGGATGAAAAGGCTCGTCCTTAAGTGCCTGCACCATTTTGAGTCCCCCAGGGATGTGCTGCCAGTGGTGATAGAAGGATGGCGGTTTCTAAGCCTTTCAAGCTTCTTGAGTTTGATTCTCCAAAGCTGTGTGACTCCCCTGAGCCTTCTCTGGTAAAAATGTTTGTTATCAGAAGAACTACAACACGTTTTGCAATTATCCTGCCCCTCTGGCATCTTCAATTGTTTCCATCAATTCCGCTCCCTGAGTTTGTCTCTGTGGGGAGTGATTCTCTCTGCTCCACTCTCTGCCTCACTGTTTGCTCTCACAAATACTTTCCACCCACTTCTTCTCCAGCTACAGCACTGCTGTTTATGATAGAAAGAGTGAGGCTAACATGTGACCAAGAACCGTAGAGAAATCTTCCGAGAAAACACATGTGTTCCTTTTGAGAAACGATGAAGAGACGTTTGTACTCTTCAGATCTGACATTTTAGCATAATTCAGGGACATCTGCCAGATTTATTGACTGGTTCAGGGGAAAAACTAGGAAACCATGTTCTGCTTCAAATCATCTTAAGCTTTAGAAAATGACACACTATTTTGTAAGTGTGTATGAGAGCCTTGCAACTTCCAAAAATGGAAAGAAAAAAAAAATTCTTAAAGTGTTTCCAATGTCTTTATTGATGCATCTGGATATTGACTTGACTGTTGTAAACTGGAGGTGGCAAATAATCCTAGTCTAAACAGTGATTCATTTTTCCCTCTCTCATTAGTTCTGAGCAGATGGGGCCAGACCCTAATCTGTCTCTCTTTGCTATGCATTCCTGCAATTGCCACATTGATGCTGTGATATCAAAGGGCTGCTGAAGCTTGCATATAGATGTTGCAATTTCAGCTGCAAGGAATGAAAGAAGAAATGGGAGGAGGAAGGGAAGGAGTAATAATTAGAGGGAGAAAGGAGGAAGAGAGGGAAGGAGGGAGGGAGACAAGGACGGAGGGCGGACACACGGAGGAAGGAAAGTGTAAGAAGGAAAAGGAAAGAGAGGGAGGGAGCTAAAATTAGAAGAAAGAGGAAAGAAGGAAGGAGGGGGTAGAGATATACAAAAGGAGGAAAGACCAAGGAGCATGTCACTTTTATTACCAGCACCATTTGGAATCTGAAGCTGTCCCGACCACAACTGCTCTATGGGCCACTTCCGGCAACAAACAACCACCAGCTTCCATGGAGTTGACCCTTATCCCATGAGTGTCAGAGCAGAACTATGCTCCACAGGGTTTTCAGTGGCTGAGTTTTCAGAAGGAGATTGCCAGGCCTTTCTTCTGAAATGCCTCTGACTGGACTCAGCTCCCAAGCACATTGTTTGCACCATCCAGTAGCAACAGGGGGAATTGGAAGTCTAGTCTTCAGCTGGGTGGTGATGCTCCAGGGAGAAAATACTACTGCTGTGGGGTAGGGGAAGGGATGCCGACTGCTGCAGGAGAGAAGAGTCATCCCTGTTTCTTTGATGGATAAATGCAGACTCGCGTTCAGCATCCAGCTCTCCACGTTCCCAGAAGGAGACTTTGATCACATGGTCTCACCACCAGTTCTCAGTTGCTGCATGTGTAAAATGGTACAATGAAATCCACATCCTAGAAAAGGTCTGTTGTCTGTTTCAGTGTGCCTGACACATTGCAGGGCTCAGTAACTGTAGTGGGTTATTGATATTATTGAGAGTAATTGCTGCTGGGCTGAGGCCAACATGATGATTCACTAGGTTGACCTCCACAAAGGGAAACAGTCTTCCTACAAATGCATCACTTTGGCTAAGGCATGGTATCCCGTTTCCCTAGAATCGTCTGCCTACACTGAGCCTAAAAAATGTGACTACCAGAATCTAAGGAAAGCCCTGTAAAATGTCATTTGCACCTGAAAAATATTCTATCTGATGATATGTAATGTTGCTCTTGCTGGGTGCCACAGAGTTGATTTCAACTCATGATGACCCCATGTGACAGAGTAGAACATCCTCATAGTGTTTCCTGCTGTAATCTTTACAGTAGCACATCACCAGGTCTTTTTTTCTATGGAGCCATTCATTAGTGGGTTTGGGTCACCAACCTTTTGGTTGGCAGTTGAGTGTCAACTGTTTCCAGCACCAGGGGTATATATTACACCAAAGCAAAAACAAACCAAACCCATTGCTCTTGACTCAATTCTGACTCATGTAATAGCGTTTCAACATATTGTTTTGACCAGAACCACATAGTTACTCAGTTTTTACCCCTTGGCTCTGGGCTTACATGGAACATGCCATTCTGAGAGAGTGAGTCACCCAGATGCAGGAATTGGAGGGATCTTGGTCATGAAAGAGTTCCATGAGTTATAACTAGAAACCTGCTAAGAAATTTTTGCCACAGCTGTTGGAGTCACACCCTGTTTCCCATTTTATATCCAACATTAGCTGGGTGTCCCTGAGCTAGCTATTTCACTCTCTGGGCCTCAGGTTCCTCATCTTTAAAATGGGCACAATGATAATAGTCACCTTACAAGGCTATGAAAGCAATTTAGAAATAGGAGTGTCAGAACACATACAACAAGTGTTGGCACACAGCTAGCCCTCAATAAATGCAAGGGACTTTGTTTAGAATCCTCAGAGTTCTGGCATGTGTTAGTAGGTGGGGTGAGTATGTCCTACTTTCTCCACATTAGGAGAGGGAGAAGATACAGCCCCTTTGACCAAATGGAATTTTGTGGGCTCTCTGTATCACCCAAGATCCCAGGCTGAGTTCCCCTTCCCTCATGTTATCCCAACCCAGAACCAGATGTCTCCAGGGGCCCATGGTTCCCCACTCTCTGTACACACTAAGCACCAAGTTCCAAAAGAGCAGGGACTAACATTCCTTACTTATGTGCATGGCTTCACTGAGATTTCTCCCAGAATCTCACTGCTTAAGATGAGCTGGCTTTGAACTCCCAGACACTGCCTGTTTCACCTCTGAAGCTCTGACTCCACAGCTCCTTTAGCCCAGATTCTCTGGGATCTCTCTAGTTTTGCTGGTCACCTGGCCTTCCTGCTCAGAGTCTTCAGGTGACTAATGTCCTACTCAGGCCTGGGAACCTAATTAGCACCCCCATGACCAGTTCTGGGCAGCAACAGATAACAGGATACTCAGTCAGACTGGCCACACTATGAGGGTGTCCCTCTTTTTCTTGTTAGTTCATCTTTGTTGTTCTTGGATGAAGTACTTAGGGAGAAAGGCACTTGAGAATGATCTATGCTCAGGTCTTAGTTACTAGCTACCCTCAAGCTGGACCCCAATTCATGGTGACCCCATGCACCATGGAACTAAATGCACTATCCCCATAAATAATTAAGCATGTATAGGGATTCCACCGGCTGATTTTGGAAATACCTTGTTATGTCTTTTTTCCTCATCTGTCCTTGTATGGAAGCTCTGCTGAAACCTGTCACCTCATAGCAACCCACAGCTCTCCACTGACAGACAGGTGATACCTTCACATGGGGTGCACAGATGGGAACTGAACCAGGTTCTCCTGCATGGCAGGTGAGAATCCTACCACTGAACCACCAATACCCTCGCACTCATGGTAAACATAACACAATGAAGTCAGACAGTTTGCTTGTTCCTGTAATTTTACTCTACATCCAGCCAAATCTAAACTTTTGCAGTGGTGTAGAACAGCTTAATAGTTAAGAACGAAAACTCCAGATGAGACAACCTGGTTTCGATCCTTCGTTTATACGATGGCCTGGAGCCAATCTCAGCATCCCCATGATAGTTTTCTCTCCTGAAAATCTGGGAGCCATCATAATATGGACTTCACAGGGATTCTTGAGTAGTAAATGGGATGATACATGAAAGTGATTTTCTTGCATATAGTATATGATAAATAAATGATATGTATTGCTTTTAGGAAAGAACCCTGGTTTCACAGTGTGTAAGCGCTCAGCTGCTAACTAAAAAGTGGATCGTTCAACCCACTGGCTGCTCTATAGTAAAAACATGTGGAAGTCCAATTCCATGAACATTACAGCCTTGGAAGCCCTATGGGGCAAATCTACCCTGACCTATAGGGTTGCTACAAGTTGGAATCAACTCAGTGGCAACAGGTTCAGTTTGTTCTATTGTTATCACTTACCCTGGAAGTGCAGTGGTTAAAGCTCAGCTGCTAACCAAAAAGTCAGGGTTGTGAACTCACCATTTGCTCTGCAGGAGAAAGATGAGGCCATATGCTCCTGTAAAGATTTACCAAAAAACCAAACCCACTGCCATAGAGTCGATTCTGACTCATAGTAACCCCCATTGGGTTTCTGTGGCAGTAAATCTTTACAGAAATAGATTGCCTAGTCTTGTTTCCATGGAGTGGCTGGTGGGTTTGAACTACCAACCTTCTGGTTAGCAGTCAGATGTCTTAGGTACTGTGCAACCAGAGACTACAACCTTGAAAACCCTATGGGGCAGTTCAACTCTGTCCTATAGGGTTGCCATAAGTCAGAATAGACTAGATGGCAATGGGATTGTTATTAGGAGCCCTGGTAGCATAGTGGCTAAGGCACTTGACTGCTAACCAGAAGGCTGGCGGTTCAAACCCACCAGCCACTCCTTGGAAGGAAAGTTGGGCATTTCTACTTCCGTAGTGATACTGCCTCAGAAACCCAAGGAGGAGTCGCTATGAGTTGGGGTCGACTCGATGGCAAATAACAACAACAACAACAACAGTGGGGCAAAGGTTAAATGCTTGGCTACTAGCCAAAAGGTTGACAGTTCAAAGCCACCAAGAGGATCTGCAGGGACAAGCCCCGGTGATTTGCTCTTTTGAAGATTACAGCCTAGAAAACCCTGTGGGACAGTTCTGCTTTGTCACGTGGGGTCGCTATGAGTCAAAAATCACCCCCACAGTGCCTAGCAACAACAACATTGTCATTGTGACAATGAGCAAAACAGTGCTTCAAATAATCTTCCCCACTTTTCAGGATTCTGGGATTTTGATTTGCCTAACAGATGTGTTTGGGTGGCATTTTTTTTCCCCTTGAAAACATTATGTATAGTTTTTCTTAATATTTTTTTAAAGAAAGAAGAAAACCCTGGAGGTTTCCCTTTCCTTATGCAAATACAATTTGCTTTCAGATGTGAAATAATCTGAGCCATTAGAGATAAGAATGGTAATGAGTTTTAATAGTTCATTTTAGTTTTATGCATTGAAATAGACTTGAAGAGGATGAGACCATAGCTCAAAGTCATTAGCTCTCCAGTCACACAGCACACAGCTGTAGGACTTCAAGAAAACTCCCAGCACCTTTTAACATAAATTGTCAGCTATGATGCTGAGCTGAACACTAACATTATAGAGCAGTCATTAAGGCAATGAGCTTAAATTGGTCATTGGTTATTGATTTAAAGCACAAGCTTATAAACAAAAATAGAGCCTATGAGAAACTATGTTCAAAGATCAGATTACTTATCATGGAAAAACAACTTCTAAAATGGCTAGAGGACTGCTGGTAAGTTACAAGAGAGCCATGTTGTTGTTGTTAGGTGCCGTAGAATCAGTTCTGGCTCACAGCAGCCCTATGTATGACAGCAAAACACTGCCTGGTCCTACGTCATCCTCACAATCATTGTTGTGCTTGAGCCCATAGTTGTGGCCACTGCGTCAATCCATCTCATTGAGGGTCTTCCTCTTTTTCGCTGACCATCTGCTTTTCCAAGTGTGAAGTCCCTCTCCAGAGATTGATCCCTCCTGATAACATCTCCAAAGTATGTGAGATGAAGTCTTGCAGTCCTCGCTTCTAAGGAGCTTTCAGACTATAATTTTTCCAAGACAGATTTGTTCATTCTAATGGCATTCCATTTGATATTCTTCATCAACACCAAGGGAGCCATACAGTATTTAAGTCTAAAAAAAGATAACTGTCTGCCTAGACTGTTCACTGGGGACAAGGGGCTGGAGGAGATGATAAAAGATGTGGAGACAGGCCTGGTGATGTCTCCTCTCCTGGGGTTGTGTTAAATGAACTGGTATGGACATAGCTCATAATGTGGAATGAATATCCAGGGATATTGACCTATGCATTGAATTTATTTGTACACATTTGTACCTTCCCATTGATTTTTATTATAAGATTGAGTATGTGTTTCTCAGAGGAAGAAAAATGGCTCAAGAAGTAAAATCATTATAGTTATAAGTGTGGTAAATCTTTGAAAATGGAGCATAAATAGTGATGTTTAACAATCATTTTAACACCAATTAAGTTATAAGATACAGAACCTTCACCAGCTACCCATTGCCTATTGGATTAAAATAGATTTCCCACTCCATCCCCTGGTGTACACCCCAGTGTAACCCCAGCTGACTTGTTCATATCCAACCGTTCCCACCATGCCCACCTTCAACCATCCTGGAGTCCATGCTCTTCTTTGTAAATCTCTTGTATGTGTCCACTCTCAGACCTTTGTCCCCATTATCCTTTGCCTAGTAGGGCTCCACCTTCCCTCCCCACCTTCTATATCCTTTTGTTTCTGCAAGACCAATTAAAGAGTTTGTCCAAAACTTGCTGTCACTTCCCTAGAAGTGTTTTCCTTTGGTTGTTTTTGTTTTTTCATGTGTCTTAGTTTCGGGGGCTTCCAGGTGCTGAAGGAAAAAAGACTGTGTGTCTTTTACATGGTGGTACCCAACTCAAGTAAGAATTGAAGCAAATCCATCCATTGTGGAAAAAAAATGTTGGTAGTTCAGAAGAAAGTTGAACATAGAAATTACCACAGCAATCCTAATCCTAGGTATGTACCCAGAAGCAATGAAAGCAGTAGTGCAAACAATACACCTGTATCCCAGTGTTCATCACAGCACTCTTCACAAGAGCCAAAAGGTGGAAGCATCCAGAATGTCCATGGAAAAATGAATGGATAAACAAAATGTAGTGTATATACACTATGGACTACTACTCAAACGAAGAGAAAGGAAGTCCTGGTGTATACCACCACATGGATGAACTTTGAAAACATCATGCCCAGAGAAATAAATATGTTGCAAAAAGACCAATACAATATGATCTCCCTTATATGAAACAAGAAAATACATAGAAAACCAAAGATTATTAGTGGCTACCAGGAGTGAGAAGAAAGGGGAATTTTTGCTTAGTTAGAATTATGTTTCTGTTAATAATTTGAAAAAAGGATGGTGAGAATGCTTGTCCAATTAGAATATTATTGTGGAATCCATGAATATTTTGTTATGTATATTTTTACCACGAAACAAAGAAAAAATTGCAGTGAATCTGTCTATAGAGTTAAACTAGTTGGCATCAAGTTGATTCCAACTCATGGTGACCTCATGTAGGGCAGAGCAGAATTGTGCTCCATAGGGTTTTCAGTGACTGATTTTTCAGAACAGCCCATCAGGGATGGTCCTTCCAAGGCAACTTTGGGTAGACTAATGTTTGGTTAGCAGCTGAGTGGGTTAGCTATTTGTGCCACCCAGGGACACTTCCAGAATTAACTGGATTATTTTTATGTTTGCGTGTAGAACACTCTTCAAAACTCCCCCATTGGATCCCACCAATCGTCCTTCCCTAGAGCACAAAACTGGATGACTCTCAGTGCTCTGGGTATTCAGCCTTCCTAGGAGATAGATGAAAATGAAGAGCATTGCTATTGAATGTGGGAGTGGGGAGAATCTCCAGTTGTGACATGGGGTGAAGGCTCAGAAACTTGCTGAATGAAACAAGCAAGAAAATGAGGGATGGAGATGTTTGATTGCTAAAGCACATTCCGAGGACCTGCACTTCCCAGGAGGTTAATTCCGATTGGACCTGACTCTGGGAATTTGAGAAGATAAAAGTCAGCATGTAGGTCCCTTTACAGGGAGACACCCATAGGGGCAGAAAAAGGAGATATCATGCTAACACACAGGTTGTGGGCAGGAAGGCCAAAGAAGGTGGCCATTGTCCCAGGATAGAAAGTGTGGAGCACCAGTGGGCATGTGGCTGGGAGAGTAGCTGAATGTTGTGAGGGCTGGCAGGAGGAGGGGGGAGATCTGCTGGGACTGTGTTGGTGGATATGTTCTTTCCCCATACTGTGTCCTTGCAGAAAGAGCTGGGGTTTGTGAGCTGTGGTGTGGCCTGGAGCCCTTTAGGAAGTAGTTTTTGTGTGATGGAAGAGTAATTCAGAAGCCACTTGTTACCTCACCCTGGCTGGGATGAAGACTAAACGTAAGCGGTAGGGATGATCTTACTCAGAAGGAACAGAATCATTCCTGCTTCAGTGCTGCTACGATCATGTTTAAGGAGGTGTGCATGGATCTGTTGGCCAAGGGGGGTTGCCCTGCCTCATTTCCCATCCAGGAGTTACATGAAATACTTTGTTGTTGTTGTTAAGTGCCATTGAGTCATCTCTAAATCATAGTGACTCTATGCACAGCAGAACGAAACACTGCCCAGTCCTGAGCCAGCTCTACGATTCTTGCTACACTTGAGCCCATCACCACCACCGCCATGTCAATCCACCTCTTTGAGGGCTTTCCCCTCTGTTGGCGACCCTCCACCTTACCAAGCATGACATTCTTCTCCAAGGAATGGTCCCTTCTGACAACATGACCAAAGTGTGAGAGATGAAGTCTGGCCATTCTCGCCTCCAAGGAACATTCTGGCTGCACTTCCTCCAGGACAGACCTGTTAGTTCTTTTAGCAGTCCACGGTACTGACCAACATCACAGCTCAAAAGTGTCAATTCTTCTTCAGTCTTCCTTACTCATTGTCCAGTTCTCACATGCATATGAGGAGATTGAAAATACAATGGCTTGTGTCAGGTGCACCTTAGTCCTCAAGGCGACATTTTTGCTCTTCAGCACTTGAAAGAGGTCCTTTACAGCCAATTTATCCAGTGACATACATCATCTGATGTCCTGACTGCTGCTTCTATTGGAGTCGATTGTAAAACCAAGCAATGTGAAGTCTTTGACAACCTCAGTCTTTTCTCCATTTATCGTGATGCTTCTTATAGGACCAGTTGTGAGGATTTTTGTTTTCTTTATATTGAGGTGTAATCCATACTGCAGACTGTAGTCTTCAATCTTCATCAGTAAGTACTTCAAGTCATCCTCACTTTCAGCAAGCAAAGTTGTGTCATCAGTGTATTGCATGTTGTTAATGATTCTTCCTCCAATCCTGATACCACATTCTCCTTCATATAGTCCAGCTTCTTGGATTATTTGTTCAGCATACAGATTGAATAAGTACAATGAAAGGATACAACCCTAACACACTCCCTTCTTGATTTTAAATCATGCAGTGTTGCCTTTTTCTGTTTGAATGACATAATCCTGGTCTATGTACAAGTTCCTCATGAGTACAATTAAGTCTTCTGGAATTCCCATTCTTCTCAATGTTATCTACAATTTGTTATGATCCACATAATCAAATGGTTTTGTATAGTCAATAAAAAACAAGTAAACATCTTTCTGGTATTCTTTACTTTGAGCCAAGATCCATCCGACATCAGCAATGATCTCCCTCATTCCACGTCCTCTTCTGAATCCAGCCTGCACCTCACAAAGTTCTCTGTCAATATATTGCTGCAATTGTTTTTGAATTATCTTCAGTAAGATTTTAGTTGCATGAGATAATAATAATATTGTTTCATAATTTCCACATTCAGTGGGATCATCTTTCTTTGGAATGATTACAAATATGGATCTCTTCCAGTGACTTGGCCAGGTAGCTGTCTTCAAATTTCTTGGTTAGCAGCTGAGTGGGTTAGCCATTTGTGCCACCCAGGGACACTTCCAGAATTAACTGGATTATTTTTATGAATGCCTCCACTGGGGAATTCATACATTGAAACATCTCAATGGGCATTCCATCAATTCCTGGAGTCTTGTTCCTTGCCAATTCCCTCAGTGCAGCTTTGACCTCATCCCTCAATACCATTAGTTCTTGAAGATATGCCACCTCCTCAAATGGATGAAGATTGACCAGTTCTTTTTGGTACAGTGACTCTGTATTCCTTCCATCTTTTGATGCTTCCTGCATCATTCAATATTTTGCCCATAGCACCTTTCAATATTGTAACTTGAGCTTAAATTTTTTCCTCAGTTTTTTCAGCTTGAGAAATGTTGAGCATGTTCTTCCCTTTTGGTTTTCTAACTCCAAGTCTTTGAACACTTCATTACAGTAATTGGCTTTGTCTTCTCAAGCTGTCTGTTGAAATCTATTCAGCTCTTTTGTCATTTCTTCCATTTGCTTTAGCTACTCTTAGTTCAAGAGCAAGTTTCAGAGTCTCTTCTGTCATCCATTTTGGTCTTTTCTTTCTTTCTTCTATTTTAGTGACCTCTTGCTTTCTTTGTGGATGATGCTCTTGATGTCATCCCACAATTCACCTGGTTTCTGGTCATCGGTGTTCAATGCATCAAATCTATTCTTTGGATGGTCTCTAAATTCAGGAAGGATATAGTCAAGATCATATTTTGGCTTTCATGGACTTGTTTTAATTGTCTTCAACTTCAAATTGAACTTGCATATGAGCAGTTGATGGTCTGTTCCACAATCAGCTCTTGGCCTGGTTTTGGCTGAAGATATCGAGCTTTTCCATCACCTCTTGCCACAGATGTAGTCAATCTGATTCCTGTGTGTTCCATCTGGAGAAGTTCACTTGTACAGCTGCCATTTGTGTTATTGAAAAAAGGTATTTGCAATAAATAAGTCGTTGGTCTTGCAAAATT
Source organism: Orycteropus afer afer (assembly GCF_000298275.1). Classification (NCBI taxonomy): domain Eukaryota; kingdom Metazoa; phylum Chordata; class Mammalia; order Tubulidentata; family Orycteropodidae; genus Orycteropus; species Orycteropus afer. Next base: position 1,096,423 of record NW_006922095.1, on the reverse strand, counting down.
CTGTCATGCAATTTCCAGCGTTATTTCTGTTACCAAGGCCAAATTTTCCAACTACCAGTGATTCTTCTTTGTTTCCAACTTTTGCAATGCAATCACCAGTGATAAGCAACACATCTTGATTGCATTTTCAGTCAATTTCAGACTGCAGAAGTTGATAAAAATCTTCAATTTCTTCATCTTTGTCTTTGGCTTTGGTACATAAATTTGAATAATAGTCCTACTAACTGGTCTTCCTTGTAGGTGTATTGATGTTATCCTATCACTGACAACATTGTACTTCAGGACAGATCTTGAAACATCATTTGTGGTGATGAATGCCATGCCATTCCTCTTCAATTTTTTATTGCCAGCATGGTAGGTCATATGGTTGTCTGATTCAAATTGGCCAAAACTTGTCCATTTCAGCTCACTAATGCCTAGGATATAAATCTTTATGCATTCCATTTCATTTTTACCAACTTCCAATTTTCCTAGTTTCATATTTCATACATTCCATGTTCCAATTATTAGTGGATGTTTGTAGCTGTTTCTTCTCAATTTGAGTCATGCCACATCAGCACTTGGATGACCTGAAAGACTTACTTTATCCATATCATTAAGGTTGGTTCTACTCTAATGAGGCAGCTCTTTCCCAGTCCTGTTTTGAGTGCCTTCCAACACAAGGGGCTAGTCTTCCTGCACTGTGTTACATAATGTTTCAAAGATATTCATAAAGTTTCCCAATAATGTATCAGACAGTGTTTCTCTGCTATTCATAGGGCTTTCCCTGACCAACTTTTGAGACATGGATAGCCTCATCCTTCTTCCTAGTCTGTCTTAGTATGTAAACTGCATTGAAATCTGTGCACCATGTGCGATTTTGCTGGCATCTGAAGCACCAGTGGCACAGCCTCAAGCCTCACAGCAACATACAAGCCTCACAGGGTGACAAACTGACAGACGAGTTTGTCTTCCTTAGCTGTTGGAAACCTCTGCACCCTCTTCTTACCTAATTCCTACCTGAAATCTGCCATTCTGTGGCCCCCAGCACTCCTGATCCCTCCCTTTCCTGGCTCTAGGGGATTTGGGGTCTAGCCTTGCTTCCCATAGAATAGGCAAATGCATAGAGATGAACATTTATTAGTGATTACCAGAGGTGGGAGTGAGGGGAGTATAGGGAGTTGTGGCTTAATGGGTACAGAGTTTCTGTTTAGGAGTGATTGAAATGGATGGTGGTGATGGTTGTACAACATGGAGAGTGTAATCACTGAACTGTGTACTTCAAACTGGTTAAAGTGGGAAGCTCTTGCTATATATATATGTAAAACCACAATAATAAGGTGCTCTGGTGGTGCTGCAGTAAGGCATTCAGCTGCTAACCAAAAGGTCAGCAGTTCAAACCTACCAGCTACTCCAGAGGAGAAAGATGAAATCTTCTCCTTCTGTAAAAATTAAAGCTTTGGAAACCCTATTGGAATTTCTATGACTCAGAATTGACTAGATAGCAGTGGGTTTGGTTTGGATTTATCATACTAGTAACAATTAAAAAATACTCACCCTCACAGCTCACTTCTTTCATGCTGTCTGTGCAGAGGACTTTCTCCCTCTTTGTGCCTTTCCCTTTACTGAAATGAAACAAGTACTGAAAAGCTCCCTAGAACTGTGCTTTCAGGCAATATTGACTCACTGCCTTTGTTAGAGGTCACATGTTTTGTCTTAGCTCCCCTTCTAGACTGCAGGCACTTGAAGGCAGAAGCTCTTTCAACAGCCTTTTAACACTTTTTGGAAGCTCAGAACATTCATTCCATACATAAGCAGTATCAGAGAATCATGTCTGATTTGTCAGCTGAGAAAGGAAGTTAGGCTTGGATTTGACTTCAACGTGTGATAGGTGGGTTTCTGGAAATCATATTGTTTAAAGTTTTGGTACCAAAGAGCTGTAAATTGGCAATATCCTGAGCAGCTTACTTGGATGTTGTAACTCTCATGCAATTTTCCCAACTCTACTACAACTGTTAAGTAAGATTTGCATATTCAGGGGTCCAGAAGAAACCTATGTGACACTCACCAATAGGCAGCTGCTCTGCCTGTCCTGGGAAGATTTGAGGAGAAGTTCAACTCTAAATGAAAGGAGGAGAACCTGATAAGTATTGTTAAGTCCTCCAATGTATGGTGGGTTTTTGGTAAGTAACAAAGTTAAAAGCTAGTCTATGTATATATGTATGTGTGTGTGTGTGTGTGTGTGTGTATTTGACTGTCTATGCATCCACCCACCCATCCGGCTGTCTGTCCATCCATACATTCTACCATCAATCCATCTACACACACATATATACACGTCCATTCTTCCATCCATCTTTCCCTCCACCCATCCATCTGCCCTGCTATCTACTCATACTTCTATTAGTCCATTATACTCATATACTTACACCCATCCATCCATCATCCATCTGTCAATCCACACACAAAAGCATATATATCCAACTATCCATCCATTTAGACAGGCATATACACATATATGACAATCCATCATCTATCCATGTACACAAACATACAAACTCAATTTATCCATCCATCTAGATGAACACAAATAAAGCCCATCCATCCATCCAAAGAGCAGACAAACACAAATACACCCAAAGACACCCACTTGTCCATTCATTTATCAACTCATACACTCACAAATAACTATCCCATTGATACACTCACAGGTACACACATCTATCTATTCAACCATTTAGACAGAAATACATACACACACACTCATACATACCTATTCATCCAATCATCCATCCACCCATCCACCCACCCATCCATCCATCCATCTAGATGGCCCCAAACACACTCATCCCTCCATCTATCCATCTAGACACACTCAAATACACACATACACACACACTCACCTATCCACCTATTCATCCATTTACCTATCTTGACACATACACATACCACATTTAAACTGAAATCTTCAAGTCTGACTATTGGAATACAATTCTGGCACCTTGATCAGCCACCAGGGCCCTCTAAGATGAGCAGGAAAGTGACTTTCCAAGGGCATGGAGGCTTCTCACCAGAGATTTGATGACTGTGTCTGACTGAGCATAGATGTTGAATGAAACCACTGCTCACTGGCCCACTGATCCTGCTAGGCTGTGTAGGACTTAATCACTCAACAAGAATAAGACCTTGGTCACAGAAGAAAACATGAGGAAGTGCAGTAGCTAGAGCACTCTGGGGACGTTGCAGCATCCTGCTTCAATAGCTACTCTTACCTTCTACAGCAGAACAGAAAGTTCTGATTCGATTCTGTCATTTTCACATCTCAAAAAAAGCTGGCTACAAAGCTCTGGTAAGAGAAGTGATGGGGTTTGAGACACACCTGTTAGCAGCAGTCCTACTGTGAGCAATTAAACCTCTGGCAAAAGAAACAGTAACTTAATCATCATGTGTATTAATATTCCCAACCTTGATGTTCCCAAATGTTTAAAACAACAAAAAGTGCTTTTGTAACCAATTGGAAACCACTGGAGCCTACTAATGCATGCCAGCTCCTGGGGAGCCCTGAAATTGAAGTCAATTTGCCTTAATAGAGCTGTTTAACATTAATTTAAGGTGGACTTAGTCCAGGTTTAAGAAAATTAAGAAAAATGTAACGGATGGGTCCAATTGAGCATCCTTCTGTTCTAGGGATGAAAGAGAGCCAAGTGCCTCTACTTCTGAAAATTATTAAACATTATTATGGGTTCCATAAGAAGCAGTTAGATTCCTGATCTAAATCCTATGCCGAAAATTTAGAATCTTCAGACTATTTCAATAGAAGGTTAATTTCTTGATGCTGCTACTGTAGAAGTAGCTGTTATTAAAAGGTCATTTTATAAGATCCACTTGATGTTCAGGAAACTTTTTGAATCTTTTGAAAATCTGCCTTCTGTCAGAAAATGATGTTTTATGAATTAGGACACTAGTTGCCAGTGGTGTTAAGTTGTGGAGAGGAGGGAGCAGGTGGAACAGGGAAGTGGTGCATCTGGCTTTGCTTGTTGCAACCCACTCTCCCTATATGGGAGGAGACAATGTGCACCTTGCCAGAAAGTTCATCTGTTAAATTGAGTTTTTGAAAGTTGGCAGGATTCAGAAACTACTCTGCTAAGTTTTTATATGACAAAACTTTCTTCATTTCATTTTTGTTCTTAAATTCAATCTGACCATTAAAAGTGTACTAAATATTTAGGAAAAATAAAGAGACCAGCTTAAGTGGGCAATGGGGAAACATACATTTTAGGTGAAATATTCTCAAGAATGCCCTCTAGGATTCTGCAAATTCCATCAAGATTAGTTCTGTGTTCTGCTCTCTGGTGATGCGTAGATCACAACTAACTAGATTCTCTGAAAGTCCAAAGTCTTTTTTTTAAAACTGTGTGTGTGTCTGTGTAGGTGTGGGAGCTCTGGTGGCATAGTGCCTAAGGCATTTGACTGCTAACCAGAAGGCTGGTGGATCAAACCCACCAGCCACTCCTCGGAAGGAAGGTTGGGCAATCTATTTCCGTAGCGATACCACCTAGGACACATGAGGAGGGGTCGCTGTGAGTCAGATCTGACTCGATGGCAGTGATTTTGGTTTTGGTTTTGATGTATGTTTATATATGTATGTGTGTGTATTTATGTATGTGTGTATGTATGCATGTAAGCACATATACATGTGTGTGTATATGCATACATATACCTTTGTGCGTTTGTGTGTATGATAAAAGTTGCCATCTTCACCATTTTAGGTGTAAAAGTGAATGGCATCCATTATATATTAATTATATTCACAGTGCTGTATAAACAAAACAAAACAAAAAATTCACTGCCCTCAAGTGGATGGCTCTGGGTGGAGCTCTGGTGGTGAAGTGGTTAAGGCTCTTTGCTGCTAACCAAAACGTTGGTGGTTCAAACCCATCAGCCACTCCATGGAAGAAAGATGAGGAAGTCTACTTCCATAAAGATTTGCAACCTTGGAAACCCAATAGGGGTCACCATGAATCAGAATTGACTCAATGACAGTAAGGTTTACTTTTTTTTTTTTTTTAGGGAGAAGTTTGTTATTTTCACCTTTTCAGTGTTGTGAATAATGCTGCAATGCATATTTGCATACAGGTATCTGTTTGAGTCCCTGTTTTCAATTATTTTAGGTATCAATCTATCTATCTATCTTTCTATCACCCATCTATCTATCATCTGCAAGTAGAATTGCTGGGTCATATGGTAATTCTGTGTCCAACTTTCATAGACATTGTAAGAGTAAAAATACTCTTAAAGAGAGAGAGAGAGAAAAAAAAGGGGGGGTGGATTAGTTCATTTCTTTGCATCATGTTATAACAGAAAACTATTTTTCAGCTTCCTACTAATAATAATCCTAGCTATTTGTTGAGTTTCTATATGCTGGGTACCCTGCTAAATATTTTGCAGTGCATTAAATTAAATATTACTCATAATTTTCTTACGTGATTGGCAGAATGATCTTCTTTTTATACAAAAGCAATGAGATTTGGAGAAGATGACAGCATGCCAAAGCCATGTAGCTGGTAGATGACGGGGTAGGAATGGGATCTGCAGAAAGACTCTAATCAGTTCCAGGCTCTTCTTCACTGCCCTTTGTCTTATGCTGAATGTCACCATTGCACTCTGTTGTTTTGCTCAGAGACTCAACGTGGGGAGAATCATTTCCTGCAAACTGCATGTTTATCAATGTAACACATTAGTCATGCCAGCATATAATGTGACATAGTGTGTGCTCAAAAACTTCTAATAAAATTGAGAAAAAAAAAAAAAAAAAACAGACATCAAAGGAGAAGTTCTCTGTACTTGAAGATATGGCTTGTGTTCCAGACCTAGAAAGGCTTAAACTGGGGTTCAATGAAGACAATAATTGTAATGAAGATATCCCCATACACATACACAAAATGGGTAAAAGGATTTTTCCTGAGCTCTAAGGTCTTATGGAAAAGTTAAACTGATATCACGACCCATGAATCCATTCATTTATTCAATCGATCAACATGTATTATTCAGGTAAAGTACTACGCCCTAGAGTTACAGCTCTGAACAACAAAGTACTTTCTCTCATGATACTTACATGTTACTGGGAGATGATAACAAACACACATATATTCTTTCAGTTTTATGCAGACGCACTGAGCAGAATTAGAAAGTTAGAATGCACTAGAATGAGGATAGCAACTGTCCATTTATACATTGTATTTATACATACAATTATGTCCTCATACAGTGAGGTCCATTCCACAACTGGACAGATGAGCAACATCATGATAAGTAGAGGAAAGATTGAAGTTGTCAAGGATTTCATTTCACTTAGATCCATAATCAACAACCATGGAAACAGCAGTCAAGAAATCAAAGGATGCATTGCACTGGGCAAATGTGCTGCAAAAGACCTCTTTAAAGTGTTAAAGAGCAAAGATGTCACTTTGAAGACTAAGGTGCACCTGACCCAAGCCATGGTATTTCAATAGCCTTATATGCATGTGAAAGCTAGACAATGAATAAAGAAGACCACAGCAGAACTTGTGCATTTGAATTGTGGTTTTTACCAAGAATATTGAATATCTCATGTACTGCTGGAAGAATGAACAAATCTGTTTTGGAGGAACAGAAAAAAAAAACCAAACTTACTGCCATCAAGTTGGATCTGACCCATAGCAACCTCTCCTTGGGTTTCTGAGGCAGTATCACTACAGAAGTAGATTGCCCAACCTCCTTCGG
>NW_006922095.1:1081643-1084667 GCF_000298275.1 Orycteropus afer afer | reverse complement strand
ATCAGGGTTGCTCAGGTCGCTGCCAGACCGCAGCTCTGTGTGTCTCCTTTTTTTGGTATTTTCATGCAAATTCTTCTGCTAGTTGGGGTTTAGTCCACTTTTGTATCCTTCCCTTCAAGGCTCAGAGGTCCAAGATTATCTTCTGTGTCTGTGTTAATTGGTTTCCCTTTTCTTTGTTGAAGAAGGTCTGTGCAGTCCTTCTGCCTAGTCTGCCGTCTTGCCGAAACTCCTGGACTTTGTCTCTTTTACTTCAGTCATATTGTCACAAAGGACCAATCCCTGGAGAAAAATATCAGATAAAATAGGGAGACCCTCAGCAAGATAGAATGACACATTAGCTGTGACGATAGCCTCAAACTTGGCAACAATTGTGAGGATGGTGGAGGACCAGGCAGTGTTTCATTCTGTTATACATAGGGTCATTATGAGTTGGAACCAACTAGATGACACTTAACAACAACAGCTGCAACAACAGTGAAGTCAGGGAAGGAGAGATGTGAGCAGAGACCTGAGTGAGAGTCTGTCTTAGGATATCTGGGAGATATGCATTGTTGGTGAAAGGGGCAGCCAGTGCAAAGACCCTAGAGCTGAAGAATGCTTCTTGAGTTTAAGGAATAGCAAGAAAGCAAGATTCCAGAGAAGTGAGCAATGACAGAGTTATGCTTATTCAATTCAAAGGCATATGTAGAAGTCCATCATATGGCACCATATGGACTATGGTGAGGGCTTTGGATTTAACGTCAATTAAGATGGGAGCTATTGGAGTATTTTGAATAGAGCATGATCCTTTAAAAGAGTCACACAAACTAAATTGTTAAAAAGAGATTGTAGGGAGACAAGTTCAGAGCAAGAATCCAATGAGGGTCTGGTGATCCATGAGAAACATTATGGCATTGATTGGGTCCAAAGTGGAGAAAAGAGGCAGGAGTAAGAAGTGGTGAGATATAATTTCAAGGTGGAATCAGCAGAGCTTGTTAATAGATTGGCTGCAGTTATATGAGAAAAGAGTAAAAGATGAATTTGGCCAGAAAATCCAGATGGTTTGATTGGGAAGATCTTAGGAGGAAATGGTTTTGAGGGTTGTCAATCACATCTGGGTGCAGCCATGGTAACTTCAATATCAGTTTTATATCTATGAATGGAGATGTTCTGTAGGTATTTCACATGTAAGTCAGAAATTTTGGAGTTTGGCCTACTCTGGAACTATGAATTTGGAAGCTCTGATGGGGTAGTGCCTAAAGCGTTTGACTACTAACCAGAAGTCTGGCTGTTCAAACCCACCAGCCATTCCTCAGAAGGAAGACTGGGAAATCTACCTCCATAGTGATACCACATTGAAAATCCAATGAGGGGTCACAATGAGTTGGAATCAACTTGACGGAGTGAGGTTTTTTTTTTGAAGAAAATTTGAAGTCAAAAGAGTGGGATGTAGAATGGGTGGAGCAGATTCCAAGGCAGCCCCCATGACATCTGTCTCAAAGTGTTCAGATCTTTATATGGTCCCCTCCCTTGACTAAGGGCAGAACCTTGACTTGCTTCTAACCAATATGGCAGTGGTGATGGAATGTGCTTGGTTGCATGTGTGATTCTGTTATACTGTATTTTTTACAAATGCTATATTGTAAGTTTGTAATGCCAGGTCTAGAGGGAATTTTCTCTTTGTTAGCTTGGACAAACAGGTTGCCATATTGTGAATACCATTTGGAGAGGGCCACAGGGCAAGGAGCTCACAGCCAGTGAGAGACAAGACCCTTGGTCAGCCAGCCTTCAAGGAACCGTTATTGTTCTTGTTAGCTGCTGTCAGCTCAGCCTCTGATTCATGACAACCCCATGCACAATGGAATGGAACACTGCCCAGGCCTGCACCATACCGCATCAGTTTCAGATCAGACTGTTCACGATTCATATGGTTTCCATTGGTTGATTTTTTAAAGTAGATAATCAGGCTTTTCTTCCTCCTCCATCTTAGTCTGGAAGCTCTGCTGTAACCTGTTTACCATCATGGCAACATGCAAGACTCCATGGGCAGATGGGTGGTGGCTCTTCATGAATAACATTGACAGAGAATCAAACCTGGGTCACAGACAGCAAGAATTCCACCCCTGAACCACTACCACTGCCTCTAGATAACTAACATGAGAGAGAGAGAGAGAGAGAGAGAGAGAGAGAGAAGAGGCCAAGGAGAGAGCTCAAGAGCAAGGCTGAGATTTTCCTTCAGAAGGAACACTTGGGCCATGCAGTGTGCTCAGACCTACCTGTGAGGGAAGATGATTGGTGGGCTCAGCAAACCCTGGGGATAGCTCAGAGAATGACTCTAAGACCTAACTGTGCGCTTGGGACTTGCTCCAGATGAATGAAGTAAATTGAGCCTTGAGGTGACTAGTGGCTGGGATCTGGAAGGCGGCCTCTCCTTCAGGGCTGCACTGTGCAGGCAGCATCAAATTAGCTCTAAATAGAAACCAGAACATAATAGATCAGGAGATAACACTCCCTCATAAATAAGAGGATCCTGAGGCCATGTTACTCTTTAAAATAAAGGACATTCCTTCCCTCTTTCTTTTCCCTCATTCCATTCCTCCCATCAGCAAGGGCCCAGAGCCAAGCCACTCCTCCAGTGGATTCTCTGTGGTTATTTGCAAAGGGATTTTCATTGTGATCTCAGGGTTGTTCCTGTTTGTTTTCCAAGTTGTAAAGGGCAGAAGCTCTCAGACAGCCTTTTAACTGACCAAAGAAATGGCTTCTTGGCTGGATTCTAGTAATTGCCATTCCATTACAATGCTAGCTCAAGTGAGTGTTCCCTGAAGTTAATTGTCTTTCCTCTACAATATTTATAAATTGTAGGAGATAAGGTGATGACCTTTCTAAACACACAGGATTTGGGAAACCTCTTCATTCTTTCACTAGTGTTTACTAAGCACCAACTATGCACTACAGTCTGAGACTCCAAGTGCAAGGAAAAGTTTGACACAACACAGCCCCTGTTATGGGCACTGATAGGGCCCTCATGTGTGTGTGTGTGTGTGT
>NW_006922095.1:1077897-1080433 GCF_000298275.1 Orycteropus afer afer | reverse complement strand
TGGGACTGACAAGTCTGGACTCTGGAGAGTAGTTTGGCAGTCTGGAAATTTGGGTAGTATTTCTATACTATAGTCTCAAGGCAAACTCTTTCTCTCTGGGACCCACAGTTTCTGCTCTTAAGGCCTTCAACTGATTGGATGAGGCTTATCCACTCTACAGAAGTCATCTCTTCTAGTTATAGTCAACTGATTGTAGATGTGAGCCACTGCCACCAACCCGTGCCATCAAGTTGATTCTGACTCATAGTTACCCTATAAAGCAGAATAGAACTGCCCCACAGGGTTCCCAAGGCTATAAATCATTACAGAAGCAGACTGCCTCATCTTTGTTCTGTGGAGCAGCTGGTGAATTTGAACTACTGACCTTTTGGTTACAGCTGAAGCTTTAACCACTGCATCGCTAGAGTTCCTTAGATGTGAATCGCATCTGCAGAATACTTTCCCAGCAACATCTAGACTCGTGTTCAATCAAACACTGGGTACCACAGCTGGCCAACTTGACCAATCTAAAGACTTGCTTTCCAGACCTGAGGACTTGTGCTTACAGGTAACACCCAGGACCTTTGCTTTGGTCCTTCTGGTCATTTGTTAGCACCAGTCCCCTTCAGTAAAGGGAAAGGACTGGGGCATCAAGTCAGACCAGCCTGTTTTCCTACTTGACAGTGCATCTTATTTAAAACAATGGTTTGGTCAGCAAAGAGACAGACGTGGCTGAATAGCCGTGCATTGGCTGCAAACCTACTGTTGTAATACTCTGTCCCTGGGCACATGATAAAGCAATTATGTCCTTTTTCAGAGTGGAGATGGTCATCTTCACTTTCTCTGGATTCGTAACTTCCATAAAGGGACTTCATGAGACAGAGAAATTGTACTTGTCGTTGTTAGTTGCCACTGAATCAATTCTGACTCACGGCAAGCTTCTGCGTGTTCAGAGCAGAACCATTCCATAGGGTTTTCATGGTTGTAACCTTTCAGAGGGAGATCTCCAGGTCTGTCTTCATAAGTGCCTCTGGGGGGACTTGAACTCCTATCCTTTTGAGCCAATACTTGAGTGCTTAACCACTTGTGTCATTCAGCAAAAGAAATGGGACTCAGATTTCATTGTATCTATACCAAAACAAAACCCACTGCCGTTGAGTCAGATCCAACTCACAGCAACCCCTCCTTGGGTTTCTGAGGCAGTGTCACTATGGAAGTAGATTGGCCAACCTTCCTTCTGAGGAGTGGCTGGTGGGTTTGAACTGCCAGCCTTCTGGTTATCAGGCAAATGCCTTAGGCACTACACCACCAGAGCTCCCATTGAATCTATAGAGAATGAAAAAATAATTTTTGCATGGTGAGTAGTTTTGTGTATCTTCTAACAGGCTCTGGCTGTCCCCTGCTCTAATGTAAGAAGTCAGAAACATGGGCTGGAATGCCTTGTGAAAACTGTCCATTGGGTGAAAAAGCAAGTCATCAATCTTTTCTGAAATATAAAAACTTCATTCAAAAGTCTTGTTCTACAAGTAGTGACCCAGAACTGGCCATGGGCCAGGTATTTTTCTAATGCTGGGAATACAGTGATGACCTCAATACATTCGAGTCCCCATTTCCAGGTGATTAGAGTTCAGTGCCTCTTGTATTGTCCTGAGCTCTGTTCAGAATGAGGATTGAAAACAGCCTGAGTCATTGGCTTTCCGTTTTCTTGATATCAAAGAATGCCTGTATCTATCAAATTTGAACTGATGCTTCCATGGTGGTAGGGAGATTGGAAAGAAACAGACCTATCTCAGTTATTGAAACGATATATCTGTTTGCTTGTTTTATATGAAAAGCTCAAGCCTTTTTGGTGCACAAATATGTTAATATCCTGGAGGTCACATTCTCTGCCTTAAAACTCAAACAGCCCATTTGTCTTGACAAAGCCGTAACCCTGCACTAGTGTTGACTAGGTATCTGGTGAATAACCAGCTAGAGTCTTAGCATCCCCAAGATGCATCTATTTTTACATAGATTAAAAAATACATAGGAATGATGTTCCTAAACAAAGCATGTTAAGTCTTTTGGACACAGTTTAAATGAGATTATTATAGACTGAGAAACTTCTCCTGCCTTAATTAGCAAAAATCTTGGTGCTCATACTGGGAAGCTAATTGGCACCATCAAAGCTTTGAATGATTCCTAATTTTACTAGTTAGAGGCACACCTGGTGACTCCATCTCTCAGCGATACCCAAAGATTCAAGCAAAGAAGATATAAAAAGTAACAGCAGCAGTGATGCAAATATTTCAGATGCACATCATATTAGGAAACTTGCTCATGGGCTGAATTCTCCCGTGTGGACTTGGTACACAGTGAGAGTGACACAAGAAAGCTGAGGCCAGAGAACAGAAGACAAGGCAATGGACCAGCCAGAGGCAGTGCTGCCTTCAAGGAGGTGAGGAAGCTTGGGATGATGGGGTGACCTTGTGGACAGCCTTGTAAGAGAGATACTTTTGAGTCTTTTCTAGCAGAAATGGGAACAGGGGGCATAGAATGTGGCAACCAGGACACTTTC
>NW_006922095.1:1076536-1077557 GCF_000298275.1 Orycteropus afer afer | reverse complement strand
GGAGTGGTTGGTGGGTTTGAACCACCAGCCTTCTAGTTAGTAGTCAAATGCCTTAGGCACTATGCTACCAGAGCTCCTATATCAGACAGATCCATACTGTTTTCATTGGTTGATTTTCAGGGATAGATTTCCAGGCCTTTCTTCCTAGTCTATCTTACTCTGGAAGATAACCTGAAACCTGCCCACCATGGGGGATACTGCTGGTTTGTGAAATGCTGGTGGTACAGCTTCCAGTGTCATATCAACATGCAAGCTACCTCAGTATGGCAGACTAAGAGACGGGTCATGTTAGCAAAATGCAGTGTGTACCAAGCCCTCCCAAAGAGGGTATGTGGTTGTGAAGTCTTTTCAGAAGCTTGGGGTGGGGGTGGGAGGGTTCCTGGGAGCTGCATCCCCTCACCGGCAGTCAGTAAGCTTGGATGCACCTGTACTTAGTGCCCACATTTTCCTTCTCAGTTCCATGTGGTGATTCTCAGGCCTTCTGAGTATCAACTAAGTTCAATGGAGTCAGAACCTGAACCAGTCCATGTCAGACCTGTGGGCTGCAACACTACTCTCATCACACTGCTCTCCAAAACTAACTTTCATAATTGAAAATAATGTATTTCATAACTGAAATCATTTTGTGAGTTCTACCAGATCCTTCTGGAGAATGGGGCCAATGTCATGAATCTATTAAAATAGAATATCTTTGCCCAAGATGGTGTGCATAAGGCAGAAACAGCTTTAGCACTGGACCTAAAAATAATTTCCTGTTTTTGAAAAGTGGGAGGAATAAATAAGAAAATACATACAAACCACAGCTTCTTATTAAAAACTGCAATTCCTTTTCTGCCCCTGACTTACCTGGTAGTTTTGGGAAAATTCCTCTCACACTCCCCCCACAAAGCTTCACAAGTTCCTTGTCTGTCAATAGTTGTTTGAACACTGACCTCACTCCCAAGAAAATGCCTGTAGATTTTTACTTTTCTTAATGAAGTCTTTTGAATAATCAGTACATCAGATAAGCACACACTAGTAT
>NW_006922095.1:1073612-1075281 GCF_000298275.1 Orycteropus afer afer | reverse complement strand
GGGTTTGAACCGCCAGCCTTCTGGTGAGCAGGCAAGTGTCTTAGCCATTATGCTACCAGAGCTCCCCCTAAACATCATAGTAAAACCTTATGGGAGCCTGCTTCTGGTTGTTCTCATCACTGCTGCTGTTGCTGGAGCTTCTGGTGGGTGAAGGGAGCAGCAGCAGCTGAGAGGGTGGGGGCAGGAGCGGAGTGAGAGGAAGCCAGCTGAGAGGGAAGGGCGCACCCCACTCCGCAGGCTGTTCTGCCTGCCTGAGCAGCAGGAGCGGCTGAGGCCCCACAGCACCCACCCCGCTGCTGCCTACCCGTCAGACAAAGTCCATGAGCCTGCACCCAGAGGCATGTCCTCTGCTCACCTTCCTATATCCCTCCAGTGGCCCACTGCTGCAAAAGGCTGGATTTGGTGTATTTAAAACCTTTAAGGAGAAATGTTAAATAAAGGAGAGCTTCTTTCCTGTTTTAAGGAAAAAAAAAAAAAAATCTTATGGGACCAGAGATATATATGTGGTTGGACTTTGGCCAAACAGACATTAAGTATTGCATACCTGTACTTACATGAAAGTAAATGAAATTCAATTTTACTTTTGAACGATTGTAAATGGCCTTGTATTTTTAATTTTAGTGCTGATGTATTCATTGTTAATAGATCAAAATTCAATTGGTTTTTGCATGTTTACCATATAATTTGCAATCTTGTTGAATGCATTTATTAGTTCTGAGAGTTTTTGTATAGATTCCTTGGGATTTTCTAAGTTGAAACTTAGATTGTCTGCAAATAAAGAATGCTTTATTTCTCCCCTTCCAATCAGTATACACTTAATTTCCTTTGTGTGCATTATTGTACTGACTAGAACTTTCACTGTTATAATAAGTAAGAGTAATGAGAACAGATATCCTTGCCATCTTCCTATTAATTGGGGAAAAGTGTCCAGTTTATAATCCTTAAATATTATATTTATTGTAGGTTTTTGTAGATACACTTTATCAAGTTGAGGAAGTTCCTCTATCATCTTATTTTTTCTGAAAGATTTTCTCATGAATGCAAGATGGATTTTTTCAAATATATTTTCTTCATTGGTTTATATGATCATGTGATGTTTCTTCTTTAACCTGTTAAAGTTAAATCCATAGTGGATTACACTGACTGATTTTTAAATATTGAGCCAACCTTTCTTCCACATAGTCTTGTTGTTTAATTCCCTTTATATATTGCTCAATAATACTTGCTAATCTTCTTATTTTTTTCACCTATATTTATGAGGGATTTGGGACTCCAGTTGATGTTTGCTTTTTGTTTTGTTAGTTTTCTTTTTTGTATGGTCTTTCATGGGTTTTGATATCAGGGTAATGTTACTTTCATAAAATTAATTGAAAAGTATCCCTTCCTCTCTTATTTTCTGGAAGACATTGTGTACAATTTGTATTAGTTCTTCTTTGAACATTCAATAGAATTCTCTAGTGAAATTATCTGTATTTTTAATAGCTTACTTTGGTTGCTGAGTGATTAATGAATTGAAAATTTCCAGGCAATATGGAGGAATAATTTGAAGTGGAAAATCCCCTATCCTACTTAAAATAGGAGGAAATACTGAGTAAGCTATAATACACATACACTCACACACACACAAAAAAAAAATAGATGAGGATAAAAAAATACAGTGCAATGGATG
>NW_006922095.1:1071427-1072459 GCF_000298275.1 Orycteropus afer afer | reverse complement strand
AAGTTATTTTGTTTAAATGAAATTTATAAATGTATATAAATATCAAGTATTGGCAAAAGTGTTGGGAGGAAGAATAGTCTCACATTGATACAACACTTTTGGATAGCATTTGGCAATCAGTAGTAAAGCTGAAATGTGCAACTTTAAAACCCACAAACTCGAAATGTCTATTTATAACCTAGACTTGTGTATATGCATGAGGTTATGTGCACAAAGATGTTCCCTGCAATATTGTTGACAGGAGAAAGAAAAATGAAATAAACCAATGTTCACCAACTAGGAAATTTATAAATTGTACTGCAGTCCTGTGATGGAATACCATACAGCCATTGAAAACAAAAAACAAAAAACAAAACAAAAAAAAAAAAACAGGGAGAGATTTTGTTTTGTTTGAATCAGCCTCTATATTGCTAAAAAATGAAGCTATATTTTAAAAAGCATTACAGAAATACATGTACAGAATGGATCCACTTTATGCAAACAAAAATTCACATATAACAATACTGAAGTATATCATAGGTTAACATTTTACTTCTGTATATATATGTGTGTGTGTGTGCTGAATACATAAACATGTTGACCGAAAGGATATATACAAAAATTTTGATAGTTACTTCTGGAGAGGAAGAATGGGGAAGGTATTGGGGAAGATCTCAAATAGAATTTATAAATGAATTTCTTTCATATTTTAAACAATGTGTATTGAAATAGCAAGTATGATGGGTATAAATAGGTTGGTTACATTGTTCTGTGTACTTTTTCTTATTTTAAATTTAAATAGATAATAGAATGGAGGGAGCAAGTGGGTATAGAGGCATCAGTGAGTGACTGACTTAAATGTAGGTAGCTTGAACCAAGTGGAGCAGATAGAGCTGGAGAGTATCTATGGACAAGATGAACTCACAAGAGTCTAGAATATCTAAGACCACTCTTTCAGTTGTCTGTAACAAGTGACCTATGGCTGTGTTAAAAAACACCTCCAAAACACCCAAAACTGAGTGACTTAAAACCATACTGACTTTTTTTTTTTTT
>NW_006922095.1:1069086-1070302 GCF_000298275.1 Orycteropus afer afer | reverse complement strand
GAAGTAGCAGATTACAATTCAGGATCAGAGAAGACTCAGGATATAGTTCTTTAATTGGGACAGCTTCTTCTAAGCCATGCTACAGGTATGCTTCTCTCTGGTCTTGACCTTTGCCCTGCTCAGGAAAGCATTACCAAGCTCTTTTAGCTCTGCTAATAGTTGCCCACAGAGCTCCTCACTCAGCCAGCAAACCTCCTGATCAAAGGCACTCATTTCTCTCCGAGGGCCTGTATGTCCACTGTTCTGTCTCCTGTCAGTCTCTCTGTTGGTTCTGCTGCCTCTGCTGCCACTGTCTCTCCACCATCTCTCTACCATCATCTCAGTTCAGTGTTCTCAGGTCCAGGATGCACTCCACTCCTGGCTCTTCTTTCTTGATAATGGTGAGATCCCTCTTTTCTGTCTTTGGGATGCCTTATTTTAAGCCGAGTGAGATAACAAAACTGACTAATCTCCATATTAAGGGTACATATACCTTATATGCATGGTCGTATCCCCACAAAAGGAGCTCTGGTAACATAGTGCTTAAGGCACTTAACTGGTAACCAGAAGCTGGAGGTTCAAACCCACCAGCTACTCCTCAAAAGGAAGGTTGGACAATCTATTTCTGTAGTGATACCACCTCAGAAACCCAAGGAGGGGTCTGTATGATTTGGGTCTGACTTGAGGACACATAACAGCAACAACATCCCCACAAAAGTGTCATGTACTATATTTACATTATTAGCAAGCTATCCAATCCCCTTGGTGGGTCATAAGTACCGCACATTTGCATAGTCCAAGTCAGTCATCTGGTGGGAGTCACAAAGACCATGGCTAGAAGAGCCATATTAAGTAATTCACTGCACCACAGAATACGTGGGTTCATTGTTGGGACTATTGAATTAATGAGATGCCATTGAGGGTTTCACCTGTTTTCAATGGCTCTCTACCAACTATGATGTTCTTCTCCAGTGATATGTCAAAGTAAGTGAGCCTAAGTCTTGCCTTCCTCTTTTCTAAGCCACATTCTGGCTATACTTTCTCCATGCCTGATTTGTTCATTCTTCTGGCAGTCCAAATGCACCGCAGAAAAAAAAAAAAAACCTAATTGGCCAATAAACTTACATCAAGACACCCAACTTCATGTTTAATTAGGAAAATGCAAATTAACACCACAATGAGGTACAAATGCACATACACATCAGACTGATGAAAGCTTAAAGACTTGAAATACAAG
>NW_006922095.1:1051613-1055931 GCF_000298275.1 Orycteropus afer afer | reverse complement strand
AAAGACCATGGTCCACTAGAGGCCAAGGAAGAATTGAATCTGACACACTATGCCACAGAGCTCCCAACCCCCAACTGGGTTTGTTGTAGTTATTGTTATTTGCCATCCAGCTAGATTCAACGGACACAATGTACAGCAGAATAAAACATTGATCAGTCCTGCACCAATTTCATGACTGTTGGTATGCTCAGCTCCATTGTTGCAGTCACCATGTATTTTGAGTACCTTCCAACCTAGAGGACTCATCTTCCAGCACCGTGTTGGACAATATTGTGGTGTGCTCCCTAGGGTTCCCACTGGCTAATTTTCAGAAGTAGATCTCCAGGCCTTTCTTCTTTGTCTGATTTAGTCTGGAAGCTCCACTGAAACCTGTCCCCATGGGTGAGCCTATTGGCATGTGAAATACCAGTGGCATAGCTTCCCGCATCACAGTAACACACAAGTCACCACTATGTGACTGAGATGAGTGGTGGATAACTGGGCTTACAATGATTTTAAAATAACAAAAGCTCAGATTCTAAATTTACTAACATGAGTTATTTCACTTGGATCTTACCTTTTTTTTTTTTTTTTTGAGTGAAGTGTTATTATTAGGCCCATTTTATGGATAAGGAAACTGCATCCCTGGAGATTAACATAACTTGCTCAAACGACATAGTTTTAGGCAGAGGGGCAATAATAAACCTTGATGTCTGAAATGAATGCAAAATCCCCTTAAAAATCATCCCTATCTGACTTACTGATTAAGCACTCAGCTGCTAACCAAAAGGTTGATCATTTGAAATTACCCACAACTCTGTGGGAGACAAGATCTGGTGACCTGCTCGCATGGACATTTCAGCCTAGGAAATACTATGGGTCAGTTCTACTCTGTTCTATCGGTTGTTAGGAGTCAGAATCAACTCAAAGGCCCACAACAGCCACTTCTGACCTACAGCTTACCACCTAATGCCTTCCAGGACTCCTACATCTTTTGATTGATGGGAAGATTTGAAGGGAAAGAGGATGCAGGTCAAGATTCCTTCCAGTTTGTTGCCCAGTCATTGCTGGGGGTTTCATCACTCCTGGACTTTTCTGTTTCCCTTTGTTATGTTCCTCAGCTGGAGCTCTTTCTCGAAAATAAATGCAGAGGAAGCAGCTCATTAAGAGAACCAAGCATATTTGTTCCTCTGCTTGATGCTTTGGAGGCTAAAGATTTAAATCTTTAGGGCTGGGGGGACATGGGTGAGAAAACAGAAGAAATGGCAATGTTGAAAGCACAAGAGGATTAGCCCAGAGGCTGTTCCATTTTTTCCATCTCTTTGCTTGCACACACAGCGTTTTATGTATTGCATCTTCTCCTTTTTATTATTATTATTATTTCTCATCAATTACAGAGGCCATTTGCAGTACACTACAGTGAGTTGAGATTTTGTTGTGAATGCTTTCATATGCAAAGTGTGCATCTTAAAAATGGAAATGGAAGTCATTGTGGAAATTTGACTTGAGCATGGAAGTGGCCTGCTTTTCCAGATGCTCAGCATCCAGGGATTTCTGCATCCAATGAAACAGGCGGCGACCCAGATTGGGTAATGGATGCTATTTCAGGTTTTACTTTTATTTTTTAAATCCAAATTCCAGAGACTGAAATACAGACTGAGCCTCTGAATCAATTCCTGGAATGTCTGCACAAGTTTCAGGTGGTTAGAGACACAGTATGAGAGAGAAAAAGCATCGCAGCTACCAGCAGAGCCATTTGGAAAGGGGCAAAAACTTTGCTGTAATTTCTAAAGCTTTGATTTATTGCCATATTCAAGAATTAATTATAGCCCAAGGTCCCTGAAATGAAAGGAAAAAAAGGGAACAATATGACAATTCCACATCTGGTGGAGGGCACAGCTGCTTCTACTTAGGAACACTGCCCCCATTCCTGGCTCCCTGAACTAAAGCAAATGGTCCTTCCTGGTGGCTGTCTCCTGGGGACAGGGAGCCATCAACATTTGGAACATCATTAGCATCTTTCTCCCCCCCTGGGTTCTAGGGAGAAAATCACACTCTCAATACAGCTGGCATCTGTGGGTACAGCTTTAAAATGAAGATCTACAGCCTGTGGTGGAGGGTCTCTGCACCAGGTAACCTCAGCTGACTCATTATGTGCTTAATAAGATCTCTTGTCGAGGCCGTGAAAAACGACTTGCGTACAGATGCAGGCGTGAGGCTGAAGAAGAAAGGGGAGAAAGGGAACGGTTATAGAAGTGAATCGATGAAAATGTTTTTCTCTCAATGAAATCCACAACAAGCCCAACTCATCGGCCCTGAGTGCTACCATCACCCCAAACAGCAAAAATTAGGGGTGGAAGAGCACAGCTCTCTGCTAATAGTCTCAGAGGCTGAAGTAGCCAATCACTGAATTAGATGGCTAAGTTCTTTCTGTGACACTACTTAACAGCTGTCAGTCTTGAAGGAAGTACAGCCGGAATGGTCCTTAGAGGTGAGGATGGTGAGGCTTTGTCTTGCTTACTTTGAACATGTCTCAGGAAGGTCCAGACAGTGGAGAAGAACATCATGTTTGGTAAAGCAGAGGGTCAGTGAGAATAAGAGAGACCCTCAATGTCTTGGGTTGATGCAGTGGCTACAACAGTCAACTCAAGTATAGCAACAATTGTGAGGATGGTGCAGGACTGGGAAACATTTTGTTTTGTTGTACGTAAGATTACCATGAGTCAGAGCCACCTCCATAGCAACTAACAACATGCAATGATCTCATCAAAGCTATGGAGTTGTGATTCCCTCCTTAGCATAGTATTATAGGATAATATTCAGAAAATACAGAAGCCTAATTATAACCACTTTGGGTAGTTTTTGTTTGTTTGTTTGTTTGTTTGTTTTAAGTTTGGGGGACTCAAGCAACACATTCTTTGAAATGACTTCTAAGTGGTCAACAAGAAGAGTAGCACAGCAAAGTGAGAACTGACCCTGCCTGCAGGCAGCTTTGAATCTGCTGAGAGACACAGGACAGGGGGGTGATGGCAGCAGAAATGACTGAGCTTAACCTGGGGGAGGGGGCAGCAGGTGAAGGCTCTGAATGCCATAGGAAGATCAAGGCAAGTGTCTTTGTCTCCAGGGGCTGTCAAACATCACAGGGAGGTGTCTTTAAAGATTACATATTTATTGTCCTGAAGTTCGGGAGGCTAGGAGTCTGGATCAGGGGTTCTTGTCAGGTGGATTCTTTCAGTGGCTCTAAGAGGAAAATGAGGCCATGCCTCTCTTCTGTAATCCTTGGCATTCCTTGGCCTACATCTGTTTCCATAGTCACAAGACCATCTGTTTTCCTCTTTATAAGATACCACTCAGATAGAGCTAGGGCCCACCTTACTCCAGTATGAATGACTTCATGTTAATATAATGGATTGCATATTGAAGACACTATTTTCAAACAAGGTCATGGTCACAGGTATAGGGGGTGTGGGCTAGGACTTCAACACATCTTTTCCATTCATAGCAGAAGGGATATGGAAGTCAGAATGGAATCAAATCAGCTTTATGGATCATATCTGGAGCCCAGTGTTTGAAGAAGGTGTGCCTATTTGGAGCACAAGGCACTTCAGGTGAGGCTGGTTACCTAGAGTATGTTAGCATTATCCTGTTATATCAGGAGCAGTGAGGATACCTCTACTTGGTTCTGCTGGGGAACAATAGGAAACCAGGTGAATGTAGGGTAGGGCCAGATGTGACTGACCAGGGGAGGACTTCGTACATTTAATTCCCACTGGACTGAAGCAAAACCCCTTAGAGTCCTAAGTACCATAATTCATTTCCCTGTGGAGTATTCGAGGTAGGATTTAAAAGAGCATTCAATGTTAAATAGATGAGAAACTCTCCTTCAGGCAAGTCCACAGGTAAGAGGGACCAAAGTGCCTTGTCATGGTTCGGCTAGTTGGCTCAGATCTGCACCCACCCCCTGCAACTGTGCTGGGGCTGCTTCCACCCCTGTGCTTGTCTGGGGTGCCATTAGCTTTCTCTTGTGTTTAATCTTTCTCTTCACATCTCCCACCTTCAGCCTCTTCTCCCTCCCACACATCTGGTAGATTGCCACACTCTGCGGCTTGTTCAGGATGCTCTGTGAAATGAGAACTGCACAGTGATGATCTTGAGTGGAGCACCCCAGTACTCCAGATGTGTGGAGTGTTCTAGGCCTATGAAACAGGAGAGAGAATATGAGACAGCAACCCAAAGACTGGGATCCAATATCTAAGGGTACTTTCAAAAAGTTTACAAGTATACTAGACACATGTCTGAGAGATGGAGCATATAGGGAGAGTGACATGCATTGCTACAG
>NW_006922095.1:1049048-1050153 GCF_000298275.1 Orycteropus afer afer | reverse complement strand
AATGAAATCCTTGACAACTTCCATCTTTTCTCCATTTACTGTGATGTTGCTTATTGGTCCAGTTGTGAGGATTTTTGTTTTCTTTATGTTGAGATATAATCCATAGTGAAAGCTGTAGTCTTTGATCTTCATCAATAAGTACTTAAAGTCTTTTTTACTTTCAGTAACAAGGTTGTGTCATCTACATATCATAGGTTGTTAATGAGTCTTCCTCTAATCCTGACACTGCATTTTCCTTCATATAATCCATTTTATCAGATTATGTGCTCATCATATATATCAAAAAAGTATACTGAAAAGACACCCCGGCACACTACATTCCTGTTTTTAAAACATGCACCAACCCCTTATTCTGTTCAAAGGACCACCTCTTGGTCTATGTGCAGTTTCCTTGGGAGCACAATTTAGTGCTCTGGAATTCCCATTGTTCACAATGTTATCCATAATTTGTTATGATCCACACAGACAAATGATTGACTCCACTTTGAGAAATACTCTTTTCCTAAGTTGTATTTTGAATGCCTTCCAAGCTGAGGGGCTCATCTTCTGGCACTGTATCTGACAATATTACCCTATTATTCATAAGGTTTTGACTGGCCAAGATTTTATTCAAGTGGACCTGGCCACATCCTTCTTCTTAGTCTGTCTTAGTCTGGAAGCTCCACTGAAACCTGTCTACCATGGGTGACCCTGTTGGTAATTTAAATACCAATGGCACAGCTTCCAAAATCACAGCAACATGCCTGCCACCAAGGTACAATGAACTGACAGACTAATGGTGGCCTAGATATGTATCCCTTCCTCCCCCAAAAAAACAAGAATTGAAAGCTAGAACTCAGGTATATACTTGGACACCAATGGTCATGGTAGTATCTTTCATAATAGTCAAAAAGTAGAAACAATCTAATAGATGAATGGGTAATTAAAATGTGGGATATATATATAAACACCACCAACAACAATGTGTGTTTGTGTAATGAAGTATTATCCAGATATAAAAAGAAATGTTCTGATATATGGTATCATATGGATGAACATTGAAAATATTGTTTTTGTTGTTGTTATGTGTCGTCGAGTTGGACCCTACTCATAGTGACCCCTCCTT
>NW_006922095.1:1045355-1046593 GCF_000298275.1 Orycteropus afer afer | reverse complement strand
TCACATCTTTGTCCATGGAGCAGCTTTTGACCTTTTGGTTAGTAGCCCAATGGTTTTCACCACTGCACTAGAACATCTTTCACCTACTATAGACTAACCACAATTTTGGATGAGGCAATATAAATGCTCTGAATAATCTTGTATTAGTTTCTGTTTCTGGGTTTTTCTGGTTCCCACAACCCATCTGTCACTCTGTTACACTTGACAGACTTGAGTGTTGATGTGATGCTGGAAACTATGACATCAGTACTTCAATTACCAATAGAGCCACCCATGGTAAAAGAGGCAGAGGAACCTGCAGGATTTACAAGGTCTACAATGACCACAAAACTTTCAGGCCAAGCCAGGCTTGGAGGAAAGGCCCAGCATACTAGTCCCCAAAATTAGCCACTAATACCGGAGTCAGAGTCAACATGGCAGTGATTAACAGCACCAACAATCAGAATTTACATTTTGTGAAGTAAGCAATACAAACAATGTACCACTCTCCAAGAGGGAAACAAATTCAGGCACTTTATTGTTGTTCTGTTAGGTATTTGCTGTTGTTATGTGTTGTCAAGTTGATCCCAACTCATAGTGACTCTATGTGCAACAGAATGAGTCCCCGCCCAGTCTTCTGCTATCCTCTCAATCTCTGCTGTGCTTGAGTCCATCATTACAGCCACTCTGTCAATCCAACTCAGTGAGGATCTCCCCCTTTTTTCTTGACCCTCTACTTTACCAAGCATGACATCCTTCTCCAGGGAATGATCCCTTCTGACAATATGACCAAAGTAAGTAGAAGAAGTCATTCTTACTTCTAAGGAGAATTCTGGATGTACTTCTTCCAGGACAGACTTCTTCATTCTTCTGGCAGTCCACGGTATTTTCAGTATTCTTCATCAACACCACAATTCAAAGGCATCAACTCTTCTTCTGTCTTCCTTATTCATTCTCTGGCTTTCACATGCATACTAGGTGGTTGAAATTACCATGGCTTTGGATAGACACATCTTGATTTTCAAACCGACATCTTTGCTTCTTAATACTGTAAAGAGATCTTTTGCAGCATTTTGGGTTGTGGCACATCAACAATGGGAGTCCTGAAAGCTTGACTCCATTCACGTCTTCAAGGTCGATTCTACTTTGAGGAGGCAGCTCTTCCTTAGTT
This sequence comes from Orycteropus afer afer, assembly GCF_000298275.1. Taxonomy (NCBI): domain Eukaryota; kingdom Metazoa; phylum Chordata; class Mammalia; order Tubulidentata; family Orycteropodidae; genus Orycteropus; species Orycteropus afer. Next base: position 1,045,443 of record NW_006922095.1, on the reverse strand, counting down.
GTACTTTGAGTGCCTTCCAGCCTGAGGGGCTCATCTTCCAGCACTATATCAGACAATGTTTCAGAGCTATTTGTAAAGTTTTCCAGTA
>NW_006922095.1:1044221-1044740 GCF_000298275.1 Orycteropus afer afer | reverse complement strand
AAAAAAAAAAAAAAAGCCAAACCAATGATTTTCCCCTAAACAAGAATGTCAACAATAAAAATTTAATATGCATAATGAAATTAGGAAGAGAACAAAGTCAAATCAAGTTTCTTCTTGCCTTTTTCTTTTCAAGTTGGTGACATATTTGGGAATTTTAACTTTCTCAAGTAAAAGGAATAATTGGGACCATTTGGAAGATGAAACCCAACAAAAAGTAAAATGATAACCAGACAAATCAGGTGGGTGAGTGTGGTGTGCAGTGATTTATGTGTATGCATGCTTATGTATGTGTATGTGTGTGGTATATGCATGTGTGTGCATGGTATATATGTGTATATTTATATTCATATGTGGATGGTTTGTAGGTGATGTGTGTGCGTGAATAGTGTGTATATGCTTGTGTGGTTCTGTGAGCCATGGTACATGTGTGTGAATATGTGTGTGCATGTGTGTGTGCATGTGTGTCTATAGTGCATTTAGACATGTGGATAAGAAGCAGCAATGTATTAGTTAAAATAC
>NW_006922095.1:1037082-1038417 GCF_000298275.1 Orycteropus afer afer | reverse complement strand
GAGATGACTTGATGGCACCTAACAACTCCTTCTCTTCAGTCCCTTGCTCAGCAATCTGGTTCTTCCTGAGATCTCTCCTCACTGTCACTACTTAATTTTTCTCCACATTCTTGTTAGTGGCTGCTCAGTGGGCTCTGACTCATGGCCGCTCCATGCAATAACAGAACAAAATGTTGCCCGGTCCTAGGTCATCTTCATGACTGCCGGTATGCTTGAGTCTATGGCTGTAGCTACTGAGTATTTTGAGTGACTTTCAAGCAAGGGGGCTCATCTTCCAGCACTATATCAGACAATGTTCTGTGAAGCTCTGTAGCATTTAATTGCCTGCTGTTTGGATGCAGATCACTGGGTCTTTCTGTCTTAGTCTGGTAACATTCACTACCATACTTTAATATGTTTTATTATTTTACTTATTTATGTTGCTTATTGTTTCTCTCCCTCTAACAGGTTAACATCCTGAGGACAGGGAACTTTGTACCATTTTTCATGTTGTCTTCATTGTTCTCCCCAAAACTGGAGGCTAGTCAGCATGTAGTCGATGCTCACTAAAATCCCATTGAATTAACAAGTGGACTTTTGGAAGAGTAAAATGCCATAAATTAAATTAGTACCTGTCAGGAATAGAGTAAGCATTCAATATATGCTGGTACATTCATTTAATTATTTTATTTATAATACCTTGGCAGACAAAGGGCAAAGGCAATTAGCAGTTCTCACTCACTTTATTTTATCTAAATGAATTCTGAAAGGAAATTTTCAGTACAGTGTAATCAACAGTATCAAAATCTCCCACCTGAAGTCTCACATGGGGTCAGCCCATTGTAGCAGATAGGCATTGAACAACAACATGGAAACCTGTGTTATGTCAAAAATCAGCCTTTTCTCCAGGTTCTGCATGTCAGTGATGTACAGGGACCTCTTACTCTGTTCTGAGTATTGCACTGAACCTCTCCATTTATTAAACAATTGAAGTCTCAGAACCTCTATATTAGTTTCCCAGGGCTGCCACAGCAAATGACTACACAATTGATGCCTTGAAACAACAAAATGTATTCTCAGTTCTAGAGGCTGGAAGTTCAAGGGTGGGCATGCTCCCTCTGGAGGCTCTAGGGAAGGACCCTTCCCTGTCTCTTCCAGATTCTGATGGCTTCAGGCTTCCTGGACTTGGTAACATCACTCCAATCTCACTTCCATCTTCATATGACTTTCTCCTCTGTATGTAAAGACACATTCCTTGGATTTAGGGCCCTCTGAGATAATTTAATTTTGAGATCTTTAACTTAATTGCATCTACAAAGACCTATCTCCCAAATAAGGTAACATTCAGAGTTCTGA
>NW_006922095.1:1025557-1036373 GCF_000298275.1 Orycteropus afer afer | reverse complement strand
AGCTGAGTAGCTGCTTTAGGAGTGTAGTCTGCTTACAGTATATAAGGAGAAGCTTTGGGAATGGTCTGCAGCTTTTTGGCTTGGACCTGCATGTAGCCAAATTTTCATTTAGCGGCCTGCCTTGTTTCCTGCTGATGTTGGACTGTCTCTGGACCTGAACTAGTAGACTGCCATGTTGTTTGGTAATATTGACACTGTGCCATTTTATTCTTCAACCTTAGGCTTATTAATGTCAGCAGCTAGCAGCTGCCTGACTGAAGAGACACCTCTAGCTCCAGTGGGCTGGTAATAAGAGGAGAACTGAAGCCCATGATTGAGGGGCTTTCACTCAGTCCCTAGATCTTGGCACTTGGAACTTGGACTTCTAACCTCTAAAACGATAAAAGAATAAATCCCCATTTGTTATAATTGCTCACCTGTGGTTTATTTCTATTAGAGTGGCATGACATAACCAAAACATCCTTGTCAGAGCAAGAGGCAAGTGCTCTGAAAATAGGGTGTGGGCAAGTGCAGACAGAAGTCTCCTGGTGCTGGAGGGACTCTACACCCAATGTATTTGGACACACTATGTCCTCTTGTCTGGCTGCTGCTAAGTGAAGGTCAAGGCCAGGAAACCCAGAAGCAAGTTCACACATCCCTGGCATCTGTCCAGCTCTATCAACAATATGCTACTGTTCAACACAAGTTACTTCAGTTCACCATAAGTAAAGAGGGTCCTCATTGGATGTCATCTTATTTTAGAATTGGAAAGGACACAGGATCATCCAGTTCAAGGCCCTCATTTAAAGGCAGGACATCTGTTGCCCAGCTTGCCTGAGAAACCTCACCCAGAGCACGGTGATTGTCTGATTCCCAGTTAGGTGCCCAGTGAATCATTGTGATAGTTACACATCCTCTTCATGCCTTGTTGCATCTTCCTCATTGATGAAAACACCTAATGCATTTGACTGCTAACCAGAAAGCTGGTGGTTTGAATCCACCAGCCACTCCTCAGAAGGAAGATTGGGCAATCTACTTCCATAGAGAAACTGCCTCGGAAACCCAAGGAGGGGTCACTATGAGTCAGATCTGACTCTATGGCAGTGAGTTTTGAGTGTGGGAATGAAACTTCCAATAAAGTTTTACTGTGGTGACCTTGGGTCTACTTTACAAGGCATTGGGCTCTCCTCTCCAGGGATGCTGTGGTTTTCATCTGTGGCTAGCAACATATCGTATCCCCAGGCTTCAGAGTGGTCAGTGACTTTAAGGAGTCTAACTCTTTCTGCAAAAACAACATATTGGTGCTCATGAAGATGGCACAGGACTGGTCAATGTTTCATTCTGTAGGCACAAGGTCTCTATGGGGAAGAGCTGATTCAACAGCAACTAACTTCAACTTTACCTGTGGAGTCCCTGAGTACTGGAAACTGATAGTGTTCTCTACTGCTAACTAAATGGTTGGGGATTTGAATTCATTAAGAGGTCCTCTGAAGACAGGTCTGGCAATCTACTTCTGAAAACCCTATGGGGCACAGTTCTATTCTGGCACACATGAGCAGAAGTTAACTAGACAGCAACTGGTTTTCTGAAACTCTATCTATGGGCTCTTGGCAGAAAATATGACCCCACTAGTACCCACAAAAACAATAGGAATGCTGGTCCATGAAAGTATCTGTGCATGTTTATTTCTGCATCTGTTGAATGGTAGTTTGCCTCTAACCTTCATGGGGTACTTTCAATGAGGAATAAATATGGTGTGGCTCACCCACAGATATTTGTGGCCCTGGGATTATAAAGGAACACTTGGTCCAGTTGGAGAGAAACATAAGTACACAGATGGTTCCTGGGAAAGGGGTGGCTGCTGTGAGAGAGCATGGCAGGTGATGAAAATCAAAGAAGAGGGATACAGAGTGGGAAGAACAGTCCAGGTAGACTTTCTGGAGGAGGAGGCTATGAGCAAGAATATTGAGGGACTTGTGGTAATCATACAGATGTAGGGGAATGTAAAATGATTTCCAGGAAGAATACAATAGGCTCAAGAGCAAATATGTGTGAAAGACCCATCTGTGTTAGTTTCCTAGGACTTCTTCAACAAGATACCCATAATAAAAAAAATATAGGACAGTTTTTTTCTTGGGGGGTATTGAGTTTATGTTAAAGGTGGTGGAATAATTTGGAAAAAGATAGTGAGTATGGTTGCACAACATGAAGAATGTAATCGAGGTAACTGAATGTAAATTGTTGAACTGGCAAATGTTTTATTGTGAATATTTTCACCATAATTATCTGGTGCTGCTAAAACAAAAATATCACAAGTGAATGTCTTTTACAAACAAAAATTTATTTTCTCACAGTTTAGAAGGCTAGAAGCCCAAATTCAGAGTGCTAGCCCCACTAATCTTCTGTCAGTTTGTCGTACTGTGGTGGCTTGTGCATTGATGTGAGGCTTGAAGCTATGCCACCAGTATTTCAAATGCCAGTAGGGTCATCCATAATGGACAGGTTTCAGTGAAGCTTCCGGACTAAGATAGACTCAGAAGAAGAAAGGGACATCCTCTTCGCAAACAATTGGCCAGTGACAACCATACGAATAGCAGTGAAATACTCAGATCTATTACTCAAAAACTTTATGAATAGCCCTGAAATATTGTCCAATATGGTGGGGAAAGATGAGCCCCTCAGGTCAGAAGGCACTCAAAATATGCCTGTGGAAGAGCTGAATCCTCAAAGTAGAGTTGACCTTAATGATGTGGATGGAGTAAAGCTTTCGGAACCTACATTTGCTTGTATGCCATGACTCAAAATGGTCAGAAATAGCTGAAAACATCCATTAATAATTGGAACATGGGATGTATAAAGCATGAATGTTGGAAAATTGGAAGTTTTCAAAAATGAAATGGAATACATGAAGACAGACATTCTAGGTATTAGTGAGCTGAAACGGATTGATTTTGGCCATTTTGAATCAGACCATATGATCTACTATGTTAGGAATGACAAATTGAAGAGGAATGGTGTGGCATTCATTGTCACAAAAAATGTTTCAAAATCTACCCTGAAGTACAATGCTGTCAGTGATAGGATAATATCCACATGCCTACTCTGGTAGCATAGTGCCTAAGGAACTTGACTGCTAATCAAAAGCCTGGTGGTTCAAACCCACCAGCCACTCCTCGGAAGGAAGATTGGGCAATCTACTTCCATAGTGATATTACCTCGGAAACCCAGGGAGGGGTTGCTATGAGTTGGGTCTGACTCGATGGCAGACAAGAACAACAACAGCACAGCAGTTAATGTTGTTGTTGTGTAGTTATGTGCCATCAAGTCAGCCCCGACTCATAGAGACCCCTCTTTGGGTTGCCGAGACAGTATCAATATGGAAGTAGATTGCTCAACCTTCCTTCTGAGGAGTAGGTGGTGGGTTTGAACCACCAGGCTTCTGGTTAGTAGTCAAGTGCCTTAGGCACTATGCTCCCAGAGCTCCTGCTACTATTCAAATTTACACACTAACCACTAAAGCCAAAGATGAGGAAATTGAAGGTTTTTACCAACATCTGTAGTCTGAAATTGACCAAACATGCAATCAAGATGTATTGATTATTACTAGTGTTTGGAATGCTAAAGCTGGAAACAAAGAAGAATAATTATTAATTGCTGGAAAATATGGCCTTGGTGATAGAAATGACACCAGAGATCACATGATAGAATTTTGCAAGACCAATGACTTATTCATGGCAAATACCTTTTCAACAACATACATGGTGTCTAAACACGTGGGTTTTGCCAGATGGATTACTCACGAATCAGATAGACTACATCTGTGGAAACAGGTGATGGAGAAGCTCAATATCTTCAGCCAAAATGAGGCCAGGAGTTGACTGTGGAACAGACCATCAACTGCTCCTATGCAAGTTCAAGTTCAATATCAAGTTGATAGTGAAAACAATTAAAACAAGTCCACAAGAGCTAAAATATGACCTTGATTACATCCCACCTGAATTTAGAGACCATCTGAAGAATAGATTTGATGCACTAAACACCAATGACCAAAAACCAGATGAATTGCAGGATGACACCAAGAACATCATACAGGAAGAAAACAAAAGGTCATTAAAGAGACAGGAAATGAAGAAAAGACTAAAATGGATGTCAGAAGAAACTCTGAAACTTGGTATTGAATGGATACCAGCTAAAATAAATAAAAGAAATGACCAAATAATAGAGCTGAAAAGAAGATTTCAAAGAGCAGCTCAAGAAGACAAAGTCAATTATTATAATGAAATGTCCAAAGACTGGAGTTAGAAAACCAAAAGGGAAGAACACACTCTATGTCTCAAGCTGAAAAAACTAAAGAAAAATTTCAAATCTCGAGTTGCAATATTGAGACATTCTATGGGCAAAATGTTGAATGACACAGGAAGCATCAAAAAGATGGGAAAAAAATACACACAATCACTGTACCAAAAAGAACTGGTCAATATTTACCCTTTCAGGAGGTGGTATATGATCAAGAACCAATGGTATTGAAGGAAGAAGCTGAAGCTGCACTGAAGGAATTGGCATAAAACAAGAGTCTGAGAATTGATGGAATACCAACTGAGACATTTCAACAAAGAGTTGCTGCATTGGAGGCACTTTTTTGTCTATGCCAAGTAATTGGGAAAACAGCTGCTGGCCAACTGACTGGAAGAGATCAATATTTGTACCCATTCCAAAGAAAGGTGATCCCACAGAATGTGGAATTATCAAACAATACCATTAATATCACATGCAAATAAAAATTTGCTGAAGGTAATTAAAAAAACAGTTGTAGCAGTATGTTGACAGACAGCTTCCAGAAATGCAAGCTAGATTCAGAAGAGGATGCAGAATGAGGGATATCAATGTTGATGTCAGATGGATCTTGGCTAAAAAAAAAAAGAATACCAGAAAGATGCTTACTTGTGTTTTGTTGATTATGCAAAAGCATTCAACCACGTGGATCATGACAAATTATGGATAATATTGAGGAGAAATGGAATTCCAGAACACTAAATTGTGCTCATGAGAAACCTGTACATAGACCAGCAGGTTGTCATTTGAACAGAACAAGGGGATACCGCTTGGTTTAAAAACAGGAAGGGTGTGCATCAAGGTTGTATCCTTTCACCATACTTTTTCAATCTGTACACTGAGCAAATAATCCCAGAAGCTAGACTGCATGGAGAAGAATGCAGCATCAGGATCGGAGGAAGACTCATTAACAACCTGCGACATGCAGATGATACAACCTTGTTTGTTGAAAGTGAAGATGGCTTGAAGTAATTACTGATGAAGATTAAAGATTACAGCCTGCAGTATAGATTACACTTCAATATAAAGAAAATGAAAATACTCACAACTGGACAAATAAGCACTATCATGATAAATGGAGAAAAGTTTGAAGTTGTCAAAGACTTCATATTACTTGGTTCCACAATCAACACCAATGGAAGCAGCAGTCAAGAAATCAGACGACTTATGGCACTGGGCAAATCTGCTGCAAATGACCTCTTTAAAGTGCTAAAGAGCAAAGATGTCTCTTTGAAGAATAAGATGCACATCACCCAAGACATATTGTTTTCAATCACCTAACAAGCATAATGAAAACTGGCTGGACAATGAATAAGAAAAACCAAAGAAGAGTTGATGCTTTTGAGTTGTGGTGTTGGTGAAGAAACTGAAAGCACCATGGATTGCCAGAAGAATGAACACATCTATCCTGGGAGAAGTGCAGCCCAGAATACTCCTTGAAGAATGGCCAGATTTTGTCTCACCTATTTTGGTCATGTTGTCAGAAGGGACCATTCTCTAGAGAAGGATATCATGCTTGGTAAAATGGAGAATCAGCAAAAAGGGGAAGGTCCTCAACAAGATGGATTGACACAGTCACTGCAATAGTGGGCTCAGGTATAGCAAGGGTTGTGAGCCTGGGACAGAACCAGGCAGTGTTCTGTTCTGTTGTATATAGGGTCACTATGAGTTGGAGCTGACTCCATGGCACCTAACAATAGCAACAACAGCTCTAAGGGAAAGCTTTCTCTCTATGTCAGCTCACAGGTTAGTAGGAAGATTCTTGTCTCATTTCAACTTTTATGGGCCCAATGTTCCTTGGAGATCTCCATGTGCCTTGGCATCATTCTTGCCCTAGGTCTAGGAGTTTTTCAGCACAGGGACTCTGGGTCCAAAGGACATGCTCCACTCTCAGATGTTCTTTCTTGGTGTCATAGCTAGGAATTGATGGAGGTAGGCAGCTAAGCCAAGTAGCCTGCTCCATCCCTGATGTGTGCTTTCTTAACCACCAGACTTGAAAGGCTCCCAGTTTCATCAGGACCCATCACCTATCCATTATTTTGTCATACGGTGGTAGTTTGTGTGTTGCTATGATTCTGGAAGCTATACCACCAGTATTTCAAATACCAGCTGGGTCACTTATGATGGATAGGTTTTAGTGGAGCTTCCAAACTAAGAAACACTAGAAAGAAAAGCCTGATGATCTACTTCCAAAAATCAGCCAATGGAAACCCTATGGATCACAACATAATTTTGTCTGATATAGGGTGAAAGATGAGCTGTCCAGGGTGGAAGGCATTCAAACTACACCATGGATGTGAAGATGGCACATGACTGTGCAGCATAAGGCTCTGTTGAATTTCTTGTGGTGCAAGAAGTTAATGTACATGTCTGATAACCAAAAGGTTAGAGGTTCAATTTTACCCAGGGGTACCTTGGAAGATCTGGAGACCTAATTCCAGAAGATCAGCCATTGAAAGCCCTATGGAGCACAGTTCTACTCTGACACACATGGGGCACCATGAGTGGAGCCAATTAGAAGGTAACTGAGGCATCTGACTCCTAACCAGGAGGTTGGTGGTTCAAACCCACCAGCAACTCCACAGAAGCAAGACTGGGAAATACACTTGCATAAAACATTACAGCCTTGGAACCCCAATGAGGGTCCCTATGAGTTGGAATTGATTTGAAGGCAGTGATTTTTTTTTTTTTTTTTTTTTTTGGTAACAGCAACAACAACATGAAGATATGAAGAGTATGTGCTGCTAAGAAGGATCTGAAGATGTCAGGAGACAATACATGGACCACACAGGAGATTCCATACTCTACCTGCTCTAGCAACTGTTATTAGAATTATTGATTCATGAAGGTGAAGTTAGAGGGGTTGTTGTTAACTATTTGTGCATCCCTCTTCCCCAGGCTTTAGTTAGTTTTTATCTGGGTGGAATGGCAGGTGGGTGATTCAGAAAGAAGTCATAAGTCCTCCTCATCTGTGGATCCTGTAATCTCAGGCTTACCACTGCCTTCCTTTACCCAGAGTTCCCCCCATTCCATATCTCTGTCTTCTCAATTCAAATGTAGCAGCTGGAGTGGTGCAAAGAATTCATCACTTGGGTACCTGGGGTGCTGCGGGCCAGGGTGTGTGTTCCAGTTCTTTCTAGAATGGGGAGAAGGGTCTCTAGGCTGGGAAATGAGAATGAGGAGCTGTTCTCCCTCTAATTTAATTGCCTGTCTGCCAGTAATTCAGAAACCATCATTTGCACACACATTTCTGAAAGGCTTTTCAAAGAATTTAAACCAGCCATTTAAAATTCTCATTATGGTTGGAAATGGTACCTTTGGGGCCCAACAGTTTTCTCTTTGGTCTCCCAGTCCCTGGAGGGACAGATTTCAATTTGGAGCTTTCCACGTGGAAACGAGGAAGGAGCTGAGCCTCACATGGAACTCTCTCCCTCCCACTGGGCAAACTTGTTCATTTCCAAGTCATATGAGCAAAAGAAAAGGAGAAAACATTCATCAAACTTCCATAATGGGTCGGTGCTGCTGGGATTAAATGCAACAGGTAGATAAAATTACATTCAATACATATTTATTGGCCCATTTTTCCATTTGCTCAAGATCATTAGCACAATAGGTAACAAAGTTTCTGTCAATTTTTATGAGTATGTACAAAACCGAGAGGCCGCACCTTTCCCAAACCATGATTGCCTTTCTCAGGAGAATCTCACTTTCAAATGATCTTGTTAGATATTGTTAGAAATTGATACATTTGCATACCATGAATGTTAAAACTTGAAAAATGCTCCACCACCAATTAGAGCCACCAAGACTTTTCCTAATTAATCAGTCACGAAAGAACAGCTCCAGGTGCTTTGTCTTCAGTGAGCATCAGCCAAAGTCTTTGTATTTATTAATCCTGATGACCCGCCAGTCACAACACGCAGGTCCCTTCAAGGTGATGGAAAACCGAGACCACTTTGGAGACTCAAGCCACTGTTGAGTTGTGAATCCTTTGGACAGCTGATTAAATTATTTCCAGTTCTGTCTTTACTTCTTGACACATTAGACTTCAGAAATTTCTCAGGGCTCAGAAAAGTCCTAAGCCTCTTGATATATTTTGCAAGTAATCGAGTGAGTTTCATCCCATTGCTCAGTACCCACTGCGTGCTCAGGCCTGCAGGCAGAGAGACGTAGAGCAGGGCCCCCTTCCATAAGCAGAGTGTTCATCCGTGAATGAGTGTGATCATACTGGGCCAAAGAATCAGTGGTGACTCTAAGTTCAGGATGGCTGGGGCAAACATGGGAAGAGGAAACTCAAGGAAAGAGGTAGGAGAACAAAGTAGCCTTTACTCCAATCCTCTGAGACATGGAGTTGGTACAACAAAAGTACACCTCAGGAAGGTCTGGGAATGTGTTCATAGATCTGAGAATTTTGGAGAATATTGAAAATTCTGGTGGCAAAATCTGGTGTAGAATTCCTTGGGTGGCACAAGTGTTAATGCATGTGTCTGTTAATCAAAAGGTCAGAGGTTCAATTCTACCCAGAGGCCCTTGGAAGATCTGGAGATCTACTTCCAGAGGATCAGCCATCGAAAGCCAGATGGAGCACAGTTCTACTCTGATACACATGAGGGCCCCATGAGTTGAAGCCAGCACAACAGCAACTGTTTTTTTGGTTTTATTTCTTTTCAAGGAGTCCCTGGGTGGTACAAATGCTTAACACACTTGGCTGCTAACCAAAAGTTTCTAGTTCGAGTCTATCTGTTGTTGTTGTTTGCTGGCCAGTCAGACCTGACTCATAGCGACCCCTCCTTGGGTTGCTGAGACAGTATCACTATGGAAGGAGATTGCCCAATCTTCCTTCCGTCGAGTCTATCCAGAGGTGACTTATGTCTGATGATCTACTTTTGAAATGTTACAGTCATTGAAAACCCCATGGAACACAGATGTTCTACACTGACACATGTGAGGTCACCACAAGTCAGAGGAGGGCAGAATGTGCTCCAGGAGGCCATTCCACATAAAGGGTATGGTTCCCATTGTGGACTCAGAGGGCACTATGACACCACACCTACTGATGGCCATTTAGTGATACCACAGTTTGGCCACTGGCAAGAACAAATCTCATTTGAGAAAAGGGAGCCCTCTGGCCTAACCTTCTTTGCCAACTAGCCCAGTGGCATGCCACCAAACCCCTCCCTTAAAGTTATTCTTTCTGACTTTCTTTGCATTTAGACTCTCTGTGAGGGCAACCCTACATTCTAGCTGGGTCTGATGTTTGGGGCTTTGGTCTAGGGCTTAATTTGTCTGTTTTGGGAAAGGAAGTGTTGAGCAGATGGACTAATTGGTCACTGCTTCCTAGAGATTCAGATAATAAATGAGCTGTCCCCCTCAGCTAAGCATCCAGCCTACAGGTCCAGCAACCCATTCTCAGCTCCCCCGCCACCCCTACCATGGCAATTAGTGATCCCAGCCCCAAGCATGCCAGTTTGGAGAGTTTAGAGTTCATTAAGGATTTAAATAAAACCATTTATTTAGTTTACTTTAAAGAGTTTTCCATAATCACCTTCATTACATTGTAAAATGGGGTTGGGGAGGGTGGTAATTAGAAAATTTTGCTTCCACCAGGGGCACCTTGCTCCTGTACACAAATATGTTACCTGGCCATACTCACTGCTCTATGATCGGGAAATGACACAGCAGGGAGCCCCAGCCCTGGTGTGACACAACCTACCAAGGCTCCAAAGAATTCAGCTCCTAAGAGAATGTTCTAGAAGGAATGTCCCCTGCTGGTGAATGAGATGAGAACATTTCTGCTTTGGCCTTTATTATTGATTATTATTATTATTTTCAAATCATGTTCCAATTTCACCATTGCCCACTGATATCACTGGCTAGTATTCCTGTACTCACTGCTTCTCAAACCCACTGCATGCTCATACATGTTTGAACTTGGACACAAAAGCTTCTATCAAGATGCCTGATGATGGAAGAAGACATTGAATAATAATTGCTCCATACTTGCCCTGTCCATAGGAGCTCTGATAGCATAGTGCCTAAGGCATTTGGCTATTACCGAGAAGGTTGTGGTTCAAACCCACCAGCCACTCCTCAGAAGGAAGATTGGGTGATCTACTTCCATAGAGATACCACCTTATTGATATGAAAACATAGTCCACAATATCTTAATGTGGGTAATTTAGACATGCCATTGAATTGGATATTGCCAATGGAATTCAGAGCCAGAGCACAGCCTGTTTCTGTAATCTCATAATGGACAAGGTTTTACTTTAAATGCACAACAATAAAAGCCTGTGCATCATGAATCTTACCATTAAAACAGATAGATTTTTATTAGTTTCCAAAACAAACCAAACCCACTTTGTTGTGGTTGTGGTTGTATGCCGTTGAGTTGGCCCAGATGCATAGCGACCCCTCCTTGGGTTTCCGAGGTGGTATCACTATGGAAATAGATTGCCCAACCTTCCTTCCGAGGAGTGGCTGGTGGGTTTGAACCGCCAGCCTT
>NW_006922095.1:1018394-1025457 GCF_000298275.1 Orycteropus afer afer | reverse complement strand
GTATCACTATGGAAATAGATTGCCCAACCTTCCTTCCGAGGAGTGGCTGGTGGGTTTGAACCGCCAGCCTTCTGGTTAGCAGTCAAGTGCCTTAGGAACTACACCACCAGATCTCCTTGTCAGAACATCACTAGGTAACCAAAACCCTGAGCTTTTGCTTTGGGGGTTTGACTTGTGTTTTGTCCATAGTGACTTAAGGTGCTTTCATCTCCTTTCTGGTCAGGAAAAGAAAATACTCTGAAGCAGCCCCATAAGGATTCCCTGAGGTGCCCTTGGGTATGAAGCCTATGGACCTTTTCTCCTGAGTACAAGATATTGGCTTCAGCTTTGGGGTTACCATCTGGTAGGTCTGTTTCCATAGATGTTCCACACCTGCCCCTGTTTCCATTGCAGTGCCAATGTCTGAGTCAATCTGTTTAAATTACCAGAGTTCTCCATTTCAGCACCTGAGGTAGGCATTTAGGACAAAGCATCAAGCTCCACCTCACACAAGCCTGATTTTGCACCTTCACCTCTTTGAAGAACAATGGACACAGAGGTCCTCATAGAGGATTGCTCTCTGCCAACATCCTGCCATACACAGGGTGTACTTCTGTAACCTTCCAAAAAGGCCCCACATGCATGTCCCAGAAGCTCTCTAGAGCAGAGCATTCCTTGCTACAAGTTCTCCCTTGTTCATGTGCTTCCTTGTCCAAAGTCTCTTCTGTTTTAGGCTCATTTTGAAGGGTGGGAGTGGACTGAAATGGAAAGAATAGAGTTATCCTACTCTGTAGTGTAGATCAGTTACCAGGAAGAGTCATACCTCTACTCACTGATGCTTCTTATCCTATTCCTACCTCATTCTCTCCTAAAGACACAGTGTGACTTGGAAAGGTACGTTGAGGGTGGGCCACATAGAATGAGGAAAGGAAGGCCTGGGGGACACAGACTACACACCCACTGAGGGCAAAATCAGGTGTGAAGTTCTCCACAGGTCACAGGTCAGCCCTGTGCACCACACCATCTGCCTGAATTCTTTAATGTTACTGCAACAGTAATACCTCAACTGGGTAGCTTTAAAGAATAGGAATTGTTTTTCAGTTTAAGTGACTAGAAGTCCAAATTCAGGGTATGGCTCTAAAGGGAGGTCCTTTCAAGTCTATTTCAGCTTCTAGTAAAAAACAAAAACAAAAATAGAAACCATTTGCTGTTGAGTTGACCCCAACTCATGACAACCTCATGTGTATTCGAGTTAAACTGTGCCCCAGTGGGTTTTCAATGGCTGATTTCTCAGGAGTAGATCAACAGGCCTGTCTTCTGAGATGCCTCTGGGTGGTTTCAAACCTCCAACCTTTTGCTAGCAGCTGAACATCATGTTAAGCATTTGCACTACCCAGGGACTCCTTCAGCTTCTGGTAGTTGCCATCAATCATGGGCATTCCTCGCCTTGTAGATGCATCTGTCTCCCTCATCTATCTCCCTAGTTCCCTTATGTGTGTCTCTGTGTCTAATGTGCTCTTTTCAGAACTCATAAGGGATTGTTTAGAATGTACCTTTCTCAAGTCTGACCACAGTAACATCAAATCAAACCCCTATTTTCTGACAGGGTCATGCTCACAGGTACAGAGAGGGGTTAGGATTTCAATGCGTATTTCGTGGGTCACAATTCAACCCATAGCACCTTCTATCAAGGAGCCAGGCCCTGGGAGTTGCATGTGGAGTGTACAAATTTATATTGACTGTGTAGATCACCAAGACATAGTCTGGAGCAGGAGATTCCTCTAGAGAAGGTCAGAGTGGATGCAACACCAAGTCAGAGCAGCATTGTTGCTGTTAGTTGCCATTGAGTCTATTCTAACTCATGATGCCCCCATATGTGTCTGGGTAGAAATGCTCCACAGGGTTGTCTAGGTTGTCACTTTCCAGAAGCAGATCAACAAGCCTATCTTTGGAAGAAATCTCTGGTGGGTTCGAATCATCCACCATCTGCCTAGCGGTTGAGCATTTAATCATTTATGTCACCGAGGGACTCCAAAATAGCATTGCTGTTGTTAGGTGCCATCAAGTCAGTTCTGATTCATAGCAACCTTGTGTACAACTGAATGAAGCCCATTCCTCCACCACCCTCACAATTGTTGCTGTGTTTGAGCCCATTGTTGTAGTCACTCTCAATCCATCTCATTGAGGGTCTTCCTCCTTTTTGCTGATCCTCTGCTTTGCTAAGTATGATGTCTTTCTCCAGGGTTTGGTCCCTCCTGATAACATGTCCAAAGGAAGTGGGATGAAGTCTCACCATCCTGGCTTCTAAGGAACATGCTGGCTGGTAAAGTAGAGGGCCTGCAAAGAAGAAGACCCTCAACAAGAAGGATTGGCACAGTGACTGCAGCAACTGGTAGAAACAGCAATTGTGAAGATGGCCCAGAACAGGGCATCATTTCATCCTATTGTGCATGAAGTCTCAATGTGTAGGAACTGACTTAATGGCACCTAATAACAGCTACCTTATCAAGCATGATGTCTTTCTTCAGGAATCAGTCCCTCTTACTAATAGGTCCAAAACATCACTTTTCCTGAGATTAAGATGAACTTCTCCCAGACCAGTGAGGAATTGAGAAATATCTCACCGACAATTCTTCTCAGCCATTCACACTAACTTTATGCTCACAGTTTCTCCATTGGAATGAGATTGGGTGCTGACCGAGGTCACATAGAGGGCGAGATGTGTAACAGTCTTGCACTGGTTTGAAATATTGTACAGAGTTTTTAAATTTATTCCTCCCTTCTTCACTCCTCCCTTCAGCTGCGTTTGATTGAAATTCATGCCTCAGCAATGGGCTCTGGTCAGGTAGAAGATGGGATAATTCGCTGAGGAGGCCAGCGGTTTGTCCAGGGCTGGCAATTCTCATGATTTAGGGTGATTACAGCTCAGCTGTAATGAATGCATATTAAGCCTTCCTTCAGTGCCTACAGAACATTTGATTCATAAACAAATTACTCGGAGCCTGTAATGCGGAGAGAGAGAAATAGCAGCTAATTTAACCAGTGAATCAATGGCAAGACAGATGATATAGATCATGCAATTTGAAGTATAATGGGGAAAATGAAAGTAATAAGAAGAAGCACAAATATGCATCTCACAGCCCAGCCCCATGGGCTCTGAGCCCTGGGACTCTAGCCTGGGGTCTGGGCAACGTGAGTAGAGAGACAAGCTGTGGTTAGAGTGGCCCCTACTCCTCGGGATGCCTTCCCCTGGAATTCCCCAAGGAATCCAGCCAGCTCCAACCAAGAGCACATCAGAATGTCCCTATCTGCACTCCCAGGGAGACATGGGGTGTTCCAGAAGAGCAACTATAGACTCAGCCAGAGAGCTGTGAATGCAGGTGTCCTTGCTGTCACTGTGAGACCATGGACAAATGATTGGACTTTCCTGAGCCTCAGTTTTCAAATCTAGAGAATGGAGATACTAAGAATCCCACTGCGTGGAAAATTAGCACCAGTACCAGAGCTGTTGAGTCAGTTCTGACTCATGGCAATCTCATGCATTTGTAGAGTAGAACTGTGCTTCATAGAATTTCAGTGTTGTGCCCTTTGAAAGCAAATCACCAGATTTGTTTTTAAGGCACCTCCAGGTCAGCTTGAAATACCATCCTTTCAGGTAGTAGTGCAGCATGTAAGTGTTCGTGCCACCCAGGGACTCCTCCAAGGAGAAGACTTGTTTGCACATTAGAGGCAGCCCAGCCCTGAGTGAGAGCAGATTCTGTGTCTGCACCTGCTCCACCACTTGTGAGTCAGATGGATTAAGGCAAGGCAAGTCACAGAGACCTTGCTTTGCTTCAGTTCATCATCTGCAAAATGGTTGATGTGAAGAAGGAATAACACAAATAAAGGGCTACATATGGTTAATAATAAACCCCTATAATGTGATAGTATAGTGCCTAAGGCACTTGACTGATAACCAGAAGTCTGGCAGTTCAAACCCACCAACCACTCCTCGAAAGGAAGGTTGGGCAATCTACTTCCATAGTGATACCACTTTGGAAACCCAAGGAGGGGTCGCTATGAGTCGGGGCCAACTCGACAGCACATAACAACAACATTATGTTAGTTACCATTATGGTAAATTATTATAAACATGGCATAGGAGTGGCAACATTCTCTGTTCTATGGAAGGTGCCCATAGATCAGAGCCAACTCCACCACAACTAACAAAAACAATAGTGTTATTATTACCTATAAACTTTTTATAAGTGTCTAAACATGATACTCATAAACCCTGGATTTTATCTCCAGGTGGGCAGGGTTAGATATACTGCACTTGTGACCTCATTCTTCGCTTTTACATATTTGAGGCCTTTTTACTTTAATTGTATTTCCATTTGTATGCACACTGCAGGGCAGAAATTTTCAAGCAACCATTTCCCAAAATGTGTTCTCCGGTAGGCAAACGATCAGAGATAACGTGCCACTAATCGACACAGAATCACAAAGTACCACTAAGGTCATCAAGGCAGCTCCTTCTATACCAAGGATAAAACTCATTGCTGTCCAGTCAATTCCAAATAATGGCAACCCCATGTGTTACAGAAAGAGCTCTGGTGATGTAGTGGTTAAAGCATTCGGCTGCTAATGAAAAGATTGGTGGTTTGAACCTGCCAGCTACTCCATGGAAGAAAGAGGAGGCAAAGATGTCGAGCCTTAGGAACCCCATAAGGCAGTTGTACTCTGTCAGGTAAGATTGCTATGAGTTGGAATCAACTCGAGGGCAGTGGGTTTGGTTTTTGGTGGTTTATGTGTTAGATTAGAACTGTGCTCAAAGTATTCTTGGTTGCAAATTTTACAGAAACAGATCGCCAGGCCTGTCTCCCATGACACCACTGAGTGGGTTTGAACTGACAATCTTTAGGTTGGGTACAAACTGTTATTGATACTCAGGGACTCCACACCAATGACAAACAAAGTAAACTGTGAGGGCAGTGCCTCTGCATTACCTTGCCTCCTCACCTTGAAGTAGCAACAGTCACCATGGGTCCTGTGTACCCACATTTCTCTTGGGTGTGTCAGTTTTTATCTTTCCAGCACTGTCTTGCCTCCTAATTCCAATACTTAGTGCTTAAGCATTAACTTGAATGACTTGGCTTGGCAAGCCCAGGTCTTCTGAGGCAGAATCTCTTCCATCACTTTTTCCCACTTAGACTCATCACTACTTCTTCCCATTTGGAAAGAAGGAGGGGGGCAGAAAAAAAAAAAAAAAAAAACATAAAAATATTCTGGCAATATTATGTAAATGCCCACATGCCCAAAATAGGTTGCACACTTCGGAAGGGCATGCAAAATGTTCCATCACATTTGCTAAACCTCTAAATCAAAATTTTATTATGCCAAAGAGTTTGCTCAGTCACCAGTCTAGTGGTTTTTATGGGATTCATTTTTCTGAAGGGAAAGAGGGAGGTGAAATAGGAGTCATTAGCCAGGCTGCTTTGGAGGATAAGCACAGAGATCCAAAATAGGAAACACAAATATTTTAAAGTGACTTGCACAAATTTGAAGCAATCTAGTACAAATAATAAAGCACAGTCACTCTGCATCAATGTCAACCCCTTCAAGAGAGCAGACTTGGGGTGACCAGGTCCACTGGGGTCCCCAGAGCCCTGGGTTTTATTGAGTTTTATGGTTGTAGTTCCAGAAGGAGGTACCTGTAAGCCTTGACAGCAATCCTTCCTGAGATGCAGATGAAGTTTTGGCTATGTTCATTCCTTCTCAGAGGAAACAAAAAATAACTGGGCACTTCTGTGGCAGTGACTGTAGTAAAACATCTCATCTTATGTTGATTCTGGCATCTTGCTTTATCACAGAGTGCTTTTTTTTTTTTTTTTCCTTCAGTGTTTTGGTTGCAAATTTACAGAGCAGAATTTGTTTTACATTCAACAGTTTGTGTACATTTGGTTTTATTCCCCAATTACCATCTCCAACCCTAACCCACTCTCCTCCTCTCTCTTCCCAGTGACACCCCCCATCCCTGTGCCCTTCTTAGTTATGCGCTCCCTGTCTGTCTAGCTTTCCCTCTGTGTGAATGTTGCCCCTCTGGTGTCCTAGGGCTATTGCTCCAAGGGGTGTATCTCCATAGAGTAGGTAGGTGCATCTCCCTGGGTTGGGTGTTTTACAGGTAAGTCTTTCTACTGTTGGGCTGAGAGCCAGCCCTTGGGAGTGAGTTTTATCCCAGGCCCAAAGTGTTTCCCAGGGCTATAGTCTTGGAGGTCCCACCAGACTCCATCTGACCAGTAAATCTGGTCATTATTGTCACAGAGTGCTTTGAAATGAAAAGGATCAAAGAACTTCTTCCCTAAACCCTCCAGGGAAAGAAGATGGGCCCCATTAGCTCCTGTCTTTGTTTCTTAGGGCTACCATAGCAAAATACCACACAGTGTGCAGCTTCAAAGAACAGAGAAGTATTGCCTCACAGGCTTAGAGACTGGGAGTCCCAATTCAGGGTGTCAGAAGAGCCATGCTCTCTCTTTCTCTGTCCAATCTAGGGAAGATCTTTCTTTCAGTTCCTGTATCCCTGGGAGATTTTTAGCATTCCTTGGCTGTAGACAGATCCCCACATGCTGTCTTGCCCTGTATGGCTCTATTTCTGTATCTGTCCTCTTCTTTTATAAGACATCAGTCACATAGGATTAGGACATACCCAACTTTAGCATGACCTCATTAACTTGATTGATAACATCTTCAAAGAAAAATTCTGTTTTCCCAAACAAAGTACCATTCACAGATACAGGATGCAATATGTCTTTTTGGAGGACACAATTCAATCCACAATGACTCCAGACTCTGTGCATAGGCACCTAACATGGATATTTTGATGATGCCCTAGCCTGAACAGCAAATCTGACCAAAGACTCATAAAGACGTGTGAATAGCAGGTGCTGAAACCAGGGATGGGGATTTGAATCTAGGCTGTGTGGGCTTCTTGTCTACAGGATTGAGGTGAAATGGGGGTGGTGGGCTAGAAAATTCATCAAGTCCTATATCACAATACAAAAACATGAGTCGGTGGGCAACATCAGTGGCCCTCTGATTGAGAGGC
>NW_006922095.1:1016497-1018134 GCF_000298275.1 Orycteropus afer afer | reverse complement strand
CTCAACAGATTTCTCCTCACCATGGAGCCAGGCAGATACTAGAGAAGGTACTCCATTTAAGAAACAAATGAACAAATGAATGAACTTGGAGCCCTTAACTGGAAGTTTTTCTCCAACTTTTTTGTAAGTCTAGTGCTTGAGGACTGGAGACAGAAGACAGGCCTAAGCAGGGTTTGTCCATCCAGTATTTCCCATATTAGTAACAATAGTCACCATTATTGAGCTTTACTATGCAATGGACATTTCACAAAGTCTTTACACTTGGAATCTGAGTTAATTACTTATAGCAACTTAAAGGTAGGAGCTACGATTATCCAACTGTTACAACAGGCACAACTGAATTTTGGTTTGCTTCTTTCAAAAGAGGAGCTCTGGAAAAACTGTGGTTAAACCAATAACTGAAAAGTTGGTGATTTGAGCCCATCAGCCACTCTGCAGGAGAAAAATGTGGCAGTCCACTTCATTAAAGATTTATGACTTTGGAAACCTTATAGGGAGTTGTACTCTGTCCTATAGGGTCACTATGAGTTGGAATCAACTCAATGGCATTGAGGTTTTTCGGTCTCAAAGGCTACTTGCACACCTTTCCTTACCTATAAAGGAAGATAGTCTGGACTGTCCTGAAATGTCATTGGTGAATGAATGAATCTTTTGAAATTGATGAGGGGTCTAAGTAGTTGAGCAACTCATCCCATGTGTAAAGGGAGAGAAGCAAGAACACATAGGGAATCAGTTCACTCTGAACAGGATGACTCAAGTACTGAAGAAATTCAAGGTGGCTCCTCTTTAGCCCCTACTTTCTGTTCAAGGCCATTCATTATCTCGTTGATTTATTCAACAAACTCTTAGAGTATCTCTTCTAAAGCTTAGGCTGTTGCCATGAATAAACAGAAAATGTATGATGGTGCGGAAGACAGACAAGGAACAATCAGCACAAAAAGATGTAAATATCACATATTGTAGTGCTGTTGTTAGGTGCCATCGAGTCAGTCCCTAATCATAGTAATACTATGTACAACAGGATGAAACACTGCTTCTATTCAATCCTTACAGTTGTTGCTATGTTTGAGCCCATTGTTGTAGCCACTGTGTCAATCCATATCGTTGAGGGTTTCCTCTTTTTCACCGACCTTCTACCAAGCACGATATCCTTCTTCAGGGGATGGTCCCTTCTGAAAACATGACCAAAGTATGTGAGATGAAGCCTAACCGTTCTTGTTTCCAGGGAGTGTTCTGGCTGCAGTTCTTCCTGGATAGATTTGTTTGTTCTTCTGGCAATCCACAGTATTTTCAACATTCACCATTACCACAATTCAAAGGCATCAAGTGTTCTATGGTGTTTGTCTAAAACGGTAGTCATTGATTTTTGTTAGTAAGTGCTTCAAGCCCTCTTCACTTTCAGCAAGCCAGGTTGTGTCATCTGAATACTGAAAAAAGTTAATGAGTCTTCCTCCAATCCTGATGCCACGTTCTATTTCTCATAGTCCAGTATTCATATTATTTGCTCAGTGTACAGATTGAATAAGTATGGATAAACAATACAAACCTGACGTACATCTTTCCTGATTTTAAACCATGCAGTTTTTTTTTTCTTTTTTAAATTTTTATTGTGATTTGGGTAAAAATTTACAAAGCAA
>NW_006922095.1:987446-1014852 GCF_000298275.1 Orycteropus afer afer | reverse complement strand
TGCATCTCGCTGGGTTTTAAACACCAGAGGCTCAGCCTCAAAACTCACGTCTACATGTCACCACAGTAGGACAAACCGACAGACAAGTTTGTCTTGCTGTTGGAGACCTCTTGTATCACCCCCACCTGGGTCCTTGTGGCTGACTGTACCTCTGTCTGGCTTCCTGGCTTTTAATCCTCTTTCTCCTGCTCTTCTGGCTTGCTGCTTTGGGCATCCCTGAGTTGTCCCCAGGCCTGCCCGATACAGATGTAGTTGATTTAATTTCTGTACATTCCATCCAATGAATTCCACATGTATAGTGTTTGGATAGTGATAAATACTATAGAAGCCAGAAACACCAAGGTAAGGGTGTTGATAGTGTGTGAGTGTGGGGCAGTAATTTAAAATGAGATGTTCTTTGTAAGCCTCCTTAAATAGTTGACATGGGAGCAATGATTGAATGGAGATGACAGAGTTGTTGTTATTGTTGTTAGGTGCTGTTGAGTCATCTTCGACTCATAGTGACCCTATGAACAGCAGAACAAAACATCACCCAGCTCTGCGATCTCTGCTGTACTTGAGCCCATAGCTGCAGCCACTGTGTCATTCCATCTTGTTGAGGGCCTTCCCCTCCTTCATCAACCCTCCACCTTACCATGTATGACATCCTTCTCCAGGGAATGGTCCGTTCTGACAACATGACTAAAGTAGGTGAGATGGAGTCTGGCCATTCTCACTTCCAAGGAGCATTCCTGCTGCTCTTCCTCCAGGACAGATTTGTTAGTTCTTTAGCAGTCCATGGCACTTTCAGCATTCTTCACCAGCACCATAACTCAAAAGCATCAATTCTTCTTCCTTACTCATTTTCCAGCTCTCTCATGCATATGAGACGATTGAAAATATCATGGCTTGTGTCAGGTGCTGCCTAGTCCTCAAGGAGACATCTTTGTTCTTCAGTACTTCAGAGAGGTCCTTTGCAGCTGATTTTCCCAGTGCTATACATTGTCTGATGTCCTGACTGCTGCTTCCAGTAATGTTGATTGTAGAACCAGGCAATGTGACGTCTCTGACAACCTCAATCTTTTCTCCATTTATCATGATGCTGCTTATAGGTTCAGTTGTGAAGATTTTTGTTTTTTTTTTTACATTGAGATGTAATCCATACTGCAGACTATATTCTTGAATCTTCATCAGTAAGTGCTTCAAGTCATCCTCATTTTCAGCAAGCAAAATTGTGTCGTCAGCATATCGCAGGTTGTTAATGATTCTTCCTCCAATCTTGATGCCACATTCTTCTTTATAAAGTCCAGCTTCTTGGATTATTTGCTCAGCATATAGATTGAATAAGAATGGTGAAAGGACACAACACTGACACACTCCCTTCTCGACTCTAAACCATGTACCCTTGTTCCATTCGAATTGCAGCCTTCTGGTCTATGTACAGGTTCCTCATGAGTACAACTAAGTGTTCTGGAATTCCCATTCTTTCCAATATTATCCACAATTTATTATGATCCACACAATCAAATGCTTTTGCATAGTCAATAAATCACAAGTAAACATCGTTCTGGAATTCTTTGCTTTGAGCCAAGATCCATCTGACATCAGCAATGACATCCTTTGTTCCATATCCTCTTCTGTATCCAGCTTGCACCTCTGGAAGATCTCTGCCAATATACTACTGCAACCGTTTTTTAATTATCTCCAGTAAGATTTTACTTGCATACACTATTAATGATTTTGTTTGATAATTTCCACATATTGTGGTATCTTTCTTTGATATGGGTACAAATATGGACCTCTTCCAGTCAGTTGGCCAGGTCTTCCAAATTTCTTGGTATAATCAAGTGAGTGCCTCCAGTGGGGCATCTGTTTGTTGAAACATCTCAATGGGTAATCCATCAATTCCTGGAGCCTTGTTCTTTGCCAGTTCTTTCAGTGCAGCTTCATTCAATTTCTTCCTTTAATATCATTGGTTCTTGATCATATGCAACCTCTTGAAATGGAGGAAGATCTACCAATTCTTTTTGGTACAGTGATTCTGTGTATTCCTTCCACCTTCTTTTGATGCTTCCTATATCATTCAATATTTTGCCCATAGAATCTCTCAGTATTGCAACTCGAGGCTTAAATTTTTCCCTCAGTTCTTTCAGCTTGAGAAATGTTGAGCGTATTCTTCCCTTTTATTTTCTTAACTCCAACTCTTTGCACATTTCATTATAGTAATTGGCTTTGTCTGCTTGAACTGCTCTTTGAAATCTTCTGTTCAGTTCCTTATCTTGCTAGTTCTTCCATTTGCTTTGGCTACTTTCTGCTCAAGGGCAAGCTTCAGAGTCTCTTCTGTCATCCATTTTGGTCTTTTCTTTCTTTCTTGTCTTTTAATGACCTCTTGCTTTCTTCATGGATGATGTTTTTGATGTCATCCTATAATTCTTCTGCTTTTCGGTCATTGGTGTTCAATGCATTGAATCTATACTTTAGATGGTCTCTAAATTCAGGAAAGATATATTCAAGGTCATATTTTGGCTCTTGTACTTGTTTTAATTGTCTTCAACTTCAAGTTGAACTTGGATATGAGCAGTTGATGATCTGTTCTACAACCAGCTCCTGGACTTGTTTTGGCTGAAGATAGTGAGCTTTTCCATTGCATCTTACCAGAGATGTAGTCATTCTGACTCCTGTGTATTCCATCTCACGAAATCCATGTGCATAGGTGCTGTTTGTGTTGTTGAGAAAAGGTATTTGCAATGAATAAGTTGTTGGTCCTACAAAATTCTACATTGTGATCTCCAGTACTATTTCTGTCACCAAGGCCAAATTTTCCAACTACCGATAATTCTTCTTTGTTTCCAACTTTTCCATTACAGTCACCAGTGATAATTAACACATCTTGATTGCATGTTTGGTCAATTTCAGACTGTAGAAGTTGATAAAAATCTTTAATTTCCTCATCTTTTGCTTTGGTGGTTGGTGCATAAATTTGAAAAATAATCATAGTAACTGGTCTTCCTTGTAAACATATGGATATTATCCTGTCATTGACAGCATTGTACTTCAGGACAGATCTTGAAATATTCTTTGTGATGATGAACGCCATGCCATTCCTCTTCAAATTGTCATTCCCAGCATAGTACATCACATGGTTGTCTGATTCAAAATGGCCAAAACCAGTCCACTTCAGCTCACTGATGCCTAGGATGTCAAACTTTATGTGTTCTATTTCATTTTTTGACAACTTCTAATTTTCCTAGATTCATATTTTGTACATTCCATGTTCCAATCATTAATGGATGTTTGCAGCTCTTTCTCCTCAACTTGAGTTGCTTCACATCAGCAAATGGAGGTCTCAAAAGCTTTACTTTATCCATATTAGTAAGGTTGGTTCTACTCTTATGATGCAGGACTTTCCCAGTCCTATTTTGAGAGCCTTCTAACCTAAGTGTATGGTTTTCCTGCACTGTATCAGACAGTGTTTCTGGGCTATTCATATTGTTGCCTAGTAATGTGTCAGACAGTGTTTCTCTGCTATTCAAAAGGTTTTTCCTGGCCAGTTCTTTGAGAAGTGGATGGTTTCCTCCTTCTGCCTAGTCTGTCTCAGTCTGAAAGCTGTGCTGAAACCTGAGCACCATGTGCAACTCCACTGCCATTTGAAACACCAGTGGAACAGCCTCAAGCCCCACAGCAACATACCAGCAGAGCACAACAAACCAAAAGACAAGTTTGTCTCCCTTAGCTATTTGAACCCTCTCCACCCTCCCCTTACCTGGATCCTTCTGCCACTTGCTTGCTCTGTCCTGGATGCCCTGGCTTTCCTTTCCCTACCCCTCCACTTTTCCTGCCACTTGGAGTTTGGGGCATGGGTCCCTCCCCTTACTTGGACCCCACTGCCACATGTTCTCTCTCTCCTGGATGCCCTGGATTTCCTTTTCTTTCCCCTCTGCTTTTCCTGCTGCATGGGTGTTGGAGCCTAGGTTGCTTCTTTTACCTAGTCCCTCTGCTGCTTGCTCTCTCTGTCCTGGGCACCCTGGCTTTCCTTTCCTTGACAGAGTGTGCCAGGCAAATATGGAGAGGAAGAGAGTTTCAGGCTGACCAGTAGTGAAGCGATACTCAGAGATCATTGGATCTGCAGCTAGAGCCAATGGTATCAGGGTATCATGGTGGGGAGGAGTGGGATCAGTCATGAGGGGCCAGCTCAAGAGCCTTGGGTGCTATCTTAGCACTATGGTTACTGCATTAGAGAGAACATGGACCTAAGTGAAAGTTGACAAACTTGATCTCAAATCCTAGCCCTTCCTCATCCTTGTTGGGTGGCCTTCAGCAAGTTGATGAATGTCTCTGGGTCTAGGTTCCTTACCTGCAAAATGAGATGTTAATATTGCTGTCCTTGGAGGTAAAAGTGACACTGCTACCTGGATCCCAGCTTTGTCTTTATGTGGGGTAGAGAATTTAACATTACCCAAGGGATTTGGTCTCTGACCTTGGTTCCTTGTCCTTGGAATTCCTTCAGTGATCAAAATATCTTATTTAGAAGGGCTCCAGACCACACCCGAGCATTTATACTAATGAGATGACTCAGGTAGGGACTAGTTGGGGCAGAAAGACTCCCCTCATGATATTATTGCACCTCAGAAAAGGAGGAATAATTCAATCCATCATGCCTACATAATGAGGCCCCAGTAAAATGGTGAACACACTTTGTTTTTCAATCATTACCATTAATAGTCTATTGGCTGTGCAATGTATTTATTAGGAAAGTTATTGTTCTCCTGAGATCTTCTAAGAAAATCAGGATGGTGTGTACAACTGTGCAAGGAAAGATTCTCCTTTATTCCCCTCTGAAATACTTCCTACAGCTAAGAATGCAAAACCCAGGGTGTCAGCTGGATGTATGTTCTCACCCAACATAAGATTCACTTATGATGACAAGTGAGGGCAACATATGGAGAAAACAGTAATGTATCATTGATTGTCCTAGAGCTTCACGTAAATTTGGTCTACCTCCGACCTGATTTAAATGTCTGATTAGGCCCATGAGCTGTGGTATATTATTTTTAGTGATTTGACTTAAAAATCCATGTTCCTTACTCTTCCTCTTTCAAGTCTCTGGATTCACTTAAATTAAAAATATTGCCTTATTGTCCTAGTGTTTCTGTAACAGAAACATCCCCAGGCATAGTTGTAAAGAAAAGAATTTTTCCCCCCTCATAGTTCAGGAGGCTAAAAGTCCAAATCAGGATCTGAGCCATGTCAATTCCTTCCTTGTGGTTAGTTTCTGTCACTCCTTCTTTCCTTGCCATTTTTTGACTTGAAGACGATTCTCACATAGCATCTGTCTCCCTTGAGTGTATGTGTGTCTGTGTCTAATCTTTTTTTATAACTCAGAAGTGATTAGGTTTAGAATTCACTCTACTAAGATATGATGTTACTAACATAACAAAGAAAATTCTATCTCTAAATAGAATCATAACCACAGGTGTGAGAGTTAGGATTCCAACTCATATTTGGGGAACAAAATTCATTCCATAATAGTAACCACGTGGCCAAAGGCAAAGAATGAATACTTATCATCGATCATCAAACCAAACCAAACCCACTGCCATCAATTTGATACTGACTCATAGTCTTTAGGACAGAGTAGAACTGCTCTATATTTCCAAGACTGAAGGAAGTCCTTACAGAAGCATATCAGTTCATCTTTTTTCCCTTGAGAGGCCAGTGGATTTGAACTGCAGGCCTTTTGGTTAGCAGCTGATTTTAACCATTATCATCTGTAAATATTATCAGCCAAGGTATTGAAGTTGATTGTAAAAAGAAGAAAAGAATCAATAATAATAAATGATAGTAATTATTGTCTTTACAGTTATTGACAATCAAAGCGGCCTCTATCATTTACTGACTCCTTACTCTACTCTGGGCATTGCTGGTAGGCATTTCACCCACTCCATCACTAGTACACACTTCAGCCCAAAGATTCTCTTTTTCTCATCCTCATTTCTCAGATTAGGATAGAGTGACCCAGAGAAGTTGAATAACTTGTCCAGGGTCTTACAGCATTCATGGTCACAAGCTGGCCCATGTGGATTTTGGGGTGACAAGGGAAGTTTGCAGAGCTTGAGTTTATCAATTAAACCTGTGACTTCCAGAGGTCAGAAGAATAGGTATCCTAGACAAAGAAGGTGGAGATACACCCATCTCAAAGGTAGCAGTTTGGTATTTAGTGAGTGGAATACAGGACCAAGGAAGTAAAGAGAGACCCAGTGGCCCCTCCTGTAATTGGAACAAAATGCTCAGGAGACACTTGTCTCAAGAAAGCAGCTCTGGGATCCCCAGGTTCCCACTTAACATCTTTATTTAACACCTGAGTCATCTTAAAGGACTGGAAGTTGAACACAGTTCACATACTAACTTGTAACCTCTTGGAAGCCTTTCACAGATTTGAGCTTCCAATTAATTTTTAATAACTAGTCATACAAGTTTTAGAGAATGACCTTAAATAGTATTTATACCCATGGAGTTCGGTGCAATGGTTCATTTGACATCAAAATGAGAAGAGGGAGGGAACTTCCTTTTCAGATTTCAACTGGCTGCTGCCCTCAAGTTATAGGATATGTAGTTTGAACTTTCATCTTTCCAAGCATAAAAGACTGGGAGTCTACTGTCAAGACTCAAAATTCCTACACAAATGATCAACATGCCATCTCATGCCAACTTCAGAAGCATGCAACAATAGGGGTGTGTGTGTGTGTGTGCGTGTGCATGTGTGTGTGTCCTAGAGAGAGACAGGAATAGAAAGAGAGAGTAGGAGAGACAGAAAAAGGAGAGAAGGAAAGAGAGGAAAAAGAAAGAGAAAAAAGAAAGAAAGGGAGAGAGAGAGAGAGAGAGAGGAAAATACACTTCGATGGAGTGAGCTTCACGCTCATTACTGGTAAACATCTATCATAGAGCTTCCCAATTCATTGAATTTATTTGACATTTCAAAAAGATGAGGGTGTAGGTGTCCAGGTATTAATATTGATCTTTGTCCATTCCTTTGTATAAATACCCACATGAACACCACACCACTTGATTGCTTTAATGTAGAAACAGAGAAAATAATAAACCTTTCTTTCCATCTTTATTTGAAAGCTGGGACAGGTCCTGGATGAGATGGCGTGGTCTTTAGACTCTAAGGTGAGCACAGTTGATTTGGTTACTATGAAGGTATCTGCATGAGCACAGCTCATATCCCATTCCCTGAGAAGGTCTCATTGATCATTACGACACATGTTCCCCAGAGGTAAAGCAGTGGCATGGGGGAGGGCTAAAGACCTTGTCTCAATAGGCTAGCATCCACTCCTCATGAGCTTCATACTCTTTCAAATCCCCAGAACAGTGCAACTGTGCCCTATTTTCTTGTGTATCCCCAGCCATCAAAGAGAACACAGGATCTCTCTAACCATGTAAGGGACACAGGACCTCTCCAGCTCCTATAGCTACTGTGGCTTCTCCTGAATGCCCAGTGGCATTCAGACTGGACACAGACAAAGTGACCTGGGTTTTCATACCCTTGGAGCATGAAGGGGCATGCTCCTGACTCTGTGTCTCCCCACCAGGGCCCTTCTGGCCTGAACTTGGTGGCTGTCAGACAGGGAGCCAAAAGGGAGCTGTTTCCATGTTTAACACACTGGCATTAATGGCAATATTTATTCCTGTAATTATTTATTTAGCCCATGTGATTGAGGATTTCTCTGCCTTGGCAGGGTCCATCTTGCTGATGGGTGGTGATTAATGTTAAGGGAACCAATGATTAAAGCTCATTTTCTCTCTGGAATTTCTTGGACAGACAACACATCATTTGGGCTCAGTGACAGGCTGCCCCTAGAGGAACGGGCTGTGGATCTACCTAGGGTCCCCTCTAATTGCTTTCACAGTGGTTTAACTTTAATTAGCTGCCCCTGCTGGTCTTGGGAACCAGAGGCCACCTCATATCAGTACCTGGAGATCTCTTCATTTCCAATATGACTTGTTGCAGCAATCCCTTCTCTAACTAGCTTCTTCCAGCCAAGCAGAAGCTAATTAACTCCAGTGCCCTCTCAGACTTGCTGATCACCAGCTGCTCTCTGGTTCTGCCTGCTCCTGTTGCAGAGGATGTGCCTGTTGGCAGTCATGTTTAAGTGGAGTGCTGTCTGTGGAGAGGCTGGTTAGGATGGACAGCAGGGTGATGTTCACACCACAGTCAGGATTCTTACATATCCTATACACCCTCTTTTGGTGAACAAACACTTTATTGGAGGGAGGGAAAGACATAGGAATGGATAAATGGATCTCCAAGTGAAACACTCTTTTCACATGTAAAAGGTCACTGAGTGGCTGCCTGAGGCTCCTTCAGCTTTGATGTGTTCCAGCTACATCTTGCTCGAAATCTGGAATGAGGGAGACTTTGTGTGGGTCACTTTGAGCACTTTATCAGGAGGGATCAATTGCTGGAGAAGGATATCACATTTGGTAGAACGTTAGGGAAAAAGAGGAAGACCCTCAATGAAATGGATTGATGAAAGTGTCTACAACAATGGGCTCAAACATAGCAGTGATTGTGAGGATGCTACAATACCAGACAGTATTTCCTTCTGTTGTAGGGTTGGTTGCTATGAGTTGAGACCCACTCAGTGGCACCTAACAACAACAACAATGCACATGGATGCCATGAGTCAGAGCCAACTTGATTGTACCTAACAACAACAAAGGATTTGAGCGTTCTTCTTGCCCTTGAATCACAGGAAACATAATGACTAGTCCTGGTTGTTGTTGTTCTTAGTTTCTGTGTTCTTTCTAGTCAAAGGAGTGCATTGGTGGAGCATGGTTATATGTGCTGGGCAGGAGGGCCTTGAGGTGGACCATGCAAGAGCAGGGTCTTCTACAAAGAACATGGATGGTGGCTCTGGCTCACCTGCTGACTTCTCATTTGCATTTTCCAAAAAAAAAAGAATCTGTGTGTTTGGGTTGGAGATGAAGCTTCTCCCCCAAAACCTCTGCACACAGTGTTTTCCTCCTGTGTTAGAGGTAATCCTCTCCCCAGATCAACTGGGGGAACTTGGAGTGAAAGGTTATCATTATTAAGCACCCCTGTTTACATTTGATGAAGACTCCCAGACCCTTGAATGTCCTCCCAGAACCGTTAACCAGTAGCATCAAGGCCGGGTACCCACAGTGGTCACAGAGAGCTGAGAAGCTTGGCCATGCCCCTTCTGAGCCTCAGGAGAAGGGTCTGTGATTGGGGGCAGTGATGGGCACTTCAGAGTTGGTATGTATGACTTTGAGGGATTTGATGCTGAATTTAGAATGAATGCCTTGGAGTGTCTATAAGAAGAGCCATGGGGGGCTGAGGTAATGGAGGGTCTGGATCTCTGCTACCCCACCAGGACCTGTTGGGGTTATTTAGCTCTGACTAGGACTTGTTCACTTCTGAAAACATTGCTCCATTCAAGATGGAAGAAAGTCCATGCCCCTTTATTTTCCTAAATCAAATCAAACCTTCTCTGAGCCCCCAGTGGACAGATAGGTCTGAAATCAGTCACACTTGGCTCTTTAATCCCCTGCCCTGGTGAACCAGGGACTATACTTATCTACTTCCAGGAGTGGGAAGTGGCTGACTTGTCCCTCGATTCCACAAAATGGTGGCCCAACTGAGCCTTCATGTTGCTTGTGCTCTCTATGTCTCTGTATCTCTTTCTCTGACTGCTTCTTTCTCTGGGTTCTATCTCTATTTCTCTCCCTCTTTTCATCTGCCTCTCTGTGTGTCTCTATCTCTCCTTTTCTGTCTCTCTTCTTCTTTCTCTCAACTCTTTCTCTCTGTCTTTATCTCACTTACTCTCAACTCTGTCTCTCTCTCCCCAATTCTCTGTCTTGGGAACTGTTTCCCTATGTGGGCTGCTGCAGAGTCCACTCACAGGTTCTCACCCATTGACCCCTGCAGGGAAGCCTCCCAGGGAGGCCAGCAGAATAACAAGACCCTAAAAGTGTCCACTCTCTAATCACTGAAACTTGTGAATATGGAGTGTCGTATGGCACAGAAACATTGTAGAATGATTAAGGTTATGGATCTTAAATAATAAGATTATTTTGATATTCTGGATGGGACCACTATAATACCATAGGTCCTTAGGGGTGGAAGAAGGCAGGACAGCCAGATGGGAAGACACCAGTAAAGAAGAAAGAGGAGACATTCAAAACATGAAACAGAGTTTATTCACTGTGAGCAGTTTTGAAAATGCAAATGCATGTTCTTGGGCCTCTCTGTGGCAATAAGGAACTATTGTGTTGTTAGCTAACATTGAGTCAGTCTCCAACCCATGGCAATGCCATGCACAATGGGATGGGATAGTGTGATCCATGGGTTTTTCATGAGTTGACTTTGGGGAGTAGATTGCCAGGCCTTTCTTAGCAGTCCATCTTAGTCTGGAAGCTGAAACTGCTCAGCATCACAGCAACACACAAGTCTCCCCTGACAGATGGGTGGTGACTATACATGAGACACACCGGCAGGGAACTAATCCCGAGACTCCCACGTGGAAGGTGAGAAATCGCCACTAGACCACTGCTGGCCTCATTACTGAATTGTTGTTGTTGTTATTAAGTAGTGTCAAGTTAGACCCAACTCTTAGCGACCCTGTACACAACAGAAAGAAACATTGCCCTGTCTTGCATCATCACCACAAACCTTGCTATGCTTGAGCCTATTGTTGCAGTCACTGTGTCAATCCATCTCCTTGAGAGTCTTCCCCCTTTTTCACTGACCCTCCACTTTACCAGGCATGATTTCCCTCTCCAGGGAAAGGTCCATTATGACAACAAGACCAAAGTACATGAGATAGTCTGGCCGTTCTCACTTCTAAGGAGATTTCTGGCTGTACTTCTTCCAAAACAGATCTGTTTGTCCTGGCAATCCATGGTATTTTCAGTATTCTTTGCTAACTTCACAATTCAAATGCATCAATTCTTCCTTGATCTTCTTTAATCATTATCCAGCTTTCACATACATATGAGGCTACTGAAAATATCCTGGTTTGTGTTGTCAAGTGCACTTTCCTCTTCAAAGTATGTATTTGCTCTTTAACACTTTGAAGAGGTGTTTTTAGCAATTTACCCAGAGCAATAATTCATTTAATTTCTTGACTGCTGCTTCCATGGGCATTGATTGTGGATCCAAGTAAAATGAAATCCCTGACAACTTCAATCTTTTCTCCATTTATTGTGATGTTGGTTATTTGTTCAGTTGTGAGGATTTTTGTTTTCTTTACGTTGAGGTGTAATTCATATTGAAGATGGTAGTCTTTAATTTTCATTAGTAAGTGCTCCAAGTCATCTTCACTTTCAGCAAGCAAAGTTGTGTCATCTTGCACATCACATGTTGTTAATGAGTCTTCTTCCAATTCTGATGCTGCATTTTTCTTCACATAGTCCAGTTTCTTATATTATTTGCTTGCTACACAGATTGAATAAGTATGGTGAAAAGATACAACCCTGACACACACTTTTCCTGATTTTAAACCATGCAGTATCTCCTTGTTCTGTTCGAATGACTTTAATCTTCTGGAATCCCATTCTTCACAATGTTAACAATATTTTCTATGATCGACATAGTCAAAATCCTTTGCATCATCAGTAAAACACAAGTAAACATCTTTCTGTCAGCCAAGATCCATCTGACACATGCAATGATATCTCTCATTCCACACCCTCTTCTGAATCCATCTTGAATTTGTGGCAATTCCCTGCCAATATATTGCTGCACCATTTTTGAATTATCTTCAGCAAAATTTTACTTATATGTGATATTAGTGATATTTCATAATATCCACATTCTGTTGGATCACTTTTCTTTCGAATGGGCCCAAATATGTATCTGTTCCAGTTAGTTGGCCAAGCAGCTGTCTTCCAAATTTCTTGGCATAAATGAGTAAGTGCCTCTAGTGCTGCATCTGTTTGTTGAAATATTTTAATGGGAATTCCTCACTTCCTGGAGACTTGTTTCTCAGCAATTCCTTCAGTGCAGTTGAAGGTCTTCCTTCAATAATAATTGGGTTTTTGTCATATGCTACCTCCTGAAATGACTGCATGTCAACCAATTTTTTTTTTTTTTTTTGGTACAGTGACTCTGCGTATTCCTTCCATCTTCTTTTGATCATCGTTTTCTGTATCATTTAATATCTAGCTCATACTCTCAATTTTGCAACTTGAGGCTGAAATTTTTCTTTTGTGCTTTAATCTTGAACTATGCTTAGTGTGTTCTTCCCTTTTGTTTTTCTAATTCCTGGTCTTTGAACATTTCATTATAATATGTTACTTTGTCTTCTCAAGCCACTCTTTAATAACTTCTGTTGAGCTCTTTTATCCCATCAGTGCTGAATTAGTGATACATAATTTTAAAAGACCCCAGATGATTCTTCTGTAGCTAGTCCATAGACCTGCATTTGAGAACTCTGGATCCAGTCCAATTTCCTAACTTTGTAAATGAAAAAGCAGAAGCTCATCACGGACTCCAGCACATTTGGGTCACAGATCCATCACTAATTCCTAACTTGGTACTCTGGTAAATGGCTAGTAAAAGGCCCAATTGTTATGGTGTGAGGGTGTCCAACTTCCAACTTTTCCCTTCCTCTTGCTTTTTCTGGGTCCTGGACTTAAAGCTGGGCCCAGATATCTTGGATGGTACTGAGGAAAGTAACTATTACTGAGATCCTCATATTTTTCACTCCTTATTCTTTACCCAACCCTTGTGCTATTTTGGAAATGTCCATATGGGTGATGACATCTCAGTTGCCTTATCTTGCATGATGGTCCTCTTCACTAGAATTTGGATCTTGAAAAGTTCATGATGTATTGTGTTTTCTAGGCAGATCTGAGGAGGAGAGTGTTACAGATTGAATTGTGTCCTCCACAAAATATATAATGAAATCTTAACTCCTAGGACCTATGAATGTGACCTCATTTGGAAATAAGGTCTTTGCATAGGCAATCAGTTAACATTAGGTCATACTGGAGTATGTTGAGTCTTAATTGAATGTGAGTGGTGTACTTACAGAAGAAGAGAAGAGACAGAATGGAAATATGCCCTGTGACACTAAAGCTGCAAGCCAAGGAACACATGAGGCCATCAGAAACTGGGAAAAAAGCATGGAACAGATTTTACCTTACAGTCTCAGAAGAAATAAACATGGCTGACAACTAATTAAGTTGTGGTTCACAGGCACCAGAACTGCGAGATAGTAAATTTCTGTTGTTTAAAGTCACTTACTTTGTGGAGTTTGCTAGCACTTTACAAGACTAAGGCAGAGAGCATCACCATCTTTATCTTATTCATTAAAGGGTATCAAGCAGCCTTGTTGAAATGAACCCACAAAGTCCTAATAACACTAAAGATGGGCTGCCGCGACTTAAGTGTTCATCATTTAGCCCTCTAATTCCCTAAAGCAGAAGAAAGATCTCATCCCGTGGGACAGTCAGCTACAGAACCCACAAAAGCAGCATCGGTGTCAGTAGTATGATTACTCTGTCAACATTACTACTACTATTTAGTTAAATTAAATCTACTCTTCAAATATTCTTGTAAGAAATCAATACATGGCACATGTAGCTCCCTTTGTCCTGTCTTAGTCTTCTCTATTTAGGTACAATTTAATGGTCTTGTTTAATTCAGAAAGGAAATAGAAAATGAAAGCTGCCAGGGTTAATTTGTCATGGATCAATTTTCTTGTATGTGGGACAATAACTAATTCATCGGAGCCCATCCACCTTCACTGTCCCAGGTTGTCATAATGGACTTTGGTCGATATAGATTTTGATGGTAACAGGCACCTCTCTGAACTTCACCCAGTCCCTCCTGTCATCCTGTCTGTGCTGGAGACAGTAAATGGTGTGATAAGCTTTTTTATGTTATGACACCCATTTCTTAATCTGAAGTATGTTTGCTTCCCCTGCAAACCCTACTGCAAAATGAAAATCACTTTTCTTCATTGATCAACAATAGCCTTTTTCTGACAGTTACCCTGGTAGGAGTAGAGGCTATAGATATAAAAGACTCCGAGTTTTACCCATGTTCTTGGTGGGGGAGCAGTGAAATCCTCAGTCCCCAGTGTGGTGAAAATATACAGTGGGAGCTTTGGGAGCACAAAGGTGGAACTCACAACCACTAAAGAGGGAAGAGATGCAGAGGTTTTGCAGAGCTGTGTGTGCCATTGGGGAGTGCTTTGGATTGAATTTTGTCCAAAAAAAGTATGTGTCAACTTAGCTAGGCCATGATTCTCAGTATTGTGTAATTATCCTCCATTTTGTGATCTGATATAATTATCCTGTGTTTTGTAAATCCTAACCATTATTATGTTATTGCCACTACTTGTTTATCAGTTTGTCATACTGCAGTGGCTTGCATGTTGCTGTGAGGCTGGGGGCTATGCTTTAGGTATTTTAAATACCAGCAGGGTCCCCCATGCATCCAAGATGGACAGGTTTCAGCAGAGCTTCCAGACTAAGAAAGACTGGGAAGAAGGATAAGCCATCCACTTCTGAAAAAAACTGGCCACTGAAAACCTTATGAATAGCAGTGAAACACTGATATATTACTGGAAGACTTTTTGAAGATCCATGAAACATTGTCTGACGTAGGGCTGGAAGATGAGCCCCTCAGATTGGAAGACACTCAAAATTCAACTGGGAAAGTGCTGCCCCCTCAAAGTTGGGTTGACCTTAATGACATGGATGGACCTTCATTTGCTGATGGGCTATGAATCAACATGGGAAGAAACAGCTGCAAACATTCATTAATAATTAGAACATGGAATGTAAGATGTATGAGTCTAGGAAAACTGAAAGCAGTGAAAAATGAAATGAAATGCACAAAAATTGATATCCTAGGCATTAGTGAGTTGAAATGGACTAGGCAATCATATCATATACTGTACCAGGAATGACAAATTGAAGAGCCATGGAGCTGCATTCATCATTAAAAAAAAAAAAAGTTTCAA
The DNA here is from genome assembly GCF_000298275.1 of Orycteropus afer afer. Taxonomy (NCBI): domain Eukaryota; kingdom Metazoa; phylum Chordata; class Mammalia; order Tubulidentata; family Orycteropodidae; genus Orycteropus; species Orycteropus afer. The sequence goes on along the minus strand of NW_006922095.1, from coordinate 999,874 downwards.
GATGTATTCTGAAGAACAATGCTGTCAGTGATAGGGTAATATCTGTACACCTACAAGAAAGACCAGTTAAGACTGCTATTATTCCAATTTATGCACCAACCACTAAAACCAAAGACCAAGAAATGGAAATTGAAGATGTTTTACCAATTTCTGCAGTCTGAAATTGACCAAACATGCAATCAAGATGCATTGATAATTATTGGTGATTTGAATGCAAAAATTGGAAACAAAGAAGAATCATCAGTAGTTAGAAAATATAGCCTTAGTGAGAGATATGATTCCAGACACTGCATGGACCAATAAGTAACCTCATGATAAATGGAGTAAAGATTAAAGTTGTCAGGGATTTCATTTTACTTGGATCTACAATCAATACCCATTGCAGCAGCAGTCAGGAAATCAGACATTGTGTTGCAAATCTGCTGCAAAATACCATCCTTGCAAAAGTGTTAAGAAGCAAAGATGTCACTTTGAACACTAAGATTTACCTGACCCAAGCCATGGTGTTTTCAGTCACCTCATATGCATAGGTAAAGTTTGACAATGAATAAGGAAGACTGAAAAAGAGTTGATGACTTTGAAGTGTGGTGTTGGCAAAGAATGGTGAGAATGTCATGGACTACCAGAAGAATTAATGAAACTTTCCTGGATGAACTGTAGCTAGAATGTTCCTTGGTTGCAAGCATGGACAGACTTCATCTCACCTACTTTAGTCATGTTAGGAAGGACCATTCCCTGCAGATGGAAATTGTGTTTGGTAAAGATGGAGGGCAGCAAAGAAGAGTAAAGCCCTCAACAAGATGGATTGACACGATGGCTGTAATTTCGGGCTCAAGTGTGAGATATGAAAGGGATTAATTAACCAAGCAGAGTTGGGGAGACCTCACTACAACCAGGAAAGAAGAGCCTGGAGTGGAGTTTGTCCTTTGTACCCAGGGTCCCTGCATGGAGAACCTGCTAGAATTAAGGGAATAATGATATCAAGAAATATGGAGACCTTCAAGGGACTCCGGGAGCTCTGGAAGCATAGTGCCTAAGGCACTTGACTGCTAACCAGAAGGCTGGAGGTTCAAACCCACCAGCCACTCCTTGGAAGGAAGATGGGGCAATCTACTTCCATAGTGATAGGGACTCTGAACCCACAGATGTTGAAAGGAGTTAAAGACCTTCACCTAGAACCAACAGAAAGAAAACCTTCCTCTGGAGCTACCACTTTAAATTTGGACTTCTAGCATCCTAAATTGTGAAAGAATAAATTTGTATTTGTTAAAGCAATCCACCTGTGTTATTTCCATAATAACACCACTAGATTACTGAGACAGGAAGGATTTAACATCTCTCAGTGGAAGGAAGAATATGGCAGCTGTTGAGCTGGACAGATGCAGGGCTTGAAAGTATGATAGACTCCACAGCAGTGCAAACCTAGGCTTCAAATCCCAACCTTAAAATTTAATAGGTCATAGGTGTATGATCTTGGAGAAACCCAAAGTTTTCTAAGCCTTAATATCCCATGTGGAAATGGAAATGGAATGATATTATTTTTGTAGTGCTGCTGTAACAGAAGTACCACAAGTGGGTGGTTTTAATAAATAGAAATTTATTTTCTCACTATTTAGCATGCTAGAAGCCTAAATTCAGGGCACTGGCTCTGGAAAAAGGCTTTGTCTGTCTGTTCTGGGGGAAGACGGTTGTCTCAGCTTCTATAAACCTGGTGTTCCTTTTTTTCTTGGCACTCTCCAGATGGCATGTACCTTTCTTACTTTTCTTTGTGTCTATTTGACTCTTTTAATATATCAAAAAGCATTAGTTTTAAGATACAACCTACACTGATATGACTTCATAACATAGCAAAGAAAGCTCTATTCTGGAATGGGATGGCATCAATAGGGGTAAGGCTCAGGATTCCAACACATATTATGAGGGGACACAATCCAACACATAACTGATACCTTCTTTGCTGAGTTGTGGTGAGGTGTAAATGAAATAACTCACATACAGCTCTCAGGAAGATGTCTGGTGAACTCTCAGTGTATGTGAGTTACTGTTGTTGTTGTTATCATCGACACAGTAACCATTGTCAACATCGCTTTCATTATCTGCAAACCCTAGTTTCCCAAAACTAACTTGGCAGCCTAAGCATGTTTGTGTACTGGGGACCAGCCACACCCTCTGCAAGTCAGAGACCATTACCTTAGAGATAGGCAACTGCTGGCAAATGGATGGAGGAGTCTTGTGGTTTCTTTGCCTTTAGCCCTGTTATCAGATTAAACCCTACCTGGTACTTTTCAAGGAGCACTGTTGGCACAGTGTGTGTGTGTGTGTGTGTGTTTGTGAGGCATTTGGCAGCTAACCAGAAGGTTGGTGGTTCAAACCCACCAGCCGCTTCATGGGAGAAAGATGAAGCAATCTATTCTGTAAAGATTTACAGCCTTGGAAACCCAGTGGGGGTTACTGTGACTTGAAATCAACTCGATGACAGTGGGTTTTTGTGGGGTTTTTTTTTGGGGGGGGTGGGGCTCTTTTACAGATTTCCCTTGGAAATTCAATATAAATGATTACCAGAGTCTAAAGTAACATCAACATCAACACACACACACACACACACACACACAGAATAAACTAATGCAAGGATCGTAATGTCATGCCCCTTTTGAGTTAGATGTGATTGTCCAGAACTTCAGATTTACCTTCTCCCATGATTTAAACAATATTGTTATCTCATGCAAATGTTATATATATATGTGTGTGTGTGTGTGTACTATTTGAACACCAAGCCCATGCTAAGTAGTACTCATGGTTCTAGAGGTGAAGAGAACATCTGTTTAGAGGCATGCTTTTCTTTGTTCACCAGTCCTCTTGGGGTCATTTCCCTCCTCCTTTTGATGTATACTTTAATGTTTTCCTGAAGGTTAAATGAGATGGTATTAGATTCACTTTATTTTTATTTATCCAAAATATCTATTTTGTTCTTATTTCTGAAAGATAATTTTGCTGCATTCATAATTCTAGACTAACATGTATTTCCTTTCAGTAATTTGAAAATATTTCACTTTTTTCTACCTTGCATTTTGGCCTTTGGGAAATTTCCTGCCAAAATAGTTGTTATTCCTTTGTAGATGATCTTTTTCTCAGTATATTCCCTCAAGATTATTCCTTTCTTTTCAGCATTCTGCAGTATTACTACAATAGAGCTAAGAGGTGTATTCCTTTTTTAGTTATTCCTCTAGGGATACAGTATGCTTCCTATATCTGTGGGTTTGTGACTTTTATCAATTCCGTAAAATTCTTGGTCATATTTTCTTAACATATTATCTCTTCGTTTGCTTTCCTTTCTTCTTCTGAGACTCTGGGCAAATTTATACTAAAACAAGTCATTCGATTATTATATCTTTTGATCTTCCTTATTTTCCTTCTCCTCAGTTCTTCACAATATATTAAGATAATTGCTTAATATCTATCTTCCAGCTCACCAATTCTTTCTTTAGCCACATCCAAACTGCTTTTTACATAGCTATTTGAATAATTGTAATTTTCATTTCAAAATCTCTATTTAGTTGTTTCTTCAAGTCTGCCTGATACTGCTTCTTCATTTTGTAGTTCTTTTTTTTTTTTTTTTTAAATATTAATCACATGGTTATTTTGAATTGTTTCTGTGATGATCCCAGGATTGGGATTGGGAGACTAAATCTGAATGTTTTGTTTCTGCTAACTCTCACACCTGGTAGCTTTTCGGGTAATCTTTGATCCTGAGCTCATATGGGTTGATATTAACAGGTTGAATTGAGAATATTTTGCTCAAAAGAAGATTTTCTCTCACTTCTTGCAGAAGCCTGCAAAGCTATCATCCAAGAGTAATTGCAGTCCCTCCCGATTTGCAGGGTTAATCCTGGAATCTCAGGGCTAACTTCTTCCTCTGCTGCAGATTCAGATCCCTCACGTGGAAGGAAGTTTTGCTGCTCCTTCAGTTCACAGCTCAGGGTTTTTTGTTTCTTGTTTGTTTGTTTTCTCTTTTAAAGCTTCCAAAAGCTTTCCATGCAAGCCCAGCAAGGCAATAAAAATTATGTTTTGTGCAAGAACCAATTGTTTTGCAGCAGGAAAGCTCCCCAGGGTATTGCTCCATTTCTCATTGTCATCATCCTTGATTGAACATTAAAGGGAAATGTAATCATGATTATGATGTCACGGACAAAAACAGTAATGAATCATATTCCAGAAACAATTATGATGAAGCTTCTGCTCGATTTCTTTCTGCTCATTCTTTTTTCCTCATCATCTATTGCACATTATCTTGGTATACACTATCATGGTGTGCATTACTGTGCCCCAAGTGGGTCAGAGTAGAACTGTACTCCATAGAGTTTTCAATGCTGTGACCTTTTGGAAGCAGGTTGTGAAGTCTTTCTTCTGAGGCGCCTCTGGTAGATTTGAACCAGCAATCTCTTGGTTAGCAGTCAAGCTCTTAACCTTCGCTACCACCCAGGGAATCCTTAGCAATCAGGACTTCACCACAAATTATGGGAGAACACAATTTAACCCATAACATAGTGTAAAGAAGATATTGAAATGATATGCAAATGATATCAAACTAGGTTGTAGTATACACTAGAAGGTAAACTGCAGGTGGAAAGGGCTTCTTTTGACTTACTCACCAATGTCTCCCCCATCCTGTAACATGACTGCGGCACATAGTGGATGCTCAATAAATATGTGTTGCCTATTGAGTGGATATTAGATTGACTTTTCCACATCTGTTAAGAAGTAAATTGTGACTTCACATATGCCATTCCCAAAGCACATGCTAGTATTTTGGGGGAGTTAGGTATCATTTCAATATCTACTTTGCATGCTGTTACATATTGAGTTGTATTTTCCCAAAATTTATCTTTAAGTCCTAACCTCTGTTACCTGTGAATGTGACCATGTTTGGAAACAAAATTTTTGAAGAGTTACCAGGGGAGGTTAACATAAGATCATACTGCTAACCAGAAGGCTGGCGGTTCAAACCCACCAGCCACTCCTCAGAAGGAAGGTTGGTCAATCTACTTCCATAGAGATACTGCCTCAGAAACCCAAGGAGACATCGCTATGAATTGGGTCTGACTTGACGGCACATACCAACAACAACAGAGTAGTATAGACTCTAATCCAATCTGAGTGGTGTTCTCATAAAAGAGAAGAGACAAAGACAGACAGACAGAGGAAAGACAGCCATATGAGGACACATCTACAAACCAAGGAAAAGCCTAGGGGTACCAGAAACTAAGAGTTAAGAAAACATCTTCTCTTAGAGACACTAGAGAGAATATGGCTCTACTGACAACCTGAATTCAGACTCCTAGCACATCTAAACCTATACAACAATAAATTTCCATTGTTTAAAGCCATCCACTATGTGGTGCTTTATTACACAGCCACAGAAAACCAATACACAGTCTGAATATCATGTCTTCCTTTGACTATGCATACTCACAGGAGAGAAATCACATGTTTTTAAATTATGCAATATGGCCATTCCTGGGTCTTCTGAAAAATATTGATTAAATCACCACTTTCCCCCCACACACCACAAGAGGCTAATCTAGAGAAGATGCTCTCCAACCTGAGCTAGCACACATCAGTATCATCTGGAGGGCTTGTTAAAACAGATTTCCAGGCCTATCCCAAGTTTCTGATGTAATAGGTCTGGCATCTCTGGGTGGTGCAAATGGTTAATAATTACTGGTTCAAGTCCATCCAGAAGTGCCTTAGAGGAAAGGCCTGGCAATGAACTTCTGAAAAATAAGCCATTGAAAACTCTGTGGAGCACAACTCTACTGTGACACACACGAGGTCTCCATGAGTCAGAATAGACTTGTTAGCAACTGATTTAACTGATATGGGGGCCCAAAGATTTGCATGTTTTACAAGCTCCTTAATGCACTGGGCACATTTTGAGAACCACTGCTCTTGTGCTTTCATTGGCTACCAACTTGTCTTTTCTACTTTTTAGTGGTCTCTGATTCAAGCCTTAAGCAATCTATGTGACTTACAAGGGGAAAACCAATGCTTGCTCCATTTTTTCTATAGTTGCTGAAATGGGAACATACTACCTTTGTAATTTAAACTCCAATTAAACAGAAATACATCCTTACCACTCTGAGCCTTCCTGGACCACACAAAAGCAACCCCCATGGATTTGCTCTTCCTGGAAATTAACTGAAAGCAAAGTGCCAAAACAAGCAGAGGAGAAACAAGTTTGATGGGTACAAATTGCAGGTTCTCGCATGCAAATATGTAATAATCAGTTGTTTCAGCAACACATCTTTTATCCATCCCTTCTGGAAGGATGACATCTCCTGCCTCATTTTATTGGGAAGATTGATGGCCTCGTTGGGGAGGCAGACATAGGCTCCTGGTGCTCCAGTTTCATCCTCCCCCCCACTCCCTAGCATAGCCATTGGTAATAAATGCAGTGTAAAAGATGGGGTGTCAGTGTAATTAGTTCTTCAGCAGGACTATTGTTGGTGATTTATAGAAGGGTGTCCATGTGTCCCTTTGTTCTTAACCTAAAGTCAATAGCAAACTGAGAAAGCCCAACAGAGATTCATGGACAAACCAATTTAGTTTTCTTATAGAGAGAGTTTGGCATTATCAGTACGAGGGTATAAGCATTTCAGGAAAAATGAGATATTGAGAAAACTTACCCTCATTCTTTTTGACCTTTTACTGCATCTGAACCCTGAGACTTAGCATGCTGATCTCTTTCCTTCCAAAGCTGTATCTCTTCCCTCCTCTCATCTCCTCTTTCCCTCTTTGCCTCACTTTCTTGTGTTTCCCCTTACTGAAGATTTGCCTGAACAGAATACTCCTCCCCTTTGTTCACAATCAGTGCATGGGTACATTGACCTTGTGTCATTAGATTGCAGTCCTTGGGCAAGCATTCTCTTGTGTCTTCTGTCTATATAATGTTGCTGAGGGCCAAACAGTCCCTTTTATCTGGCTGAGATTTAGGTTGCTGGGTGATGCAAGCAGTTTTAGCTTGACTGCTAACTTAAAGGTTGGTGATTTGGACCCACACAACGGAACCACAGAAGAAAGGTCTGGTGATCTGCTTCCATAAAGATTACAGCCAAGAAATACTACTGAGAACTTGTACTCTGTATGCATCTGGCTGAGATGGAAACTGTTTTAAAATGAAGCAGATAAAATCCAGGCTGAAGCCACAAAGAGGAGGATCTGATTAGGCTCTTCTTCCCTCCTCCTGCCCCTCACCCCAGGCACAGTCAGGAATGCACATGGAAGTCATGACTGACTATAAGCTCACCTGAGGTTATAGTAAATGAGCGATGAAGCAAAATAATTGTGTGGTGGTAAAGTTTGTGTGTCAACTAGGCTGGGCCTGGTTGAGTGGCTGGGAAGCTGGATGTAGTATTCCCCATGATGAGACTGGTAATCAAATCCATAGTGGAATCTACTGGGAGCAGCTGAGTAGCTGCCTTAGGACTATAGTCTGCTTCCTGTATATAAGGAGAAGCCTTGGGGAATGGTCTCTAGTTTATGGCATGCTTGAACCCTAAATGTAGTCGTGTTGTTGTTCAGCAGCCTGCCATGCTCTGATGACCTAGGAACTTTCAATGGACTTAAATTAATGGCCTACCCTGTGGTTTGGTAACATTGGGACTGTGCCATTTTATTTGTCGACCTTGGGCTTCTCAGCCTTGGCAGCCAGTAGCTGCCTGAGTGAAGAGATGCCTCCAGCTTCAGTGGGCCAGGAGCAGGAAGCAGAGCTGAAGCCCAATGTTGAGGGCTTTCTCCTAGAGCCTGGCACTTGGAACTTGGACTTCTACCCTCCTGAATTGTAAGAGAATAAACTCCTGTTTGTTTATGTCATTGTATTTGTGGTATATTACTGTCAGTGTGGCACTAGGTAACCAGAACAAATAGCAAACCAAAATAAAACTTGTATAACTGGTGAAGCAAATGTTGGAGACAGTGTACAGAAGTGGGGAGCTTCCTCATCCTCCGCCCCAGAATTAGACTTACTTGCCCATCCCTGGGTCATGACAACATGGAGGAGCAGAGATGGACGGAGCAAGGTGAAGACAGAACTAAACTATATGAACCACTTCTCCTAAATTCACCCATCATGCTGACTGTGGAGGTAAGGAGGGACCAAAGGTGTAACCATAATAAATGTCTTTTCTCATAGAAATTAAATTTGAAGCTAGAAGGATAGAGGTTCCTGCCTTCCAAACCCCTCACAGAGGTTCATAAGAAATTTCTTACATGGATTCAGGGAGCTGTGAAGATGGGATACAACTTGTGAGTGGTCATGAGACAGGCCACTGAGAGAGGATTCAAGGCTGACTGAGTTTTCTAGTGCTGCTATAGCAGGAATACCACAGGTCAGTGGGTTTAAAGAAGAGATTTTTTTTTTTTCTCTCAGTTTTGATAGTTAAAAGTTGATGAAAGAATGATAAGACAGTCTGTTTCTATAAAGATATGACAGTTTGGAAGTTAAAAGTCCAAAGTCCAAATTATTTCATATTGATTCCTTCTGTGAGCCTTTCTCCTAGTTCCTGGTGTCTGGTAGCAATCCTTAGTGTTCCTTGTCATTCCTTGGCTTGTAGACAGGTCCTCACATGACATATGTCTTTCCTCTGAGGGTGACTCTGTGTTTATTCCACTATTTTTATAACTCAGAAGGGACAAAGTTTAGGATCACCATGTACTGGTGTGAACTGAACTGATTGTGCAATGGAGGTGATTAGACAACATTACATAAGCTGACATCATGGAAGGTTATATGCTTTACCCAAGACCAAGTGATGTCATCACACTTAAGTACTACATGAAAACAACAGTACCAGTGTTTGGTCAAACAACAGGGAACCATAGCCCAGTCAAGCTGACATATAAAATGAACCACCACAAAGGAGAAGGAGGAAGTTGGAGGCAGACATTGCCTAAATAAAAGATACATTTGACTGAGTGCTTCAAGCTATAGCCATCCAAGAAGCTCTCACCTTTTTTTAGAGATCCATTGGGGTGTGACCCCTTTTGACAAAATAGGTGGCTGGGTGTTTGAACAGACTTAGTGCAGCATTTCACAAAGAAAAGGGCACCCAACCCCTCCATTCTTTCACATGGGAGGAAAGACTGGAGGCAGAGGGTCTGGAAGAGATTGTGCCATGAAATGGTTTTCTCAACAGTATTCATCAGTGTGTAACAGTATTTATCATGGAAGATGCACTTTCTCTCTGTCACTTTGTCATACTGTGGTGTGAGTGAAGCTTCCAGCCCAAGACAGATGACAAAGTAATGCCTGGTGATCTACTTCTAGAAATTAGAAAATCCTATGATCACAGAATATATTCTGAGATGTCAAGTTGCTTACTTTGGACACATTATCAAGAGGGACCAATTGCTGGAGAATGCCATCGTGTTTGGTAAAGTGGAGGGCTAGTAAAGGCAGAGGAAATCCTCAATGAAATGAGTTAACACAATGGCCACAACAATAGAATCAAGTGTACCAATGATCATGAAGTTGATACAGGACTGGGTGATGTTTTGTTGTGTCATGTATAAAATCCCCATGAGTCACAGATGACTCGATGGCAACTAACAACAACAAATAGGATGGATGCACCAGTGATATCATACAAATGTCAGCCTCAACCAGCAGGGATGGGAAAATTGGGCCTTGTTTCTCAGTCCAAATGTGTCCTCTTCTGTCTCCTGGTGCCCCACACCAGTCTTAGTGTTCCTATCAGATTTCCAGTCCTCCCCTCTGTTCCCTTCTCTGGCCCTCTCTCCAGCCCATTCATTTCAATCTCAAGGGAAAGAAAATGTCCCATTTGACTTAACCTGGCCTGTACCTGTAAACCCATCCAAACCCAATGCCATCAAATCAATTCCAACTCATAGTAACCATATGGGACAGAGTAGAAGTGTCCCATAGGGTTTCTCAAGCTGTAATCTTTACAGAAACAGACTGTCATATCATTCTTTCATGGAGAAGCTGGTGGGTTTGAACCACTAACCTTTCAGTTAGCAGCTGAGTGCTTAACCACTGCACCACACGGGCTCCTTCACCCAGCCCATAGAGCCTCTGAAATAAGGAGGTAGTCTGTTCTGGGTCCACATTTGGAGGCCAGAATAGAACCTTTCTAATGTGATTTGAATATTAAGTGGAAAAAAAAACTTCCAAGAAATGATGAGGTGGGTAGGAGAAATGCAATGGAAGAAGGAGAGAAATTAAAAAGAGAGCTCTCTATCCTTGAGTGATAGTCTTTAAGAAGCATGGCAGGGTGCTCTTTACCTGGCTGGGAAGGCAGAAGCCACCAAGAGCTGTCCAGACGTCTCTTGTTTTGGAACTGTCACCTAAAGTGGCTACAGGTGCTCCAACATCCTTTGGGTTCCTCTCTCAAAATTCACTAGTGGCAGGGTGAAGGTTGTTTGTCTCCAATGTCTACTTTAAACATCTGCTGGAATGCTTAACACACAAGAGATAATGACCAGCAAAACGCTAGAGGCTCTCCCCACTGTTCTACAAGGACCAGTAACCAGTTGCCTTTGAATCAACTTTGACTGATAATGACCCCATGGGTATCAGAGTAGAATTCTGCTCTGTAGGATCTTCAAGGACTGATTTTTCACATGTTGATCACCACGCCTTTCTTCTGAGGTGCGTCTGGGTGGTTCCCAACCTCCACCCTTTCAGTTAGCAGCTGAGTACCTTAACATTTTGTGCCACCCAGGGATGCCTTTTCTACAAGAAAGGGACTCCAGCATCACATGCCACATCCCTGTCCTAGGAATTCATACTTTGATAAGGAAAATTTGGAATGATGGAAGGAAAAAATAAGTTGAGAAAAAGAATCCGCTTGCTTGGTACAATACATATCAAAGTCCACACTTTTTGTTTGTTTGTTTTCTCTCTTGTTTGACACAGTACCTGTGGTCATTGCAATCCTTCCTTTCCATTCCTTCCTGAGCATGACACTCTGTTGTTGTTGTTGTGTTGTTATATGCCGTTGAGTTGGACCTGACTCATGGCCACCTCTCCTTGGGTTTCCGAGACAGTATCACTACAGAACTATATTGTCCCATGTGGAAGGTAGAAAATACAGAGTCTTGCCAGTCACCACGTTTATGTAGATCCCTTGAGAGATTTGTGGTTTTAACTCAGGAGAAGTTTCTGGGATTGTATTGGTTAAACCATGGAGCAGATGTATCATTGCACATATTATAGTGTGCTTATTTTATTTTTCCCTTTAATTACAGCTCCAAGGGCAACAACGAAGCAAATGCTTTTGGTACATTCAAGTAACTGCTATGGCTGTGACTTAAAAGACCTGGTACAGGACTCTGGTTGTGTCTTTGTTACCCCCACTCTGCCCTTGTGCTTTGCCTCGCTTACGGTCAAATGGGAGCATGAAATCCAGTTCCAACTAGATTGCATGCAAGAGAATTATGGGCATTTTCTAAAAGAAAAAACACATCTCCATATATAAATACAATCACATTCCCAGTAGCTAACATTATAGTAATAGGTGAACAGTTTCTATTATAAGTTTCTCTTTGATCGATAATAACTCACTCTGAAAATGGCTTTGAGGCCAACGTCTTTCCCTATTGGTTTTGGCCAGAAAACAAACTCCTCTTGTTCTTTTCTTTTTAAATTATTTCAGAACTTAATCCATTTAGCCATCACAGGAATAATGAAAAGCCATAGGAAAACAAAACAAAACACTATGGTCATGATTCTGTTTAGTGTTCACATAATTTAAAAGTGAGTCAAAACTATAGCTCCCAGTGATGATGGTGGCTATTAATCCTTCCACGTGGAAGAGAATAGCAGCCCAATATGAATGGAGAATCACAAAGTTTTCTTAAGGACTTGAATTTGTTTTGACACTGAGCCAGGGTACATAATAAAATTCTCATCTTGCCCTGGCTAGCTTTGCCCTCATCAATTGGCCAAATTGCTTTCTAAAATCTACACATTCTCCTTGGTTCATAAGAGGGAAAAACTTATGTTTTCCTTATCATATGATGGAGTAAACAATCTAGACACAATGAAAGCATCCTCAAATTATTCCATGGCTAATTTTCATATCTTTGCTCCATTTCTTTTGATTCGGTTTCATGCAGTTCAATTAAACACAGCCAATATTTTTGGACACCTAATATGAACAATAAAGTATCCTAAGTGCAGGAAAAGATGTTCCTGGAAGACGGATGACCTGAGTGCTTGGAAAAATCTGTCAAGAGAATGTACTCCCAAACATTTGTCTGCTAAGATGCAGAATGAAGAACAAGTCTAGTTCACAGTGTTTTGCCACTAGCTAAGCAGAAGGCCTTCCCAAGAGACCAAGAGCCTCCTAATTGCTTACTGGAGCCATTAGGTCCACTGCATCCTGCCTTGTTTCAAAATTCGGAGCTGC
>NW_006922095.1:958810-960289 GCF_000298275.1 Orycteropus afer afer | reverse complement strand
AATTTCCATAGAGTTGATTTTGACCCATATTAATGCTATGTGGACAGAGTAGAACTGCCCCATAGGATTTCCAAGGTAATATCTAACCAGAAGGCTGGTGGTTCAAACCCACCAGCCACTCCTTGGAAGGAGGATGGGGCAATCTACTTCCGTAATGATACTGCCTCGGAAACCCAAGAAGGGATCGCTATGAGTCGGGTCCGACTCGATGGCACATAACAACAACAATATTTACAGAAACTGTCATATCTTTCTCTCAGTGAGCAGCTGATGGGTTTGAACCATGACCCTTTCAGTTAGCAGCCAAGCACATAATCATTGCACCACTAGGGCTCCTTTTGTGGTAGGCACACACCTTTGGTTTAGTATCTTCATTAATCCCTCCCAACTGGCTTCTCTCCCTTCTCCTTCAACCACAGCTAGCCCTTCTCCTGTCTTGAATGGGATCCACACTTCTTATGGTGACACAGTAGGCCCTGTTCACCACCCAACCTTATCCCCTTTCTGTGATCTTAACCTGGTGGGTTCTCTGTGCTACACGACCTTGGCACATCCTGTCACTCTTTCTGGAGGATTTTCCATGGAACTTCCCATGACTGCCTTCTTCTTATCATTTGGATTTCAGCCCACAAGTGACTCTAACCACCCATTCTAGAATGCCCTGGGGTTACTTGCCATCACATCATCTGCTTTAATCTTCATCACTCTCATCACAACACTGCCTTCTTCCTTTGAGCTGTGTATGACCCATTGCCACAGACTAGAAAGGAAACTCTGTCTTCACAGAACTAGTCTGTCCTATCTACCACCATGACCACATCCACAGAAGAACCAACCAGTTGCTATCTAATTGACTAACACTCATGGCAACACCTTGTTTCAGAGTAGAACTATAGGGCTTTCAATGACTGATTCCTTTGAAAACTTTAATGACTCCAGTTTTAAACAGGACAGCTCCCCAAGGATGTCAGCAGAGAAAATTACAGGGTACAGCGGGTTCTTATTTGGGGTAGTTAATAACTCAAGCTTGGGAGTCAGAGTGGACTGGATTTGAATAAAAACTAATTCCACTGATTGCAACAGTGTGGATTTGTACAATCACTTAACCTCCTCAACAATAAATTCAAGAAAATGATAGTACTTTCTTCAAAGGATCGGGGTGAGGAGGAAGGAAATGATACAAGAAAAATACTTAGCATAGCATAGATGAGAAGGAGTGAGTAAAGGAGGAGGGGAGACAGGGAGGGAGTGAGGGCAGGGACAGAGAGAGAAAGAGAGGGATGGAAGAAGGAAAGGATGGAAGGAAGGAAAAGTTGTTAGGTGCCATCGAGTTGGCTCTGAGTCATAGTGGCTCTATGTATAACAGATTGTAACACTGCCTGGTCATGCACCATCTTCACAATCCCTGCTATACTTAAGTCCACCATTGCAGCCACTGTGTCAATTTATCTCGTTGAGGGTCTTCTCCTTTTCTGCTGA
>NW_006922095.1:954572-957430 GCF_000298275.1 Orycteropus afer afer | reverse complement strand
GATGTTCTTGATGTCATCCCACAATTTGTGTGGTTTTCGGTCATTGATGTTCAATGTGTCAAATCTATTTTTCACATGGTCTCTAAATTCAGGTGGGATATCATCAAGGTCATATTTTTGCTTTCATGGATTTGTTTCATTTTTCTTAAGCTTCAACTTGAATTTGCATATGAGCAGTAGGTAGTCTGTTCCTGGCCTTGTTGTGGTTGAAGATATTGAGCTTCTCCATTGTCTCTTTCCACAGAGGTAGTTGATCTGATTTCTGTGTATTCCATCTGGCAAGTTCCACATATACAAAAGCCACCATCTACATTGTTGAAAAAGGTATTTGTAATGAAAATATTTGGTTTTGCAAAATTCTATCATGAGATCTCTGGTGATATGTCTATCACCAAGGCTATATTTTTTGACTACTGGTGTGATTCTTTGTTTCCAGCTTTCACATTCTAATCACCAATAATCTTCAGTACAACTTGAATGCATGTTTGGTCAATTTCAGGCTGCAGAAGTTGGTAAAAATCTTCAGTTTCTTCATCTTTTGCTTCAATATTGGTGTGTAAATTTGAAAAATAGTTTATAAAATGGTTTCCCTTGTAGGCACATAGATATTATCCTATCACTGACAACATTTTACCACAGGATAGTTCTTGAGACATTCTTTGTCATGATGAATGCTGCTCCATTCCTCTTCAATTTCTCATCCCTGGCATGGAGATCCTATTATTATATGATTCAGAATGGCCAAAATCAGTCAATTTCATCTCACTAGTGCCCACAATATCGATCTTTATGCATTTGCCAACTTTCCGTTTTCCTAGATTCATATTTTGTACATTCTGCATTCTGATAATTAATGGATGTTTGCAGCTATTTCTTCCCATTTTGAGTCATGCCCCATCAGCAAGTGAAGGTCCTGGAAGCTTTACTCCGTCCATGTCATTAAGGTAGACTCTTCTTTGAGGAGACAGCAGTTTCCCAGTTGCATTCTCAGTGCCTTCTGACCTGAGGGGCTCATCTTCTGGCACTTTATCAGACAGTGTTTCAGGGCTATTCATAAAGTTTTCCAGTTATATATCAGATGATGTTCCACTGCTATTTACATTGTTGCAAATTTTCAGCAGCCAATTCTTTGAGAAGTGGTTAGCCCCTTCCTTCTTCCCAGTCTGTGATTCTGGAAGCACTGCTTAAGCCTGTCCATCATAGGTGACCCTGCTGATATTTGAAACCCTGGTGGCATTGTCTCCAGCTTCACAGCAACATGTAAGCCACCATAGTATGACAAACTGACAGATGAAAGTGGTGGAGAAAAATAGAGAGGAAGAAAATGAGGGAGGGAGAAAAGAGAGAAGGATGAAAGGAAGGGAGGAAAGGAGGGACAGAGGAAAAATGGAGAGAAGGAAGAATGAAGGGAGAAGGAAGTGCGGGGGTGGAGAAGGAGATTTTGGGTTGAACCCCATCTGACGAAGGACACATGCAGGCCCTTCTTGGGACAGAGTCCCCACGTATACACACCTCCTAGTAAGTGGTTTGGAACTGACTAATGCCGAAAGCTCTCCAATGTCTGTGAGGATTCTTTTGCTTCTTTGGACCTATCTTTTCTTCTCTACGGTTTCCAGGGACTGAATGTGGGCTACTAACTTGTCCTATCTTTCCTGTTTGTTTAGCAGCAACAAAGCACAGTGGTGGCAGCAGCCCATCAGTTCTGTTCACAGAGTCTCCAATACTGGCTCAGTCCCCACCTCTGGCCAGAATCTCTTCCTGCCCAGTTTCTCTTTCCAGAATAAGACACAGCATGATCTTCTTTGATTTATGATAGCTCAACTTACTGTTACTTATTTAAAAAAAAAAAAAAAAAAAAGCAACAGCTTCACTTTGTTATGAGAGAAATGTCCTTTATGTAAATGCACATCTAACGAATAAGTAAATAAATGTCCCCATAAAGCATTTACCGTTTTGACTCAAAACACAAATCAATTCCTGTACCTTTTGGGTTTGATGGAAATGTGGCTGGAAGTGAAATGAACAGGCAGCCTGTCTTTTGGAGAGGCCTGCTTTTTCGATCTCTTTCTCTGTCTTTCTTCCCTCCTCCCCCTTTCTCTCATTTCCATAATGAGTTCTTACAAGCTTACATTTAAATGTCATCAGAGATTCACTTTTTCGCTTTTCTCTCCTACACTGACCATGCCACTAGGTATGTCCAAAGTATGTGTGTTCCCTGACGGAGGAAGAAGGAATTTGCTAGTGAGGATCCTCTGTGACTCTGTTCTTAAAGGCTGTGCATAATTAATGCTCTGACTTAGAGATTGCATTGGGCTTTGGAAGGAGGGTAGACACAGGACATTACTCAGATTTATTGTTATTAATATAGTAGAATCCACATAATCACTGTTCTGTTAATAAACATCATGTCTGCTGAATTGGCACAACAGCCAGGGGACAGGTCCTTCCACGTGCATTACACCAACTCACTTTAATGTCCCCAGTTACTTCCCTCTCCCACCTCACATGTCAGTGCAATCTGAAACCTCAATAATCACATTGACCTCTTTCCTCCAGCTGAGTGCCTCAAAACAATAGTTAGAAATAATAACAACAACTGCTACAAGGCTGTCTTGCTCTGTACCAGGTACTTTTATAAATATGGCCTCACGTTATCTTTACAGCAGCCTGGCCAGGCTGGTTACAGGACACCACCCATTTTATATAGGATAAAAAGAAATTTGGGAAGAAATCAAGTACCTAGCTCCAGCTCCCATAGTTAGAAGTAAGAGATGGAGGATTGCCTTGCCACCTAGACCTGTCTGTTTCACAGTCTGTGTTTTCCCCATTCTGACATGCCACGTTGTTGGGATTGCAGG
>NW_006922095.1:952515-953772 GCF_000298275.1 Orycteropus afer afer | reverse complement strand
TCACTCAAGGACTCCAGCTAGATGCTAGACAGGGGCTAACAATGAACAAAACAAGAATCCTCGTCTTTTAGATTAGTCCCTGCATAGTGTCAGTCAAAAAGAGTCAGCCGTTGAAAACCTTACGGAAGGCAGGTTTATTCTAACACATGGAGTTGCCATGAGTCACAGCTGACTGGACAGTAACTGATTCTGTAATCTCTTAGAGCTACCATATGGCTGAGGAAAGAGGATGTAACTCTAACTAATCTAAATTACACTTGACATACCACCATTTGAGAACAAAAGGATTAACATCACCTCTGTCAACAGGGAAGTGGAATTAGCTTTTGGAATGAACTCCATTTGGGATTTAGAAAGCAGAGTGCAGCATGGGAGCCACTAGGAAGAAGGGGGGGTATGCATGTGTGTTTGCATGTGTGTGTGCATGTGTGTTTGTGTGCCCACACTCTGCCCTGTAGCTAGCAACAGCAGAGAAAGGGAATAGCTTCCCTGTGCTCTCCAGGAGCTCACTGCCAGGTCCCCCAACTCAGCTCTCTTAACAAAGCCAAGGCCCTTCCCTGGCCTTAGCACTTGCTGCAAAAAATCTCTCTACTCTTCCAAGTCAGCAGTGTGTATCTTATAATTAATTATCAGGAGGGAGCGCTCGTCTCTTCTTTCTCCCTCTGTAAGCAATTGAAAGGCCTACCTCTTGCCTACAGAGTAGTTCTGGGAACAGTTACTTTCTGTATGTCAGTGTCCTCCCTCTGAACTCTGTCTCTTCACCTCCTAAGACATGCTCAATGACCATGGGGAAGTATCTTGGCTGCCCTAGGTTCCAGCTCCCTCTGTAAAACAGGAGTCAGACTCCCTGATGTACCCCCAGTGTGGTGCCTTACAATTAAATGAGAGACATGATGAGCTATGTCAAAATTAGATTTATTTTTGGCCATAGATCAGAGAAAGACTTGCTGAACAGAGCAAATGAGGTGTGATCTCTAAATAAATGATGTTAGTTCACATAGTATGATATCAGAGCACTCCACATTCCTCCCCTCTCAACCAAGTAGTATCAGCCTCCATGTGCTTCCCTGAGGGCCAGGATGAAGGCACTAGATCTCTCATTGCTGGGAAATCAGGGAG
This sequence comes from Orycteropus afer afer, assembly GCF_000298275.1. Lineage (NCBI taxonomy): Eukaryota > Metazoa > Chordata > Mammalia > Tubulidentata > Orycteropodidae > Orycteropus > Orycteropus afer. The sequence continues at coordinate 952,653 of NW_006922095.1, read as the reverse complement.
AAACACTATTAGCTACTATAGGCATATCCATGATTCTGTGTAACATACCTTACTTGGAATTATTCTAGAACCCTCTTTGGGAAGGGTTGTTGGTGTCTAAAGAAAAGACTATCACAAGAGCTCACAGTTAGGGACTGT
>NW_006922095.1:948254-951835 GCF_000298275.1 Orycteropus afer afer | reverse complement strand
ATTTGAGCTGAGCTTCTTCCAGGACAGATTTGTTTGTTCTTCTGGAAGTCCATGGTATTTTCAGTATTCTCCACCAGCACCACAATTCCAAGGCATCAATTTTTCTTCAGTTTTCCTTGTTCTTTGTCCAACTTTCACATACATATGACTCTCAGTCACTCACTCTCATTACTGTTGAGTTGGTTCCGACTCATAGCGACCCCTCCTTTTGTTTCCAAGGTGATATCTTTACAGAAGTAGATTACCCAGTCTTCATTCTGAGGAGTGGGCAGTGGGTTTGACTGCCAGCCTTATGATTAACAGTCAAATGCCTTAGCACTATGCCACCAGAACTCCCAAATGCATATAAGGAGATTGAAAATACCATGGCTTAGGTAGGTAGGTACACCTTACTCTTCAAAGTAATATCTTTTGCTCTTCAGCACTTTAAGGAGATCTTTTGCAGCAGATATTTCCAGTGCAATATGCTGTCTGATTTTTTGGCTGGTGCTTCCATGGGTGATGATTGTGGATCCAAGTAATATGAAATCTTTGACAACTTTAATCTTTTCTCCATTTATCATGTGGCTTATTGGTTCATTTGTGAAGATTTGCTTTTTGTTGAGGTGTAATCCATACTGCAGACTGTTCTCTTTGATTTTTTATCAGGAAGTGCTTCAGGTCATCTTCACCTTCAGTGACAAAAGTTGTATCCTCTGCATATCATAGGTTGTTAGGTGTCTGTATTTGAGAAGTTCACCTTTCCCTGAAGACCACATTCATTGAAAGGCACTGTGTGGTGAGTAATTTTATGTGTCATCTTGGTTAGGCTATGGCTCCCAGTGGTTTAGCCAAACACTGGCATAGTTAGAACACCTTTACATAAAGAAAACAAAAATCCTTACAACTGGACCAATAAATAACACTATGATAAATGGTGAAGAATGAATTTGTTAGAATTTCATTATTGAATCAACAATTAATGGAAGCAGTAATCAAGAAATCAAATCACATATTTCATTGGGTAAATGTGCTGCAAAATATTTCTCTAGAGTTTTAAAAGTAAAAATGTCACTTTGATGACTAAGCAACACCTGACCCAATTATGGTCTTTGCATTTGCCTCATGCGCATGTGAAAGCTGGATGTTGAAGAAGGAAGACTGAAGAAGAATTGATGCATTTGAATTATCATGTTGGCAAAGAATGTCAAATATATCATGGACTGGCAAAAGGATGAATAAATCTACTTTAGAAGAAGTATTGTCAGAAGGCTCCTTAGAAGTGAGGATGGTGAGATTTCCTCTCACTTACATTGGGCATGTCATCAGGAGAGACCAGTCCCTGGAGAAGGACATAATGCCTGGCAAAGGAGATGAAGATTTTCAATGAGATGGACTGACACAGTAGCTGTAACAATGGGCTCAAACAGCAATGGGTGTGAGATGCTGCAGGACCAGACAATGTTTTGTTCAGTTGTACATAAGGTCACTATGAATTGAAGCCAACTAGATGGTACCTAACAACAACAGTCTAGTTGCTGTCATAGAGTAGTTAAATATCATTAAATATCATTAAATCAGATGACTTTGTATGCCACAGATTACTTTCCATAAAGTAATGTAATATAATTACATTATACATAATTACCATCATCATGCAACCTCATGTATGTAATCAATCAATCAGTTGATGTCTTATCAATGTAGGGTGGATCCTAAACCCAATCATTTCTGAATTATATAAGGAAAAAACACACAGGGGCACATACACAGGTGAAGAAACCTGACATATGTCTATGAACAAAGGAATGCCAAGAATTACCAGCAGATAGACACCAGGATTAGGAAAAAGGCTCACAGAAGGAATCAACATGGCCCGAAACCTGAATTTAGACTTCCAGAATCCTGAACTGTAAGAAAGTAATTTTCTGCTCTTGAAAGCTACCTATTTGTTCTTGAGCACCATAGGAAATGAAGGCCCAAACAGCTCCCTCTGCCTTCTACCTCCGCATGATTTTGCAGCTATGCCAAAGGGGTCTATCCTAAATCTAGCATGGAGTCGGGAGCACCTGAGACTTCCTTTTAGATCAGCTTTGACCTCCACATGGTCAACCACATTAAATTTCTTTCAGTCTCCAAACAGCATGGGTACGCCATCTGTTATGGATTGAATTATATCCCAAAAAATATGTGTAGTAAATCCTAGACTTTATGCCTGTGGTTATAATTTCATTTGGAAATGGGATGCCTTTGTTATGTTAATGAGATGGGATTAGGATAGGGTATATATTGAATTGATCTCTTTTGAGATATAAAGGAGAGTAAGCAAGCAGTGAGAGAAACAGAGAGGGAGAAGATAGATGCTAAGCCACATGGAGATCTCAAAAAAGGAATCAGGAAGCAGAAGCTGAAGACACAATGACTCCCCCAGAGCCAACAGAGATAGACTTTCCCTTCAGCTAGCATTCTGAATGTTGACTTCTAGCCCCCTAAACTGAGAAAATAAATTTCTGTCTATTAAAGCCATATACTTGTGGTATTTCTCTTTCTGGTAGCTATTGTAAATGGTATTGATTTTCTTATTTCCTTTTCAGAGACGTCTTTGCTGGTGTAGAGAAATCCAACTGATTTTTTGTATGTTGATCTTGTATCCTACCACTATGCTAACTCTTTCAATAAGTTCCAACAATTTTCTTGATGAGTCTCTTGGGTTTTCTGTGTATAGGATCATATCATCTGCAAATAGGGATAGTTTTACTTCTTCTTTATCAATATAGATGCCTTTGATTTCCCTTTCTCACCTTATTGCCCGAGGTAGAACTTTCAATACAATGTTGAATAGAAGTGGAGATAGAGGACATCCTTGTCTCATTCCTGTTCACAAAGAGAATGGTTTCAGTCTCTCTCTGCTTCGAATAACATTGGCTGTTGGTTTTGCATATATGCCCTGTATTATGTTGAAGAATTTCCCTTCTCTTCCTATTTTTCTGAGAGTTTTTTATCAGGAATGGCTGTTGGATTTTATCAAATGGCTTTTCTGCATCTACTGATATGATCATGTGATTCTTTCCCTTTATTTTACTTATGTGATGGATTATGTTGATTATTTTTGTAATTTGAACCACCCTTGCATACCTGGTATAAATCCCAGTTGGTCATGATGTATTATTTTTTTGATATGCTGTTGGAATCTATTGGCTAGGATTTTGTTGAAGATTTTTGCATCTATATTCATGAGGGATATTGGTCTGTAGTTTTCCTTCCTAGTGGTATCTGCCTGGTTTTGGTATCAGGGTTATGCTTACTTCATTAAATGTATTTGGGAGGATTCCATCCTTTTCTATGTTCTGGAATAGTTTGAGTAAGATTGGTGTCAGCTGTTCTCTAAATAATTGGTAGAATTCTCCAGTGAAACCATCTGGGCTAACACTTTTTTTATTGGTAATTTTATTTTTTAAATGACCTGTTCAATTTCTTCTTTTGTTATGGATCTGTTCAGATTTTCTACCTCAGTCTGTGTTAGTTTAGGCAAGTAGTGTATTTCTAGGAAGATGTCCAAAATTTCTAGGTTTTCAAATGTGTTGGAGTACACTTGTTCACAG
>NW_006922095.1:939314-946554 GCF_000298275.1 Orycteropus afer afer | reverse complement strand
ATTTATTTCTTTCAGGGTTTGCCTGCATGGTTTCTGCTGAGAAATCAGAGCTTATCTTATTGATTGCCCTTTATAGGTAACTTTTCATTTTTCCTATGCTACTATCAGGATTCTTTCTTTGTCTTTGGTTTTGGTGAACTTGATTATAGTATGTTTTGGAGATTTTTTTTCAAGGTCTATAGTATTTGGGGTTTGTTCAACTTGAATGGATATATTCTTGTCTTTCAACATATTAGGAAAATTATTTCCCAACTAATCTTCAGCAATTTTCTCTTTGATTTTATCTGTCTGTTCCTGTTCTGGAATTCTGATTGCACATGGGTTATTCCTCTTAATGGTGTCCCACATGAATCTTAGGCTTTCTACATTTTATTTTGAACTTTTGTCTGATTGATTCCTTAACAAAGTAGTATTAATCTTATTAATTCTGTATTCCATTGATTCAGTTCTACTCTTTTGCCCCTTCAATGTATTATCTATTTCTGAAATCTTAGTATTAATCTTCTCTGCTTCTATTTGTTGTTTTTGTATCATTTCTATTTTTGTGTTTTTTTGTGTTCATTTTGTCTATTTGTTCTTGTATTGTTTTCCTAAATTATTTTAGAGTTTTGTGTGTGCTTTCCTCAATTTTGTCTGTGTTATCATTGATCTTGTCAGTGTTTTCCTTGATCTGTTTCTCAATTCATCGAAGGTGTTGTTGTTATGTGCCATCAAGTCAGCTCTGACTCATAGCAATACTATGTGCAACAGAACAAAATACTGCCTGGTCCTGTGCCAGCCTCACAATCTTTGCTATATCTGAGCCCATCATTGCAATCACTGTGTCAATCCATCTCACTCAGCACCTTCCCATTTTTAATTGACCTTCCACTTTACCAGGTATGATATTCTTCTTGGTGGGATGATCCTTTCTGATAACATGACAAAAGTAGCCGAGATTAAGTCTGGCCATTCTTGCTTTCAAGAAGCATTCCAGCTACACTTCCTCCAGGACAGATTTGTTAGTTTTTCTGGCAGTCAATGGCACTTTCAGTATTCTTTGCCAATGCAACAATTCAAAAGCATCAACTTTTCTCTGGTCTTCCTTGTTCATCATTGTCCAGTTTTCACATGCATGTGAGGTAATAGAAAATACTATGGCTGGGGTTAGGTGCACCTTAGTCTTCAAAGAGACATCTTTGCTCTTCAGCACTTTAAAGAGGTCTTTTGCAGCAGATTTTCCCTGTGCAATATGCTGTTTAATTTCTTGACTGCTTCTTCCATTGGTGTTGTTGGTGGATCTAAGTAATATGAAATCTTTGACAACTTCAATCTTTTCTCCATTTATGATGATGGTGCCTATTGTTCCAGTTGTGAGTATTTTCATTTTCTTTATCTTGAGGTGTAATCCATACTGAAGACTGAAGTCTTTAATCTTCATCAATAAGTACCTGAAGTTATCCTCATTTTCAGCAAGCAAAGTTGTGCCATGTGCATATCATAGGTTGTAAATATATCAAAGGTACTCAAGTATAATTCTTTTGGATTCCTTATCAGGAGTTCCAATGCTACTTCTTCCTCAGGGATGTTTTCTGCATTTGTATCCTGATCTCTTGTGTCTACTACTTTATCTTGCTTCTTTATATGGACTGTGATAGTCTGTGTTCTCCAAGACATTGTGGTAGTATTATAGTTATGTCTATTGTGTCAAAGAGAATGAGAATGTATGTACATATTTCTGTTAGCTCTTCATAAGGAGGAGTTGAGAGTGAGTTGAATTAGTATTGGCTGCCATCTATCATTCATCAGTTGGTGCAAACTCAAGCATTGACCCTCACTCAGTTGGTGGGGCTGCAGGAGATGCAGGTGTGTTTGGGTTGTGTTGTAACAACTGCTGACTTCCACTCTGTTAGACAAAAAAATTAAACAAATAAAAATAAATACCAAAGAAATAAAAAAAAAGAAAACAAAAAACTAAAATTGTATGACCAAGCAGCAACAATTGCACACACACACACATGAAATGTAGTAAATGAGCAGAAAGAGTGTCAAAATATATTAAAAATGGGTAAAAGAAAGATCATGAGAAAAAGAGAATAGAATAAAAAAAAGCTATAATATCTGGGGAAGGAGGAATGAGAGAAGAGAACAAGAGTAAAAGAATAGTAAAGAAAAAAATGGGAAAATTGCAAAAGGAAAAACAAGGGATGGGAAGAACTAGAAGAAAAAAAACATGAACCACTAAAAGGGAAAAGAAAAAAAACATGAACCAGGAATGGGAAAGAGGACAAAAAGAAAAAAAAGAAGAAGAAGATAAAAAGAATAAAAACAAACTGTGGGGGGCAGGCAGGTCACAGCACACAGACTCTGCCTAGACACAGACCTGGATGGAGACCTCCACAGGTCAAGAAGATGAATGGAGGTGGGAGGTGGCCACACTTCTGTTCACCAAGAGCATGTGGGGTATAAGGGTAGCAAGGGGAATATGGTACCTTTCCAGTCACCAGCCTCCAGTGCAGCTGCCTGTTCTGTCTCATCAGCAAGTGGAGTCCACTCCTATATTGCAACCTAGGAAGAACATCACTTGCATGTATTCAAAATAGTCTTGCCCACAGCTTGTGAATATTTCAAAATGGCTGCTCTCTCAGGACAGCTGCTGCAGTTCACAGGTCTGTTTGTCTCCTTCTTTGCTGTTTTCCTTTCTGGTTGTAAGGAACCAATGCAGTCCTTACCCAAGCAGTCTTTAGTGAGTGGAGCCAATTCTTGGGTTGCTACAAGGACATATTCAAAATGGCTGTGCTCTCAGGGCAGCCAGCAATCTGCAGCTATATTTGTCTCCTTACTCACAATTTTCACTTAGGTTCTTCTACTAATTGGTATTTAATCCAGCTCTTTATCCTTGCCTTCAAAGTTCAGGGTTCCAGGATCATCTTCTATATCAGTTTAAATTGGTTTCTCATTGCTTTGTCACAGAGGGTCTGTGTAGCTTGTCTGCCTATTCTGCCATCTTGCCAGACCTTGCCCACTTGTGGTATTTCTCTTGTAGCAGCACTAGATAATTAAGACATCATCCTTCCTTTGTTCATTCAGTGTCCTTGTGACACATTCAAAAAGGAGTAAAGGACATTCTTGGAATCGAGGCAGAAGTGCAGGACTTGAAAAGTTAGATCTGCATTCTGAACATCTAATTTGGGCCTCTGGTCTTCTATGAGTGAAAACATAAAACACAGCCATGGTAGCAGAGTCTGCCCCAGGTTATAGTGGCTGCAGTGCTCTGCAGCACAAAGTGGAGTGAGAAAGCCCAGGGTTAGGAGGCCAGAATGTGCTGCTAGAGCACTCTACCTGCCACTTCCCTTCCTGGACAAAATCATTATCAGCTGTGGGACTGTAAAATGATAAACCACTGTGGAAATCAGTATGGCGAGTCCTTAAAATGTTGCAAATAGAAATACCATTTGATCCAACAATCCCATTACTAAGTATATATCCTAAAGAAGTGAGAGGCAGGACAGAAATAGATATATGCACACCCATGTTCATCACAGCACTATTCATAATAGCAAAGGATAGAAACAACCTAGGTGTCCATCAACAGAAGAATGGATAAACAAACTGTGGTATATACACACAATGGAATACTATGCAATCCTAAAGAATAATGCAGAGTCTGCAAAACAGTACATAACATAGATTAATTTGGATGACATTATGCTGAATGAAATAAATCAACCACAGAAGGTCAAATATTGTATTAGTCCATTGTTGCAAAAAGTCAAGGAAAGGTTTATACATAGAAGGGAACTTTGTTTGTTACCAAGGGTGGGAGGGGAGGGGAGGCTAAATTCCCAGATAGGTTGAAAAATATGTAGAGAAAAACCAAAGATTATTAGTGGTTACCAGGATTAGGAGCTCTGGTGGTGTTGTGCCTAAGGCCTTTCACTATTAACCAGAAGGTTGGCAGTTCAAACCCACCAGCCACTCCTCGGAAGGAAGGTTGGGTGATCTACTTCCGTGGTGATACCATTTTGGAAACCCAAGGAGGGGTCGCCATGAGTCTGGACCGACTGGACTGCAGTGAGTTTTTATTATTAATATTATTATTATTTTGGTTTAAGAGTAGGAGGGAGGGAGGAAAGAAGCTTTTGTTTGCAGGGCATTGAGTTTATGATAATGGTGGTGAAATATTTTTGAAAAGGATAGCAATATTGGTGGCACAACATGAAAAACATCATCAATGTCCCTGACCGGTAAATGGGAAAGTTGTTATGTTGGCGAATGTCTTGTTGTGTATGTTTTCACTGCAATAAAAGTAAAAAAAAAAAAGAACATTATCAGCAAACAGGAAGGTGCTGTAGGCTCCGTGCCCCTAGATCTCCCAACTCAGTGCTGTCTCAGCCCCTTTCCACCCCACTACCCTCTCTAGGCAGAACCTACTAGTCAATAACACACCAGGGATCAAGTGCAAAGGAAGCTCAGGAAAAGGAAACAACGTCCTCCATTAAGAAAGGATGGCTATTGTCAAAACAGGGTAAACAACAGGTGTTGGTGAGACTGTGGAGAAATTAGAATTTCATATATTACCAATGAAAATGTAAAATGGGGCAGTCACTACGGAAAACAGATCAACATATTTTCACATATAACACGCCCATGCACATAATGTGTGTAGTATGCATAGGAAGCTAGCAACAAGGAGAAAGATGATTAGTGGTTTCAGAGGCTGTTGGAGTAGCTCTGGTAGCATAGTTCCTAAGGCACTTGACTACTTACCAGATGGCTGGGGGTTCAAACCCACCAGCCACTCCTCGGAAGGAAGACGGGGCAATCTACTTCTGTAGTGATACTGCCTGGAAACCCAAGGAGGAGTTGCTATGAGTCGGGTCTGATTCATCAGCACATAACAACAACAGGTGCTATTGGGAGGTAAGAATACAGAGCAACTGCTAATGGGGTGATGAAAATGTTCCACAACTAGATAGTGGTAATGCTTATACAGCATTGTCAATATTCTGAAGGTTTTAGAATTATGCACTTTAAAATGGTTAAAATGGTGAATTTTATGCTATGTGAATTTTACCTCAAAAAATCTGTTATCTCCTTGACAGATGGAAAGACATTTTAGAGAAAAATAAATATAGACTACTAAAGAAAGGATGGGAACTCTGGTAGCATAATGCCTAAGGCATTTGACTGCTAACCAGAAGGCTGGTGGTTCAAACCCACCAGCCACTCCTCAGAAAAAATGTTGGGCAATCTACTATCATAGTGATACTGCCTCAGAAACCCAAGGAGGGGTCCCTGTGAGTTGGATCTGACTCGGTGGCAGTAAGTTTGGTTGTTTTAAAGAAAGGATCTCTCTCTCCTTTATTAGGCTCCTTGTAACTCATACCTCTCTCTGCTTTGTAGGGGATTTTTGAGAGCTTGTTTTAGGCCTCCTTAGTGGATGTAAGCCCCTTGAGGGCAGAATCCACAACAGATGTATTTTGGTATCCCACAATGAGCCTAGGTTGTCTGCAAAGTAAGAGATCAAAGGTGATTTTTTGAATGAAGTTGAATACATGAAGGTCTTACAATGTGCCATAATGATGACATATGTGGTAAGTGAAGGACACCCAAGTGCAGCTTGCCATGTTTCCCTTATGGTTCCCTTATGATTAGGACCAGATGTGTCAGTCTGTCTTTTTGGATAAGATGAGAGTGTGGGCTGACATCACTTTCTGTGGTGCCTTGAACCAAAATACATCCTATGTCATTGGCGAGCTATCAGAACATCCATCCCTCTTACCCTGAGCACATATCAACATTCTCAGGAACTTGTTAGTTAAGATGGGTGGGGTCTTTTTCCTGTAGCACAAGGGTAGTGTGTGTAGACCATCTCCATGCATCTGCTGCTTCAGGGAGTGGCTGGCTAACCATGGAGAACCAATATCCACTATTGAAGCTGAACTTGCACTGTTTCTTCTCTATGTGAGCAAAACATTGTTCTATCCAGTTTCTGTGTTTGAGTCATGTTTTCACTGGTGACCTCAACATCTGTGGGCCATGGAGTGAGTTGATTTCCTAGTGTTACTGCTGCTGGTGGCCAGTATTGTTAAGCTCTTTGCTGTTCTCCTCGCGGTGGGATTCCTCCCCTGGAGGTGGTAATCAGTGTCACTTGCTCTAAAGCCAGGAGTCTTTAGAGGAACACACTATCTTATTGCAAAGATGAGTTTTGCAATGCAAAACCTTACTGAACAGAGTATAACAATGTAAATCCAAATGCAGCTGGAGTGACAGTCAGATAAAATCTGAGCAGCATCCCCAAAGCTGGGTTTGTGGGGAAGGTGTGCTGACTCAGTTCAGTCCAAATAGCTGTTCACTCAACGTGTCATCTACCCCTTATCTCCTGCCACTTACAAATGATGACGAACCAGAGAGAAAAGATTCATGCTGAAACCTACAGACACCGATTATGCCCTTGAGAAAGGCATGAAAGGTTCAAGCAGGGAGGTGGGTGGGTGGATCCGCACACACTGAGGCCCAAGCTTGAAGCTCCAGAAAGTTAATTAGTTTTCTTTCCCTTCTGTGTGGACTGAGGGGAAGTCTGGCTGGAATCCATGTTGAATATGGTCCACCACATTCCTGTGTACATCCAGCCTAATTTAATTTTGAAATTACATTGGAAAAAGTGTGAAAATATCAATTGCATGGTGTCATTTAGAAAGCCCATTATCTGTGAGTCATCTGCCAATAAAGAATGATCTGGCTGTGAAGCCTCCATATCAAGTTTGGCTCCAAATGATAGTCAATTCTTTAAGTTCCCTGCCTCTCTCGGTCAGAGTGGTTAATAGAAAGAACGTGCCCAGGAATGGATACTGGGCAGCAATTTATCTGGGCCCCCAGGAGATTAATTCTTTGTTAGTCAGAAGTCTGTTCCAAATTAGAAGCAATGGTTCTGGGATTTCATTCTTTATCTAGGAGATGTCCTACCCACCATCTCTTAGCAGGCACACTTTTCCCCACAAACATGGTTTGGAAAGAGAGAGAGAGAGAGGAAAAAAAAAAATTACTAGAATGGAATGAAGTGACATTGCACAGTAATTATTTTTCCTTCTGGAATTTATTGCAAACGAGTTGTCAGGCTTTGAGAAGCTTAAATTTTGCACCATCAACTTACAGCATAAAATATTAGGGAAAAAATGGTTTATATCTTCTGATCAGACTCTTGGAGGGCTATAATTCTCTTGATACCAATTAGAATTGGACAAACCAACCAGGGTGA
>NW_006922095.1:920804-937749 GCF_000298275.1 Orycteropus afer afer | reverse complement strand
AAAGGAATATACAATAAAATGCACAATTTATATCATACATATGATGAAAGACTGAATGGCTTTCCTTTAAAATCAGGAACAAGACAAAGATGTCAACCTTCACCACTGCTGTTCAACCTCATACTGTAGGTTCTGGCCAAGGAAATTAGGTAAAAAAAGAAATAATAGACATCCAGATTAGAAAAGAAAAAGTACCCCTGTTCACAGATGACATGATCTTCTATATAGAAAAGGCCAAGGAGTCCACTAAAAACTGTTAAAATTAGTAAATAAATTTAGGAAGATTGTGGAGTATAAGACCAATATACAAAAATCAGTTGTATTTCTACACACTTGCCATGAATTAAGAACATTCCATTCACAATAGTGTCAAAAAGAAGAAAATAGTTCAGAATAAATGTAACAAAAGACGTGCAAAAATTATTATCTGAAAATTACAAAACACTGTTTAAAAAATGAAAGAGAATCTAAATAAGTGGGAAATATTCCATGACTGTGGATTAAAAGACTTATCACACTTCAATGACAATAGTCCCCAAATTGCTCTACAGATTCAAAACAATCCCTTTCATGATCCCATCTGACTTCCTTACAGAAAATGACAAGCTGATTCTAAAATTTGCATGGAACGACAAGGGTCCCAGAATATACAAAACAATCCTAAACAAGAAATAAAGTAGGCAAACTCACACATCCTGATTTCAAAACTTACTGCAAAGTAGTGATAATCAAGACAATGTGGTATTAGCACCAGATCCACATATAAGTAGTGCAATAAAATTGAGAGTCCAGATGTAAATCTATTTATATGTAACCAACTGATTTTCAACAAAGGTACCCAGAGCATTCAATGGGAAAAGGAATAGCTCTTCAACAAACATACTGGGATAATTGGACCCACCCACTTCCCATCAAGTTGATTCTGACTCATAGTGACCCTATAGGACAAAGTAAAATTACCCCATAGGTTTTCCAATGGTGTAAACCTTTACAGAAGCAGACTACTTCATCTTTCTCCCATGGAGCGGTGGTGGGTTTGAACCACCAGCCTTTTGGTTAGCAACCAAATGCTTTAACCACTGCACCACCATAATGCCATAGGGGTAATTGGTTAGCTACATGCAAAAGAATGAAGTTGGACCATTACCTCACACTATACAAAAAATGTAACTCAGACTGTACCAAATGCCCAAATAAAATAACTAAAACTATAAAACTCTTAGAAGAAAACAAAGGGGTAAAACTTCATGTCTTTGGATTTAGCAAAGGACTCTTAGATGGAATACCAAAAGCTTCAGCAACAGAAGAAAACAAAGGATAAATTGAACTTGATCAAAATTAAATACTTTCATCCTTCAAATGACACCATCAGGAAAGTGAAAAGAAAATTCACAGAATGACAGAACATATTTGTGAGTCATGTGTTGGATAAGAGACAAACATCTAGAATATATTAAAACAAAAAACTCTTAACTTAATAATCAAAAGGCAAATGAACTAATTTCAAATAAGAGAAAAAAAAGTCTAAAGAAGTATTTCTCCAAAGATATAAAAATGATCAATAAGCACATGAGATACTGTACAACACTAATATTCATTGCTGCTGTTGTTTTTAGGCGGCATCAAGTCAATTTTGACTCATAGTGACCCCTTATGACAGAGTTAAACTGTCCCGTGAGGTTTTCTAGGCTGTAATCTTTATGGGAGCAGATGCCAAATCTTCCTTCTATGGAGGTTCTGTGTGAGTTTGAACCACAAACCTTTTGGTTAGCAGCCAATGCTTTACTAGTGCACCACAACAGCTCAAAACAATGCAAGGATATGGGGAAGGGACATCCCTCATCCATTGCTGGTAGGAATGTGAAATTGTGCACCTGTTTTAGAAAACAGTCTGGCCGGTCTTCAAATGATTAAACAGAGTTACCATATGACCCAGCAATTCCACTTCTAGCTATCTACCCAAGAGAAATGACAACATATGTCCATGCAGAAACTTGTGCATGAATGTTTATAGTAGCACTAGCTCTAATAGCCAAAAGGTGCAAACAACTCAAAAAATGGATAAACAAAATGTGGTCTATCCATATAATGGAATACCATTCAGCCATAGAGAGAAATGATATATAACATGGCTGAACCTTGAAAACATTATGCTAAGTGAAGAAAGCCATCACCAAAAACACATATTATATTATTTCATTTATAGGAAATAAGCAGAACAGAACATCTATAGAGACAGAAAGTACATTAGTGGTTGTTTAGGGGTGCGGGTGAGCGAAGGATGGGTGGGGGCAAGAGGATGATAGCTAAATAATGTGGGCTTTCTTTTTGAAGTGATGAAAATATTCTAGAATTGACTTTGAGGATTGTTGTAAAATGCTGTAAAAATACTAAAACACCTTGTTTTTGTACACTTTAAATAGATGAGTAGTAGGGTGTGTAGACAACATCTGAATAAAGTTTTTGTAAACAACAATAACAACAGAAAAAGGTAACAGTATCCAGAACACATCAGGCCTTATGGGTCATTGCAGAAAACTGGCTTTTACTGTGAGTGAGAACAAACTGGAAAGACATGATTTCACTTATATTTTAAAAGATCACTATATTTAACCCCCACTCAATTGGAAATAGAGGCAATGAAGAGTTCTCTGTGCTATAGACATTATATATGGCCTTGGTCATAGAGGTCTTCCTTGTGGATGGAGGATTCTAGTTTCCAATATTCCCCTTTATTCAGTTTCTCCCTTACTTCCTGTTGTGTGGGTATTTACAGTGGGGCCAAAAGGAAATATTTCTCTCCCTCTCTCTCTGTCTCTTTTGTTTTGTTTTGTTTCTAATAAAAATATATATCATACAACATTTGCTAATTTATCTATTTTCAGGTGTACATCTTATTGACTGCAATTGCATTAAACAGCTGTGCAACCAATTAATGAAATTCTGCATCACCATGAACAGAAACTTAGTGCTCCATAAGAAAAAAAAAAAAAAAATATATATATATATATATATATATATATATGAGCTCTGGTAGCATAGTGGCTAAGGCACTTGACTGCTAACCAGAAGGCTGGCGGTTCAAACCCACCAGCCACTCCTCGGAAGGAAGATGGGGCAATCTACTTCCGTAGTGATACTGCCTCGGAAACCCAAGGAGGGGTTGCTATGAGTTGGGTCCGACTAGACAGCATATAACAACAACAACAATATATATATATATATATATATATCTCCTCCTCCTTTCCCTGGTAACCATTAATAAACTTTGGTCTCTATACATTTGGCTGCTTTTGTCTTTGTATTAGTGAGGTCTTACAAAAATCATTTGTATTTGACCTTTTGTGATTGGCTTATTTCATTCAACATAATGTCTTCAAGCTCCACGCATGTTGTAGCATGTATCAGGACTTCATTTCTCTTTCTGGCAGAGCAGTATTCCATTGTATGGATGCACTACATTTTGTTTATCCTTTCATCTGTTGATGGACAGTTAGGTTGTTTCCACATTTTGGCTATTGTGAGTAGCACTGCAATGAACAATGGTGTGCATATGTCTGTTCACATTGCTCCTTTCAAATCCCTTGGTTATAGTCCAAGCAGTGGGATTGCTGACTCATCTGGAAGTTTTATTTTTAGTTTTTTGAGGAACTGCCACAGAGTTTCCCATAACAGCTGTAACATTTCGCATTCCCACTAGCAATGGATAAGGGTTCCAATTTCCCCACACTCCTGCCAACATTTGTTATTTTCCTTTTTTGCTGTTATTTTTTGTTGCAGGAGTGAAATGGTATCTCAGTTTGCTTTTAATTTGCATCTCTCTGATGGTGAAAGACTTTGAGCATCTTTTCATGTGCTTGTTGGTGCTTTGTCCCCAAGATGAAATATTTCTGTCTATGTCCACCACAGAAGCTTGCCTTCTCCAGTGGCAGTGCTGCTGAAATCTGAGCTTCTGTGCACACAGCTTTCTCCTTTCTCAGTCATTTCAGTGTGAAAGTCAGATTATTTGTGTGCATGTGTCACATGACACATGAGGGACACATGAAGTTAATGGGTAAAACCTGGAACAATAAGTTTCAACCAGAATAAAGGGACACTCCCCATTTGACCTATTTTTTATGAGTAAAGAAGACCCAATCAAGAACTCTCTTGCCTTGTAGCTCTTTGTTCTAAGGAAGGGCACAGAGAACAAATTCCTCCCGCAGGCTCTATTTTGATGTCTCACTGCTTGTATTCGTTTCCTAGTGCTGTAGTAGCAAAGTACCACAAACCGAGTGGCTTATACCAACAGTTTATTCTCTCACTGTACTGGAGACTATCAATCCAAATTCAATGGTAGCTGAGCCCTGCTACTTCTAAAGGCTCTAGAGGATCCCACCTTGCCTCTTCCAGATCTGGTAGTCCCAAGAATTCCTTGGCTCATGGCTACAGCACACCAATCTCTACCTCCATATTCATATGACCCTCTCCTCTGTGTCTTTTCCCCTGTTCTTATAAGGAAACCAGTCATATTGGACTAGGACCTACCCTATTCCAGTATGGCCTTATCTTAACTTGATTACATTTGCAATGACCTGATTTCCAAACAAGTTCACATTCACAGGTACTGGCAGTTAGGATTTAAGATTTCAGCATATCTTTTGGGGGAATACAACAACCCATAACACTTCTTTACCTCTTTACCATGGAAGATGAATTTGGTCAAAGCAAACAACTTAGAGGTGGAAAATATGAACACCTTCTGAACCTCCCACAATCAACTTATCCTAGGGCAGTGGGCATAGCTACAACAACAACAACAAAGGCAGTGGGGATGGGTGGGGAGGAGGACATAAAAGCATTTCACTTCCTGAAAATTTCTCAATCTCACTATAAGATGAGTAGAATAGTAGCACCCACCCAGCAGAGTTCCTGTGAAGCCTGGATCAAATAAAATATTCAAAGAACTCAGTGCAGTGTCTGCACCTGTACCCTCTCCATGTTACTAGACTACTCTGGATACTGTACTCCTTCATGCCAGTGTGGTGCTACTGATGCTGGCAAACTGTCAGAGGTAGAACTTGGATTCTGTTCCCTGTTTCATGCACTGTTCAGATTGAGTTTTTGTAATTAGGGGTAGTGTGTTGAATGTTACTGTTTTTGATAGTTGCCATCAAGTTGAAGCTGACTCATGAAGATGCATGTATAATAGAATGACAGTTCCTGAACCTCTGTCATCTACAAGAGTAGTGTCCCCCAAAATTCACGTCTACCCAGACCCTCAGAATTTGACCTAATTTTTAAATAGAGTCTTTACAGACATAATGAGTTAAGTTAAAATTAGGTAATATTTGATGAGGGTGGGTCCTAAATCCTATGACTGAGGTCCTCATAAAAGCAGAAAAGGACATAAAAAGACACACAGAGAAGAAGGTGATGTGATAACAGAGGCAGAGACTAGAGTGATGCTACCCCAAGCCCAAGAACACCTGGGGCTACCAGAAAATAGTTGAAACAGAGAAGAAAATTGCCTTAAAGTCTTTGAAGAGAACATAGCCCGCCAATACCCTGAATTCAGACTTCTATCCTTCTGGACAATGAATAAGGAAGACCGAAGAAGAGTTGATTCTTTTGAGTTGTGGTGCTGGTGAAGAATGCTGAAAGTACTATGGACTGCTCAAAGAACTAACAGATCTGTCCAGGAAGAGGTACAGCTGGAATGCTCCTTGGAAGTGAGGATGGCTAGACTTCATCTCACCTACTTTGGTCATGTTGTCAGAAGGGACATTCCCTGGAGAAGTATATCATGCTTGGTAAAGTGAAGTGTCAAAAAAAAAAAGGGGGCGGGGGGGAAAGCCCTCAACAAGACGGATTACCACAGTGGCTACAATGATGGGCTCAGGTGGAGCAAGGATCGTGGAACTGACACAGGACCGGGCGGTGTTTCATTCTGCTGCACATAGGGTTGGAGACGACTCGATGGCACCTAACAACAACAACAACATCCTTCAAAACTGTAAGACAATAAATTTCTGTTGTTTTAAGTCCCTTAGTTTATGGTACTTTGTTACAGGAACCCCAGGAAATGAAGACAGACCTCACATCAGTCTCTCCTCTCCTAGGGAGAGAGGTAGTCCTAAAAGTCTCATTTCCACAATTGAAAACAAGGTCCTGATTGTGTCTGGGAAGAGCATGTGCTGATGACTCTTCTGACATCTCTCATTCTGCCCCAATTGCCAAGCCCCGTGTTCTTCTGTAATAAACTGTCTTGTCAGCACAGGAGGGGGGCCTCCAGTATCTCACCTTGAGTGTTTTTACTGGAGGTCTGTGTAAGTGTCTTCCCGTCTCACGTTCTGTGCATTTATCTGTCAGATCGTGTCGAAGCAGTAAGCGCAGTGCCTCAACCAACAAACAGGCCTGCCAGTTTAGCTCAGTTTTCTGAGCAGGGAAAAGTTTTCAAATGACTCCTGAGCAGAGTAATTTCATTTGCTGTGAAGTAAAGTTAAAAGTAAATTGCACAAAATTAGTATTGATTCATATTAAGTCATTTATCTCTTTATGCATTTCAACTCCACATCAAATACAATCATTGCTTAAGCTCCTCCAGAGCAAATAACATTACAAGTTAAATTGCATCTTGTGGTGGTTTCCCTTTTCTGAGAACAGAAAGAAACACACACACACATACACAATCTGAAGCTCACAGCTGAATCCACTGTAGTTTCCAGCTGAATGAAAGCAGAAGGGAGGGGAAAGCTGGCTTGCTCTCATCACAGTGCTGAGAGCTGTGAGGCTGCTAGATTATTTCACCTGAAGACGAAGGCATTTCTTAATTGCTCAGTGAATGGCTCCCCTGGTTCTGGGGAGGCAATACAGACTGTGCATTTGGTTTTAGACTTGAGCAGGAGGGATGCTGAGTGTGCAGTGCTTATAGACATGAGTCTAATGTGGTAAGTGACCATTTAACAATGAGCATGGATAACAGCCTATCTCTAAGATCTTTGGGCTGATTTCTCTATGTTTTCTCTCTCTCTTTGGGGAAAGAAATTTAGAAAAGGAGAGCGCCTCTGGATGAAATGTGGGTTCCTGGAAGCCAAAGCCATAGGAACTGAGGTAGGCTACCAAACATGCAGACATGCATGCACACATGCACACAGCACACATTAGTGCATGCACATGCATAATACACACACAGGCATGCACACATGCACAATCACCTCGTCTCTGCTTCTCTGAACACCATTGCATATGATTCCAACTCGTGACAACCCTATGTATTACAGAGAAAAACAGCCCCATAGGGTTTTCTTGGTTCTACTCTTTTCACAGAAGCAGATCACCAGAACTTTCTTCTTCAGTGCTTCTGGGTAGATTCATACAATTAACCTTTAAGTTAGTAGTCATATGCAAACTGTACCTTGGATGATAATAATTGATATACAGCAGTAGTGGCCAATGCCAGATTGCTCCTGCTGCCCAAAGCCCAGCCAGGGGCCGACTTCTCAACCCCTCTTTGCTGGTTATCAAGAAGAGCAGCAAGGACTTCACCTGCTAGGGCTGACAAGGAGTGAATGTTTGAAACCATTCTGAGTGATAACATTCCAGTTCTGCAGAAAATAAAACCCTGATCCCCCAAAAGAAACAATTCTGTGTGTTTCTCTGGATCTCTCTGGACTCATGTCCTTAGATCAATTTGTTGCTTTGCCATCACAACCCAGCTGAGGGCCCCTTTCCTGCCTGCACACTGTAGGAGAAAGCCAGGACCATCTATCCCTACATCAAAAGCAAGAAGAGGAAGACTTTGGGAGGTGTCAAGGCTCTGCTGAGACCCACCAGACTGGGATTCCATCATCACCGACACAATGCACTGCCCTCGAGTTGGAACCGACTCATAGCAACCCCCTTTGGTTTCCAAGGCGATATCAGTATGGAAGTAGATTGCCCAACCTTCCTTCCAAGGAGTGGCTGGTGGGTTTGAACCACCAGCCTTCTGGTTAGCAGTCAAATGTCTTAAGCACTACACTACCAGAGCTCCTCCTCATCACTGAGATACTCTAAATTTCCATCAGAGTAAGAGCTCATGGTGGCACAAATGGTTAACACGTTTGGCTGTTAACAAAATGTTAGAGGTTCAAAGCCAGTCAGAGAGGCCTCAGAAGAAAGGCGTGGTGGACTATTTCTGAAAAATTAACCACTGAAAACTCTATGAAGCACAGTTCTACTCTGACACACAGCGGGGGTCACCATGAACTGGAGTTGACTCCACAGCAACTCGTTAAGGATCCTTTGATTACAGGGGTAATGCTTTACTTTTCAGAGATGTGTATTTAAGATTTTCACTTCTGCTGTTCAGGAATACAAAGAGGAAAATGCCACCCATGTGATCAGGTTGTACAGATGGGGCAATTGCCAAGATTTCAGCCTCATCCTCTAGTCCCTAGGGCCAAGTGGACACAAGACAAAACATACAGGCCCAGGATGAGATTTTCCAGAGCGGGATTCATAGAAGGGGTGCAGGGAAATCTGTCATCCCAATTCATAGCTCCTTTGCCCTTTGGGGGCACTGAAATACCACAGTTAAGAGATGTGTTTTGGGCTCCACCTTTTTATCTTTCTCTCTTTAAATTTTCTTTTTAGGTTCACCATGAGCAATAAGAAGGAAAACATCAATAATTGAATGTGAGTGATTTGGTGGGATTTCTTTCTTTCCAACAAGAGACTCGGGAAGAGGAGCTTTAGAGATTGAAAGGGGAAGGTGCTGGAAGGTGGGGAGAGAGGTGGCATTGAAAATAGAAGTGGAGGCAACAGAGACAAAGTTCAGGAGTTACCTGGGACAGTGGCCTTGGGACCACTGAGGAAATGCCCTACTCCTTGTAGACTAGGGGTTGGCCTACTAACACATTTCAAAGACCTCTTCATTGTTGGGTGTTAACGTCTTTGCCTTTGGGTTTGTTGAGAGAGACAAAAATATTTACCCCACAGACAATGCAGAATGAAAAAAATAGAGCTCCCTTTGACCTGTGTCTCCTTTGAAAGGGCCCCTGACTGCCATATTTCCCTTTCACAAATGACTGAATTCATGGCCTGAGCTCTGGCTCATCAATAACTTGATAGAATGTATTTCTCACCATGCTTGCTGAGTTAACCCTTTACTTCAGATCATGTCTCCTCTTGCACATACTTTTGTTTATTTTTTCTTCCCCCACCTCCTATCAATTCTCCTGCCCAATGCCATCATTACACACAAAGTGTCCCATCCCCCTGAAGTCCATCCTTCTCTCCCACACCCCACCGTGTCCCTGTATTCCATGTAGGCCGAGCCCCACAACCGACCAAATCCAAACACCTCATCTCTTCAATATGAAAGAAGCTGAGCTGTGTAATTTAATTCTCATAAAGCTCTGCCAGATGGAAGCCAAAGAAACCTCCTTGGAACATTTGCTTCTGAACACTTTAACTGTGGCTAATCCAGAAGTTTCTCTGAATGGTGTGATTTTAGGCAACCAACAAAGAGAAGCAGAATTGAAAACAATATGTGGGATATTCTGCAGAGTGGAGCAGACATGTGTTCCACTAAAAAAAAAAAAAAAAAAAAAAAACCTCATTGCTGTCGAGTCAATTTTGATTCATAACGACCCCTCCTTGTGTTTCCGAGGCAGTATCACTGCAGAAGTAGATTGCCCAATCTTCCTTCCAAGGAGTGGCTGGTGGGTTTGAACTGCCAGCCTTCTGGTTAGCAGTCAAATCCTTAGGCACTACACCACCGGAGCTCCCATGTGTTCCATAAATCACCTTTTTTATCTACAGAAATCACTGCATTCCTCAGTCTGGCATGTTCTTCCTAATCCA
Organism: Orycteropus afer afer; assembly: GCF_000298275.1. NCBI lineage: Eukaryota > Metazoa > Chordata > Mammalia > Tubulidentata > Orycteropodidae > Orycteropus > Orycteropus afer. The sequence goes on along the minus strand of NW_006922095.1, from coordinate 927,921 downwards.
CCCCTGCCAATCACTGCAGCCTCATCCAGGGCCCCCAGCCTCCTAAGATATACATGGCCTGTGGAATCTTGTGTCTTTGTGTTTCACCCATAACTCACTTTCCTTCTTTCTTCACCTGGACTGATCTTCTTTGTTTTCAGACTCAGCTCAAGCATCATTTCTTTCAGAAATCCTTTCCTAATTGCTTGCTTCCCCTTCCCTCCTCATGGTCTGCACAAGGCTCTGGTCTCAGACCATCCTGACCTCACTCACCTCCTTGCACTTCACCCGAGGTATCCACTATTCACATCCCAACCTCCACACACACACACACATTTTTCCCAAAGAGAATATATAAACTAAGTTTGTGGTCACTCTGAATATCTAACTTTTATAGATGAGGGTGAAGTAATGAAATGCCTACTTGTAATATTAAATTATTATTACATATATATGTCACTTATGTTTTTATGTTTTAAGTGTATTAACCCAATGCATATATGGACTCATTGGAATCATTACTTTCAACCCTACTCATATTACATCAAGCAATCTTATTCAAATACTACAAATGGCATCCTTGAGGTGAAGCCATTCCTTGGGAATCTATTCATTTCCTATTGACTAGCTGAATCATAAAGATTTTGGAATTTGGTCTGGACATTGTATATGAAGCTACCAATTCTATTTCCATAACAATCAGATGGTTGTGTTCTTCATCCTCCCATAGGGGAATGTTAATGATCTCTGTTAATGATGTTGCTTTTTAAAGTCACCTTTAAAAGGTTCTTACAATAGCACATGGCACTAGGAATTATAAGGCCATGCTCTGAGAATAAATACACAGAATGCTATATTTCTCTACCTGTTTTTTTTTTTTTTTTTTGTACAAAGTGATTCCTTTGTGTGACCTAAGGAAGCATCCAAAATCAGCATTGATCCACGCCACTACAGAGTAATGTGTCCTCCCCACATTACATTTCAAGGTTCAAAATAAAGAAATCATGACATTCACTTGCATTCATTTTGAGGGCTACAGAGAAATTTACCACAACAGAAATTTATTGTCTCACAGTTCTGGAAACTAGCAGTCCTAATTCAGGGTTTAGGTTGAAATTACCATGTTCCCTCCAAACAGTCTAGGAGAAGAACCTTTCTTGACTCTTCCAGCTTCAGGTAGCTCCAGGTATTCCTTAACATGCAGCTTCAGCATAATTTATCATCACATTTCTGTCTTTCTTGTCTGTCCATAGGTCTCTTCTCCCCTTTTTATAAGACATCACTTTGAAGTGTTAAAAAGCAGGATGTCACTTTGATAACTAAAGTGCACGTGACCCAAGCTAAGGTATTTCCAACTGTCTTACATGTAAGTAGAAGGTGGACAGTGAAAAAGGAAGAACTGATGCATTCTAATTTTGGTGCTGGTGAAGAATGTTGACTATTCCATAGGCCAGGTGAATGAACAATTCTGTCTTGCAGAAGTACAGCCAGGATGCTCCTTAGAAGCAAAAATGGTGAGATTTTGTCTCACTTTGGAAATATCATTAGGAGGGACTAATCCCTGGAGAAAGACATTGTGTTTGCTAGAGAGCCAGTGAAAAAAAGGGAGACTCTCAATGAGATGAATTGACACAGTGGCTGCAACAATGGGATCAAACATAGCAACTATTGTGAGGATGGCACAAGACAGTGCATTGTTTCAGAGCTGACTCTATGGCACTTAAGCACAGCAATTCAGATTGGATGGAAGACTCACCCTACCCCTATGAACTCATGTGAACTTAACTGATAAATGCTACAAAGACCCTACTTCCAAACACTGGTGGTTAGGACTTCAACATCATTGTTGAGGGGACACAATTCAGTCCATAGCATGCCTATAATAATGAGAGTCTCTGTAAGGACCTGGACAAGGCAACTTTCTCTTCATTAAAGACAGTTTGAGGGACGGAGTTTCACCTTCTCTGTAGGCATATATCATGGGTTCCTCACTGCTGTTGAGTCGGATCCAACTCATAGCAACCCCTCCTTGGGTTTCTGAGGTGGCATCACTAAGGAAGTAGATTGTCCAACCTTCCTTCTGAGGAGTGACTGGTGGGTTTGAACCACCAGACTTCTGATTAGCAGTCAAATGCCTTAGGCACTATGCTACCAGAGCTCCTATATCATGGGTTAAGTGAATAATTTTTGTTGTTGTTTATGTTACTGTCTCCTCCACAAGAGGAGACACACAAAGTCTGTGTCTTAACTCTACAGAGGATGCTTGGCATTGGCTGGGTAAAGGGTTAACTGATTAATTAATCCATTAATATAGCTGATCAGTGAGGGCAATTTGCTCTTCCTTGAACCCAACATCTTTGGTGTGAGCAGACAACAGTGAAGATGTAGGAGTGACAGTGTCACTACCACAGGAACTATAGTCCCCCTGTTGATGTGTGTCCAGGCAGTCTATGTCACCCTTACCCTACAGCTCTAAATTATTCTGTAACCAGGTGAATTGAACTTTTGTGGGCAGAGCGCAAAGGCACTTGACCTCCCTTCATGCCTGCACACTCCCTCAAGTTAGATATGATAGAGCTGCATCTACAATGAGACATTAGTGGTTCAGGTGTAGAATTCTCACCTTTCATGCTGGAGACCCGCGTTCAATTCTTCACTAATGCACCTCATGCCTCACCTATCTGTTGGGTTGGTGGACGTTTGCCTGCTGCTATGATGCTGAAAAGTTTCAGCAGAGATTCCAGACTAACACTAGGAAAAGAGGCCTAGCACTCTATTTCCAAAAAGCAGCCAGTGAAAACCCTTTGGATCACAATGGTCTGATCTGCAGCCAATCATGGGAATGAGACAGGGACACACAGCATTTCGTTCTGTTACACATGGGGTCACTGTAAGTCAGAGCAGACTTGTTGGTAACTAACAACAACAATAAATATGATACCTCAACTTAAAAAGGACCTGAATTTTGCTTGGGGAAGTGGGTGCCTGAAAGGTTGTGGTTTGTGAATTATTGTGAGGGGTGGAAGGAAGATAAACTGATATCAGACAGGTTTTAATCCTAGATATGGGTGGGTGTGGCTCATTATATGTGTCGTGAACTGAGGTAGCAGGTAGACGTTTAAGTGTGTGTGCACGGGAACTTTGTGTATACCAAAGTGGCTCAGTTAAGCTGGCATAGTTCTCCTCATCCAGTGTATCTTACAAACAGAAGAATCCCTGCATGAGCAAATGCAAAATTCAGATATTCACTTTCTATGAAACCTGTTCCTTGATTTATCAATTGCACTAAAACACATTCATGTACCGCGGGGTTAGGAGAGACACAGATGCCAGCCACACCTAGAAGCAGAATCTTTGATGTGGTGAAAAAATGTGAAATTGTCTACTAGAGATTAGTAAGTAAGCAGAGGTAAGCCTGTGCTTACCTTGCTTACTAGGTAACCTGACACTGTGTGTGTGTGCACACCTCTGCATCTCCATCTTCCTCCTCCAATTTTGTCTCCTGAGGCCTTGCAGTGCCCTGATCTGGGCTGTTGTTTCCCCTGTCTGTTTGCAAAGTTTCCTCCTCTCCCTTGACATGCCCTGGAAGAACGAGGTGCTTACCCTATCTGGAGAATATGAGCCCCTCCAAAGAATCTCGCCTGTGAGACCTGCAGACAAGAGTCAGAAATATGGACTGAGAGGAGTGGGGCATGGCCCAGATATGGAGACTGGGGTGATTAAAATGACCAATGTGTCAGGAACGAAATAGTAGCTCCTGACATCGACCGAGAGTGGAGAATAAGGCCCCTTATATCACCAAAGGAAATGGGCAATTTTATGCCAACTCGGAGCAGTGTATCTTGAGGTAATGGTGAGTATAATTCATGTCATTTGCTCTGCCCCAGACCTGCTTGCAAAGAGAATTTCTGCCTGAGCTCTGGATTTCTAAGCTCCCCAGTTTTAAAATCAGACCTCTAAAATATATATTTAAAAGAATGCTAAAATATTTGCCTTGCTTTGAGGGAGATTAAGTGCCAGTGAAATGGCTGGATTGATGGTCCCTGGAGACAGAAGTTGCCCTCCTTATGTCCAGATTAATCAACTGGGGCTGCTCTTGTTCACACTCCCACCACTGTGCACGCCACACACACATGCATGTGCACACCCATATTCACATACACACACACACATCCACATAGCCTCTCTGGTTCTCACTCTACATCTTTGCTCTTTCATATCTGCTCACCTGGGCAGGTGCCAGTGAATGCCTAAGAAGCTCTTGGATCCAGGAGGTTGTTCCTGGATGTCCTCAGAGCCCCAGGGCATGTAGTGCTTTCTCTAGGCAGCTGAGCTCCACCCCTGGGGGATAGATCTGGCTGGCCAAATAGAAAGTGGTAAGACTCTCTTCCAATAGGAATATGAAGAGCTAGGAGTCAGCAACTGGTTTAACAAAGAAGATATTCAAAGATCAACTTCACTGGAGAATGCTTTAAAAAGCATATGCATTGCTATATTTCCCCAATGAATATATATAAATATATTTAAAAAAAAAGAAGAAGAACATTTTTTAAATGACCAAACCCCATCAAATAGAAGTGCTAGCAGTTTGGTATATTTTGCTTCACTCCATTCTCTAAATATATACACATATGTATTACTAGGGAAAAGCAGTTGCATGAAGCCAACTTCCACTCATGGTGACCCCATGTGTGTTCTGTGGGGTGTTTAATGGCTGATATTTCAAAAGCAGATCCCCAGGTCTTTCTTCTGAGGCACCCCTGGGTGGACTCAATTCTCCAACCTCTCAGGTAGCAGCCACGTGTGTTAACTGATTGCACTGCCTAAGGATGCCTCATCCACGCATCCATCACATATATTCACACACAAATATTAACACACATCCTCCTAATTGGGATAATACTACAAATAATTTTAAAGTCATCATTTTTCTCTTGATATTCCTCTATTATCATTTTCCCCATACTATAGTTTTACATCAAGCATTTTTTTTTTAATTTAATACTATATTGTCTCCATTTTCTCAATGGTTAAATCATTTCCCAACTATATTTATAATGAGTGCATGATATTTTACTCTGATTTTCTCAAAATCTCCTCTATTGTTAAACACGTAAGTGATTAACAATTTTTTTGTTCTTCCAAAAATGTTGCTCTAAGAAACTGTCTGTGTAAGTCTTTGTACAGATGTGATTATTGCTTTAGGATAAATTTTTCAAGAATAGCTTGCAGGTGAGAACATTCTGCTAAATTATCTCCTTGAAAGCATTTCCCAATTTATATTCCTACCAGCAGGGCACAGCAGTAATATTTCATACTAGCCTCTACAGCACTGAGTATTATTTTTCCTTTGTTGTTTGTTGTTTCCAATATGAGAAGTGAAAAAATTGGTGCTCTTTTTTTTCATTTGCATTGCTCCAGACTTCCAAGAGTCTGTGTAATTTTGTCCAAGTCCCATTGCTTGTTGTGGTGTTATTTGACCCATGTCATCCTCCCCTCTTCCAATCAGTGGAGTGACTGGATATTTCAGATGGTCTCTGACAGCACTGAGTTTTTGTAAGTATCATTGTACTTGTTGGATCAATGAAAAAGGAGGAGAGAAGAAATAATGCATTCAAATTGTGGTTTTGGTGAAGAATGTGGAATGTGCCTTGGACTGCTAGAAGAATGAACAAATCGGTCTTAGAAGTAATACATCCAGAGCGCTCTTTGGGAGCAAGGATGGCAAGACTTTATTTTGCTTTCTTTGGCAGTAAAGACCAATTGCTAGAAAAGAACATAATGTTTGGTGAAGTAGAAGGTCAGCAAAGACAAGAAAAAGCCTCAATGAAATGAGTTGATACAATGGCCACAGCAAGGGACCCAAGCCTGTTATAATCGTGAAGGTGGCTCAAGACGGGGCAATGCTTCATTCTGTTGCACAAGGTAAGGTGGCCATGGTCAAAGCTGACTTGATGGCTGCCAACAGCAACTTGTTGGATCTTTTTGAACATCAACCACACCTAATTTTACCTCAAGTAGATCTCTTGATTCATTTCTTGATTTCAATTTCTTCTCTCTGTCTAAACCACCATTCCCTCTTGGTTGGAGCCACCATAATCTTTACACTGGACTTTTTCTTTAGCCTTGTTCTTGATATGGCCACAACTGCTTTGGGACTCTTTACAACCTTTCTCCATCCAAAGGCACTGCCAGTGGCTTCCCCTGGCTCTTGGGGATGCATCTCCCAATGTGGCCCCAAGGCCTGTGTGGTAGGACTCCTCTTCATTATCACTCCTACCATGCCTATATGCTCTCTCCTTCCTAGTCTCTCTTGCCTTCACCTATCCTCATCAGCTATGTCCCCTCCTGCTCAGTCTCTGCACAATGTCCTCTGCCCAAAGTGTTGCTTCCTCCACTCACAGGTGAGTTCCCAAGTGTACATAGGATCCTCATAGCTGTGGGGTCTCTTCTTGGTGGCACTTACCACAGTTTCAGCTTCACAAGCTGTTATATGTGACTTGAACTGCTTCTGCCTCTAATAGGTGCACAGTCTCCATTTGATTTCTATTAAACCTCTGGAATTTAGCATGATGCCTGCCATGGTTGTTGTTAGGTGCCCTAGAGTCAATCCCTGATTCATGGTGACAATGGAACAAAACACTGCCTGGTCCTAAGCCTGCACCTTGATTGATTGTGCATTGGACCATTGTGATCCATAGGGTTTTCATTGGCTGATTTTTGGAAGTAGATTGCCAGACCTTTCTTTCTAGGCTGTATTAGCCTGGAAGAGCCGCTGAAACCTAGTCAGCATTAGAGAAACACACAAGCCTTCGCTAACTGATGGGTGGTGGCTGTGCATGAGGTACATTGGCTGAGAACTGAATCTGGGTCTCCCATATAAAAGGGAAAAGTTATACCAATGAATCACCACTGCTACTGTCATCTGGTATGTAGCAACAAAGCAAGACACTGCTGTCGAGTCAGATCTGACCCATAGCGACCCCTCCTTGGGTTTCTGAGGCAGTATCACTGGTAGCGTAGTGCCTAAGGCACTTGACTGCTAACCAGAAGGCTGACAATTCAAACCCACTAGCCACTCCTCAGAAGGAAGATGGGGCAATCTACTTCCGTAGTGATACTGCCTCGGAAATCCAAC
>NW_006922095.1:903387-920704 GCF_000298275.1 Orycteropus afer afer | reverse complement strand
CTGGTTAGCAGGCAAGTGTCTTAGCCACTATGCTACCAGAGCTCCCATAGAGTTGGATCTGACTAATAGCGACTACAGAAGTAGGTTTGCCCAACCTTCCTTCTGAGGAGTGGCTGATGGGTTTGAACCGACAGCCTTCTGGTCATCAGTCAAGTGCCTTAGGCACTATGCTACCAGAGCTCCTCATAGAGATACTGCCTCGGAAATCCAACAAGGGGTTGCTATGAGTCGGGTCTGACTCGACGGCACATAACAACAACAACAACAATCACTATGGAAGTAGATTGCCCAACCTTCCTTCTGAGGAGTGGCTGGTGGGTTTGAATTGCCAGCCTTCTGGTTATCGGTCAAATACCTTAGGCACTATACCACCAGAGCTCCTATCTGGTATGTAGTATATGCTTAATAACTATTGGTTAGTTGAATGGATGAATGGATGGTTGGATGGATGGATTTCAGATTCTGAAAAGACAGTTGCAGTATCTATATTTGTTGCTATCAGCCAAAGTTCTCCAGGGGAACAGACTCAGTAAGGCATGTATGTAGAAGAATAGATTCATTTTAAATAATTGGTTCATGGGGTTGTGGGGAGGGGGAGAGAGAGTCTGAATCTGATAGGGCAGGTCAGCAGACTGAAAACTCAGCGGGATTTCTATGTTGCAGTCTGGAGGTAGAATCCTTCTTAGGACCTTCAACTGATTGTGTGAGGCCCACCAACTACATCAAGGGTAATCTAGTTCACTTAAAGTCATTGATTAGCAATGATAACCACATCTACAAGTCTTTCACCACATCAGCTAGACTCATTTTGACCAAACACTGGACATCTTGGCCCAGCCAACTGGACACCTAAAATTAACCATCCCAGTAACTAACAAGAAAAGTTGTCAAAACTCTTACAAAGGTTGTGTACGCACTGTAAGAGAGGCTAGAAAGGTGATGGTCCATATTTTCAGACCCTCCAAAGTTCAGAAGGGACTATGCTGTGAAGAGTGGTCACTGGAAAGGGGCAGATAGGCCTGTGTTTAGAGCTTGCACAAAAAGAAGATGGAAATAAGTAACAAATCCAGTTACTGGGGGTGGCCTGACCCAGAAATGTAAATATGATCTCCCTGGGAGCCAAGACAATTTCCTTCCTGAAGGCCAAGTGTTCATCTGTCATTTGAACCAAACAGCCTTGAGACATAGACTACCAATCCCCAAGTCCATCCTTCTGCTGGCCCGTAGTCAGTCTGCCAGCTCTGCATGGAAAGGGAAAGACTTGTCACATCCCCTAGAAACTTGCTCCCCAAGTGAAGAACAAGCAGGCCTTTATCTCAGCCTCATGCATATGTATTTATGGACATTTAAAGAGGCCGATTGCAGAAATGCATATTTAGTAGCTTCACAAAATGTGCTTTATTGACCGTGTAGGTCTTTTTGTAATATCCGCTGGAAATTCATATTAAAGGAGATTTCAAACCCAAATGACTGACCCAGCAAGCCCTATGGTTCCTGTCTGTAAGGAGGTTTTATTTAATAACAAAATGTCTTATTTAAAGCCAGGCCTATTGATGAGCTTGCCCATGATGGCGTTCACACTTCTGGAATGCAACATCACATGTATAATTGGTCACATCAGCCACCATGCCTCTGTCAGACCAACTTCCCTTTTATGTTCTGGGTGCTTAAAATCCATAGAAGATTTTCATGTATTTTTTGAGCAAAATGGCCTTATAAATTTTTTGCTATTTTGAAAACTGAAAAGGCTATGTAAGTCACATCTGAAAGCAGTCCCTTAAGCTTAATGTGGAAATAATGCACATTTATGTAGGAAAACATGTTATGTTTGCCTACTACAGGACCATGTGTGCAAACAGGCACTGAGGGTCATGCATGTGAGGCCAAGAGACCAGGCATCAGATGGATGATGGCCCCTTACAGGGTGATTGCCCCAGACATCAATTCTGGACTTTGTGCAGATGTATGTACAGCAGGGGAGAGATGAGAAGACTTTTATGAATGAGGAAGCATAGGACATATAGGTACTCCACAGTCAAAACAGCCCTAGTTGAGAAACAGAAATGAGACACAGCTAATCTTCCTGTAGAATTTGCATCTAGTTTTGAAATAGAAATGGCTCAGCTGTAATAGGTGCCCAGTGCTCCCATTTTGGAGATAAGGAAAAGGATTATTAAGATGTTGGCCTCTGAGGCTGATACTCTTTGGTATCTCTCCTGGTGACTCTCTTTAGTGTCAGAGTCTCTCTCTGGTCAGAGGTGAAGAGAGTTTCCCGTTTATCCATCCACACACCTGTTAATAGGCTGTCCTGGAATTCTTTAAGCTTTCCTTTCAAGTTTAATAAGTCGCATGTGTCAAGAGGGCAGGGAAGGAAGAGTAATGCAAAGTCAACAAAGAGTGTCTAGAGTGTTCCTTACAAAGGCAGTGGAGGTTCAGAGATAGAATTCTCCCCTTCTGTGAGGGAAACCTGAGTTCAATTCTTGGCCAATGCATGTCACGCACAACCACCACGAACCATCTGTTAGTGGAGGCTTGCTTATTGCTAGATCCTGAAAGGGTTTCAATGGAGCTTCCAGACTAAGATAGACTAGGAAAAAAGGCCTGGTGATCTATTTCTGAAAATTAGCCAATGAAAGCACTATGGGTCACAATACTCAGAGCTGCAACCAATCATGGGATGGATGGCACAGGACAAAGAAGTATTTTGTTTTGTTTTTCAAGGGGTTGCCACTAGTTGGGAATGAACTTGACAGCAGCTAAGAATAATACAAAGCATTCTTTAATACCCCAGCCATGAAAATCAGGTCACACACTAAGCTTTCTAGTGCAGGCAACCTGTGACCCTGCTTTAATTCTGACCAACATGCTAACTCTTGAAGTCTAGGCCTTATCCTCTTGAATCCTGCCATACATAGCATCCCCCTGCAGAGGAGAGATGTCAAGAGAGGGTTTCATGGGTCCATCTAGCTGAGCACATCTTGATAGTTCCATCTCTCCTTCATTTGTTCACATCCTCTCCTCTGCATGATTTATGCAGGAAGGAGCTCACCTCCATGACATGCCCTTTTGTCCCCTGTAAGAAAAATTTGTTTAAACCCAGTAAGTCAAAAAGTCAACAAGAGGAAACAGAAATAAAAGGGCATGCAGACCAATAGCCCATTCTACATTTTATTAAGGTATATAATTATGCACATTTCATTATAATATTATTCTTCATCTTTTTCAACCACGCTTTGAAATCTTCTGTTCATCTCTCTTATATCATCATTTCTTTCATTCACTTTAGCCACTCTATATTCAAGAGCAAGTTTCAGAGTCACTTCTGACATCCATTTTGGTCTTTTCTTTATTTCTTGTCCTTTTAATGATCTTTTGCTTTCTTCATACATGATGTCCTTGATGTCATCTGACAACTCATCAGGTCTTCAGTCATTAGTGCCTGTTTTGGTTATTTCATACCACTCTAACAGAAACACCACAGGTGAAATGACTTTAACAAACAGGGGTTTATTCTCTTACAGTTTTGGAGGCTAGAAGACTGAGTTCAAAATGCCAGGTCAAGAGGCTGGGTGAAAAGCCCTCGACTTGAGCTTCAGCTCTGACTCTTGCTCCTAGCCCACTGAAGCTAGAGGCATCTCTTCACCCAAGCAACTGCTGGCTGCTGAGACTAACAAGCCTGAGGTCTACAAATAAAATGGCACAGTCCCAATATTACCAACCACATTGCATGTGAGCAGTTGATGGCTTGTTCCACAGTCTGCCCCGGCCTTGTTTGACTGATGATATTGAGCTTCTCTATTATTTCTTTCCACAGATGTAGTTGTTCTGATTCCTGTGTATTCCATCTGGTGAGATCCACATATATAGTGGCCATTTATGTTGTTGAAAAAAGGTATTTCCAATGGATAAGTTGTTAGTCTTATCTATCCTGTGATCTCCAACATTTCTATCCTGAAGGTTATATTTTTTAACTACTAATCTTTCTTCATTTCCAACTTTTGCATTCCGGTCACCAGTAACTTCCAATGCATCTTGATTGCATGTTTGATCAACTTCAGACTGCAGAAGTTGGTAAAAAATCTGCAACATCTTCATCTTTGGCAATAGTAATTGGTATATACATTTGAATAATATTCTTATTAACTGTTATTCCTTATAGGCATATGGATATTATCCTATCACAGACAGTGTTGTACTTCAGGATAGACAAAGAAATGTTTTGTTTTGTTGACAGTGAATGTGACACTGTTCCTCTTCAATTTGTCATTCCTGGCATTGCAGACCCTATGATGGTCTAATTCAAAGTGACCAATACCAGCCCACTTCATCTCAACCCTCCAGTTGCAATACTGAAGGATTCTATGAGCAAAATATTGAATGATGCAGGAAACATCAATACAAGGTAGAAAGAATACAGAGTCACTGTACCACAAAGAATTGGTCAACACACAACCATTTTCAGGAAGTAGCATGTGATCAAGAAGTGGTTGTATTGAAGGAAGAATTCTAACCTCCACTAAAGGCACTGGCAAAAAACAAGGCTTCAGGAATCGACAGAATACCAATTGAGATGTTTCAATAAATGCAGCACTGGTGGTCCTTACTGGTCTATGCCAAATAATTTGGAAGACAGGTACTTGGCCAACTGTCTGGAAAAGATTCATATTTGGTATCCATTCCAAAGAAATGTGATCCAACAGAATGGAGAAATTATGGAACAATATCATTAATATTACACAGAAGTAAAATTTTGTTGAAGATAATCTAAAAACAGTTGTAACAGTACATTAGCAGGGAACTGTCAGAAATTCAAGCTGGATTCAGAACAGGACATGGACTGATGGATATGATTGCCAATGTACAATGGATCTTGGTTAAAAGCAGAGTATACCAGAAAGATGTTTACCTGTGTTTTATTGGCTATGCAAAGGTATTCCCTTGTGTAGATTATAACAAATTATGGATAACATTGGGAAGAATGGGAATTCCACAACACTTAATTGTGCTCATGTGGAGCCTGTACATAAACCAAGAGGCAGTTGTTTGAACAGAGCAAGGGGACACTGCACTGTTTAAAATAAGGAAGCTAAGCATCAAGATTGTATCCTTTCACCATATTTATTCAATCTGCATGCTGAGCAAATCATCTGTGAAACTGGACTATGTGAAAATGAACATGGCATCAAGATTGGAGGAATACTCATTAACAACTTGAGATATGCAGATGATGAAAAAAAACTTATCTGCTGAAAGTGAAGAGGACTTGAAGCATTTACTGATGAAGATCAAAGATACATCTCAACATAAAGAAAACAAAAATCCTCACAGCTAGACCAATATCCAATATCATGATAGATGGATAAAAGATTGAAGTTGTCAAGATTTCATTTTACTTAGATTCACAATCAATGACCACAGATGCAGTAGTCAAGAAATCAAACATTGTATTGCATTGGGCATATCTGCTACAAAATACCTGTGTAAAGTGTTAAGGAAAAAAAAAAAAAAAGCAAGATACCACTTTGAGGGCTAAGCTGTATCTTACCCAAGCCACAGTATTTTCAATTGCCACATATGCATGGGAAAGTGGGACAATGAATAAGGAAGACTGACGAACTGATGTATTTGAATTACAGTATTGGAAAGAATATTAAATATGCTATAGCCTGACACAAGAGTAAACAAATCTGTCTTGGAAGAAGTACAGCCAAAATGCTCTTTAGAAGTGAGGATGGTGAGACTTTGTCTCACATACTTTCAGGAGGGACCAGCCCCTGGGGAAGACATCGTGCTTAGTAAAGGAGAGGGTCAGCAAAAAGGAGGAAGACCCTCAATGAGATGGACTGACCCAGTGGCTGCAACAATGGGCTCAAACACAGCAAAGGTTGTGAGGATGGCACATAACCGAGCAGTGTTTTGTTCGTTTGCACCCAGGATCACTGAGTTGCAACCAGCTCAACAGCACCTAACGGTAACAACATAATAATTATGCAGGAAAGCAACACCTCAGCATCAGCCTCAGTCAGTCTCAAGTAGTTAATAATGTTCTGACTTGCTCTCTGTGCCCTTTCACTGAAGTTTAAAAATGCAAAATGTCTTCAATAAGAGTGACCCCCTTGACCTGTTGGCCAGAAAAAAAAAAAAGAGAGAGAACAAAATAGTGGTGATAGAGATTCTTGCTCTGGCCCAGTCTCTCTTTGTCCTCGCCACAAATATTTGAGCTACTCTGTGCTCAGAGTTCTGTGATGAGAGTTCTAAAGGTCATGTAACAGTTTTCCATCTGGGCTTGCAGCATCTCCCATGGGGACCTAGCCATACCATTGGAGATGTTTGTGGGCATCAAGATGGCAAATGCTATTTTTTTTTTTTTTCTTATTGTGGTAAAATAAACCAAAGCAAAACCAAACTCACTGCCTTTGAGTCAGATCCAACTCCTAGAAACCTCTCCTTGAGTTTCCAAGGCAGCATCACTACGGAAGTAGATTGTCCAATCTTCCTTCAGAGGAATGGCTGGTGGGTTTGAACCGACAGCCTTCCAGTTAGCAGTCAAATGCCTTAGGCACTATGCTACCAGGGGCTCCCAACAAACTCTTCCCTGATGCAACAATTTCCAAATCTACAAATTCAGTGATATTGACTTCATTCTTCATGTTGTACAAGCATACTTTTCCAAATTATTTTACCACCAATAATAAAACCTGAATGCTCCCTAAGAAAAAACTCCCTCCTTTCCCCTCCCTCTCACCCCTGTTGACCATCAATAATCTTTGGTTTCTCTATATTTGTTCATTTCATATAAGTGAAATCATCAAACAATATTTGTTCTTCTGTGACTGACTTATTTGGCTCTGCATGATGTCCTCAAGGTTCATACATGTTGTAGACTATGTCAGCACAGACTTGTCTTCTTTTTAGCTGAACAATATTCCATTGTATGGGTGGGCCATGTTTTGTTTATCCATTCTTGTATTGATGGACATTTTTGTTGTTTTCATCATATGACTATTGTGAAAAATGTTACAAAGAACATTGGTGTATACTGTTGCTGTCTCAATGCTGAGGCCAGGAAAGGCTGGGAAATGTTGACTGAGTCTGAGCAAGGAATGCTGAGCAAAGGGGATAAAAGAGTTCTGTGGACAGAAACCAGCCAAAAGGTTTCTATGGTTTGAATTGTGTGCCCCCAATATATGTTGGAATCCTAACCCCCATAGTTGCACATGTGACCCTATTAAGAAATAGGCTTCTCTTTGCTATGTTAATTAGATCTATATGGTTCTAAATCTAATCCCTTCTGAGTTATAAATAGAATAGATCCTCATACACACCATATGGGGTCATCTACAAGCCAAGTTACAGAGGAACACCTGGGGCTACTGGCAAGGAAAGAATTGGCATGTTTGGGGCCCTAATTTGGACTTTCAGCAGCCAGAAGTGTGAGACAATAAATTCCTGTTATTTAAAGCCACTCACTTGTGGTATTTTTGTTACAGCAAAAGAAAGAAGAAAATAAGGCAAAGATTTTACTGACTTTAGGGATTGTTGTCATCTCTATTGAGTACTTTGCATTCTACAGAAAGGACAGTGGTGTCCTTTTGTCATTTAATTCATTGGTTATCTTATTTCCCCATTGTCTGGGTTGCCCTGTTGAAGAGCAACATGAAAATCCTCAAACCATTATCCCTTAGAAATAGCTTTTGAAACACGTTTTTGCCATTGAAGACTGTTGGTAACAAAGAGAAATGGTCTCTGTGCCTAACAGCCATAGGAAATTAGGGAGCAGGAGCTAGAACAGGTGACTTTGTCTTTAGGGTTAATTAGGAGCCCTAATAACATTTGTTACTGGGAATTTGGAAAATGCAGATGGCCTGATGATTTCTTATAGAATTTTAAAAAGCAAGATGCCTGCACACAGCACACAGGAGTGGGCTGGCAGAACCTAGAGCTGGGCCCCACCCTTTGGTAAAAGCAAATAGGAGAATAATACATGGTCTTACTCAGGGTCCAGTCCCTGGATACTGCAAACAGTTACCTAGCTTGGCAGCTATCTTAGTTACCTAGTGCTCCTATAATGGAAATACCACAAATGGGTGATTTTAATGAACAGAAATTTATTTTCTCACAGTTTAGGAAGCTAGAAGTCTGAATTCACAGTGACAGCTCTAAGGGTAGGGTTTATTTCTTCTGTCTGCTCTGAGGGAAGGTCTTTGTCTCTTGTCGGCTTCTTTTCCTTGGCTATCTTCATGTGGTTTGGTGTCTATCTTCCCCCATCTCTGCCTGTTTTTTTGTGTGTCTATATGCTTCTTTTATATCTCAAAAGTGACAGACTTAAGACACATCTTACACTGATATTAATGTAACAAAGAAAATCCATTCCCAAATGGGATTACAACCACAATTATCAGGGTTGGAATTTACAACACTATTTTGGGGAGACACAATTCATTCTATAACAGCTACAAAACAAAAGGTTGGTGGTTCTAGTCCACCCAGAGGCACGTTGGAAGAAAGGCCTGGCTATCTACTTCCAAAGCATTAGCCACTGAAAACCTTATGAAGCACAATTCCATTTTGATATATGTGGAGTCTCCATGAGTCAGAATTGACTCAATGGTAACAGGTTCCCTTTTACTCACCAAAACCAAAACCAAACTCACTGCCATTGAGTCAATGCTGACTCATAGCGACCCCTCTTTGGGTTTCTGAGGTAGTTATCTCTACAAAAATAGATTTTCCAGTCTTCCTCCTCCTTTTACTCACAGCATTTACTTAATTCATATAGAGGGTGGTCATTAAGACATGACATTTGAAGCCAAACAGATTAGTTTCTAATTCTTGCTTTTTTGCCCCCCCCCATTCTATAAACTTGTCAGATTGTCATTTGTGGTAGCTTGTGTGTTGTGAGGCTGGAAACTATGCTACCAGTATTTCAAATGCCAGCAAAATAACCAGTGATGGACAGGTGTCAGCAGAGTTTCCAGACTGAGACAGACTTGAAAGAAGGAAGGGGCCATTCACTTCTCAAAGAATTGTACAGAGAAAACCTTATGAATATCAGTGAAACACTGTCTGATATATTACTGGAAAACTTTATGAATAGCCCTGAAACATTGTCTGATATATTGCTAGAAGATGAGCCCCTCAGGTCAGAAGACACTCAAAGTACAACTGGGGAAGAGCTACCTCCTCAGAGTAGAGCCAACCTTAATGATGTAGAAGGAGTAAAGCTTTTGGGACCTCCATTTACTGATGTTGCACAACTCAGAATGGGAAGAAACAGCTGCAAACATCCATTAATAATCAGAACATGGAATGTATGAAGTATGAATCTAGGAAAATTGGAAGTTCTCAAAAATGAAATGGAATGCATAAAGATCAATAGATATCCTAGGCATTAGTTAGTTGAAATGGACTGGTTTGTCCATTTTGAATCTGACAACAATATGATATACTATGCCAGGAATAACAAACTAAAGAGGAATGGTGTGGCATTCATCATCAAAAAGAATGTTTCAAGATCTATCCTGAAGTACAATGTTGTCAGTGATCGGATAATATCCATACACCTACAAGGAAGATCAGTTAATACTACTATTATTCAAATTTATGCACCAACCACCAAAGCCAAAGACAAGGAAATTGAAGATTTTTTTTTTTTTTTACCAATTTCTGCAGTCTGAAATTGACCAAACATGCAATCAAGATATGCTGATTATCACTGGAGATTGAAATGCAAAAGTTGGGAACAAAGAAGAGTCACTGGTAGTTGGAAAATATGGCCTTGGTAATAGAAATGACACTGGAGTTCACATGGTAGAATTTAGAAAGACCAATGATTTATTCTTGCAAATACCCTTTTTCAACAACACAAATGATGGCTATACACGTGGAATTTGCCAGATGGAGTACATGGTAATCAGATTGACTATATCTGTGGCAAGAAGTGATAGAGAAACTCAATATCTTCAGCCAAAACAAGGACAGGAGCTGACTGTGGAACAGACCATCAACTGGTCATATGCAAGTTCAAGTTGAAGCTGAACTTGCTTCAAATTCAAAAAAGTTCATGAGAGCCAAAAGATGATCTTGATTATATCCCTCCTGAATTTAGAGACCTTCTAAAGAATAGATTTGATGCAAAGAACACCTAAGACTGAAACCAGGAGAATTGTAGGATGACATCAATAACATCATTAAAAAGACAAGAAAGGAAGAAAAGACCAAAACAGATGTCAGAAGAGACTCTGAAACTTGCCCTTGAGCAAAGAGTACCTAAAGCAAATGAAAGAAATGACAAGTTGAAAGAGCTGAACAGAAAGAAGATTTCAAAGAGAAGCTCGAGAAGACAAAGTCAATTATTATAATGAAATATGCAAAAAAAAAAAAGGAATTAGAAAACCAAAAGGAAAGAACATACTCATCATTTCTCAAGGTGAAAGGACTGAAGAAAAAATTCAAGCCTCAAGTTGCAATATTGAAAGACTCTATGGGCAAAATATTGAATGATGCAGGAAATATTGAAAGAAGAAGGAAGGAATACAAAGAGTCATTGTACCAAAAAAGAATTGGTCAATGTTCATCCATTTCAGGAAGTGGTATATTATCAAGAACCAATGGTATTGAAGGAAGAATTCAAAGCTTCTCTGAAAGAAATGGCAAAGAATAAGGAATTGAAGGAATACCCACTGAGATGTTTCAACAAAAGGATGCCCCACTGGAGGCACTCACTTCTCTATGCCAAGAAATTTGGAAGAGAGCTATGTGGCCAACTGACTGGAAGAGATCCATATGCGTACCCATTCCAAAGAAAGGTGCTCACACAAAATGTGCAAATTATCAAACAATATGCTTAATATCACACACAAGTAAAATAATTCAAAAACAGTTGCAGTAATACATTGACAGAGAACTTCCAGAAATGCAAGCTGGATTCAAAAGAGGATGTGGAATGAAGGATATCATTGCTGATGTACGATGGATCTTGGTTAAAAGCAAAGAATACCAGAAAGATCTTTACCTGTGTTTTATTGACTATGAAAGGTATTCCCTTGTGTGGATCATAACAAATAATGGATAACAGTGGGAAGAATGGGAATTCTGGAACACTTGATTGTACTCATGAGGAATAGACCAGGAGAGTGTTGTTCAAACAGAACAAGGAGCTACTGCATGGTTTAAAATCAGAAAGAGAATGTGTCAGGGTTGTATCCTTTCACCACACTTATTCAGTCTGTATGCTGAACAACTAATCTGAGAAGCTGGACTATATGAAAAGCATGATGTCAGCATTGGAGGAACACTCTCATTAACCACCTGTGATATGCAGACAATACAACTTTACTTGTGAAAGTGAAGATGACTTGAAGCACTTACTAATGAAGATTAAAGACTTCAGTCTGCAGTATGGATTATACCTCAACTTGAAGAAAACAAAAATGCTCACAACTGGACCAATAAGCAGAATCACAATAAATGGAGAAAAGATTGAAGTTGTTAAAGATCTCATATTACTTGGTTCCACAATCAACACCAATGGAAGCAGCAGTCAAGAAATCAGACATCATATTGCACTAGGCAAATCTGGTGCCAAAAACCTCTTTAAAGTGTTGAAGAGCAAAGATGTCTCCTTGAAGACTAAGGTGCGCCTAACCCAAGCCATGGTATTTTCAATTGCCCCATATGCATGTGAGAGCTGGACAATGAACAAGGAAGACCAAAGAAAAGTTAATACTTTTGATTTGTGGTGTTGGCAAAAAATTCTGAAAGTACAATGGACTGCCAAAAGTATGAACAAATCTGTCCTAGAAGAAATGCAGCTGGAATGCTCCTTGGAAGTGAGAATGTTCAGACTTCTTCAGACCTACTTTGGTAGTGTTGTCAGAAAAGACCATTTCCTGAGAAGGATATCATGCTTGGTAGAGTGGAGGGTCAAGAAAAATGGGGAAGGCCCTCATTGAGGGTTGACACAATGGCTACAATGATGGGCTCAGGCAGAGCAAGAATTGTGAGGCTGGCACAGGACCAGGCAATGTTTCATTCTGTTGTATATAGGGTCACTATGAGTCAGAGCCAAATCTACTACACCTACAAACAACACCAACAACACATAAACTTGGATACACTTCTTAACATCTTTGAGTCCTAGTGCCATCTGTTAGAATGAGGTTGCTAGGGTAGTGTATATTTCAAGGATTCCTCAGGAAGACATGGGGAAACTTTGTAGAATATGTCCTGGAATATAGTAAGCACTCATTAAATGCGTTACTTATTTTGTATTTGTAATCAAGTTTGGGAGGACAGATAGCAGCGTAACACTGAATCTCAGGGTTCAGCCACAGAGATTGTAACTGAAATACAGAACCCAGTAAGAGTGAATGTGCAGAGGAAATATCCCGGACAATTCCCATATGACATCCCAGGACCAACAGGATACACCGAGGGCATCCATCAGTTTTATTCCCTTTCCAAATTCTTGCACTGACACCCCTACAGTGGCACCAGCGATTCAAGCTGCAAGGTGTTATTTACGAATCCAATAAAACCAGCACAAGTGAAGGCCATTGCAATAGATGCAGACTTAACCAACTTCCCCTGGGAACACCCAGCTCCCCTCTCCCTTTACAGGGCAGTAACTTTCAACAGCCTCCTCACTGGGCTTTAGCCTACCATGTGCAAGTTTCCTTTGGAACAGGTTTATACTTGAGGAACCCTCTGAAACATGGTGCAGGGTTTCCAATGAATGCTTGTGACTGATATTTTCATAGTAATTGGGAGGGTATATCTAATTCTTTAGTGCATCAATAAATCCTGTGACTAATTTATCTTTCATCATGCCAGAATTAATCTTAAAATCTTCCATGAATCATAAATCTGTCACACATTAAGAAATACAGAGCCAGGAAATCAAAAAAGCCCTCATTAACAAAAGCAGAATTAGTCCTCTGAGGGCTCTACTCAGTGACCAAGCAGACCATTTATAGTCTGATCGTTGTGATAATGGGCCACACATTGCCATCAGGTCAGAGTTCTGAATCTAAATTGGCCAGTGTCAGGCTACACATCATCCATCCTCAGGGCACACGTGATGGGGCTTGGAGGCTCAAAGACCATCCCAGGATGAAGAACAAGGAAGTCCGTGAGCATGATGGGCTAGAATAAGCCTCTTTAAACAGTCTCCGTAGCTTCTCCACACAAAAGCCTGCAACTTTTTAGTTTCAAGATCATGTGTCAAATGCTAGTATGTACTTGTTTGGGAGCATCTCCACTCTCCAGAGGCCATGTTGCTGTCAGCTCCAATTCAAGGCAGCCCCATGTTCAACAGAACAAAATGATACAGTCTTAGTATCCTAGTGTTGCAATAACAGAAATATCACAAGTGGCAGCTTTAAAGACCAGAAATTTGTTTTCTCACAGTCCTGGAGGCTACAAGTCCAAATTCGAGTCTTGACCATGTGGTTTTCTTCTTTGTAGATAGTGCTATGTTTTCCTTTGTTCCTTGTCTCATAGAGTATCCTTACATGACATCTGCCTTCCCCAGTTTATGTGCCTACTTCTGTGTCTAATCTGCTTTATTTTATAACTCAGAATTGATTATGTTTATGACAAACCAATACATTGATATGGTCTCATTACCATAACAAAGAAAACTGTATCTCCAAGTAGATTTATTTCCATAAGTACAAAGAGGTTAGGATTCCAACACGTAATTTGAAAAGACACAGTTCCATCCATAACATTCACCATCTGCATAATTGTTGATATGATTGAATCCATTGTTGTCAATATTGTGTAGGGCCTTCCAGTCTAGGGAGTTCATCATCCAATACTACATCAGACAATATGCTATTGTAACTCATAAGGTTTTCATTGGCTCATTTTCAGATGTAGGTCTCCTGGTATTTCTAACCAGTCTTAGAATGGAAAGTCCTCTGAAATCTGTCCACTATGGATGTCCTGCTGGCATTTGGAATACTGGTTGCATGGCTTTCAGTATCTTAGGAACATTCAACAACAACAGTATAAAAAAATTGAAAGATGCATCATAGCAGAAGGCTATACTGTTTTCTTAGGTGCCATCGAGTTGGTTCCAACTCATAGAGACACTATGTACAACAGAATGAAACACTGTCTGATCCTGAATCTTGCTTATAGTAGTTGCTATGTTTGAACCCATCACTGCAGCCACAGAGTCAATCCATCACATTGAGAGTCTTCCCCTCTATTGTTAACGCTCTAATTGTCAAGCATTATATCCTTCTCCAGGGATTGTTCCCTTCTGACAACATGACCAAAGTATGGGAAATGAAGTCTAAACATTCTCACTTCTACAGAGCATTCCAGCAGTGCTTCTTCCAAGACAGATTTGTTCCTTCTTCTAGAAGTCCATGGTACATTAATTGTTCTTTGCCAATATCACAATTCAGATGCACTGATTCTTCTACAGTGTTCTGCAGCTCACACATGCATATGAGGGTATTGAAAACAACATCGCTTGGGTCAGGCACACCTTGGTCTTCAAAGTGACATCTTTGTTCTTTAATACTTTAAAGAAGTCTTTTGCTACAGGTTTGTCCAATGCAATATGTCCTTTGATTTCTTGAGTGCTGTTTTCATGAGCATTGATTATGGATCCAAGTAAAATAAAATCCTGAACTCCATTATTTTCTCCACATACCATGACCTTATATTGGTCTAATTGTGAGGATTTTTGTTTTCTTTATGTTGAGATGTAATCCATGTTGCAGGCTATAATCTGATCTTCAACAGTAAGTCCTTCAACATGTCTTCACTTTATGCCAGAATGGTTGTGTCATCTGTAGATCACACACGAGTCTTTCTGCAATTCTGATGTTATATTATTTTCAGATAGTCCAGCTTCTCAGATTATTTTCTCAGCATACAAAGTGAACATATATGAAGAAAGGATACAACCATAAAGAACACCTTTCTTGATTTTAAACCAGGAAATATCCACTTGTTCTTTTCTAACAATTGTCACTTGTTCTATGAATACATTTCCCATAAGCACAATTAAGTGTTCTGGAATTCCTATTCTTGGCAATGTTGGCTATAATTTGTTATGATACATAGAGTTGAATGCCTTTGCATAGTTAATAAAACACAGGTAAACATCTTTCTGATATTCTTTGCCTTCAGCCAAGATCCATCTAACATTAGCAATGGCATCCCTCATTCCATGTCCTCTTTTGAATCTGGCTTGAATTTCTGGCTGATCTCTGTAAATATACCACTGCAACCATTTTAAAATTAGCTTCAGCAAAATTTTAATTGTGTGTGATATTGATGATATTGTTTGATAATTTCTGCACTCTGTTAGATCACCTTTATTTAGAATAGGCACAAATATGGATCTGTTCCAGTTTCTGGGTCAAGTAGCTGCCTTCCAAATATCTTGGCATAAATGAGTGAAAACCTCTAGTGCTGTCTCCATTCCTTGAAACATCTCAATGGTATTCCATCAATTCCTGGGACCTTATTTTTCAAAAATTTCTTACCTTAGCTTGGATTTCTTCTTTCAATATCATCAGTTCTTGATCATATGAAATTATTCTGCAGTGGTTCTTGATCCTGAAATGATTGAATATCAAACCATTCTTTTTGGCACAGTGATTCTGTGTATTCCTTCCATCTTCTTTTGATGTTTCCTGCATCATTCATTATTTTGCCCATACCAAACCAAAACCAAACTCACTGCCATTGAGTTGAATCTGACTCATAATGACCCCTCTTTGGGTTTCTTCAAAAAAGCCCTCATTAACAAAAGCAGAATTAGTCCTCTGAGGGCTCTATTCAATGACCAAGCAGACCATTTATGGTCTGATCATTGTAATAATGGGCCACACATTGCCATCAGGTCAGAGTTCTGAATCTAAATTGGCCAGTGTCAGGCTACACATTATCCATCCTCAGGGCACATGTGGTGGGACCTGGAGGCTCAAAGTCCAACCCATGATGAAGAACAAGGAAGTCCGTGAGCATGATGGGCTAGAATAAGCCTTATTAAAACAGTATCCATAAGTTCTGAGGGGGTATCTCTATGGAAGTAGATTGCCCAGTCTTCCTTCCAAGGAATGGCTGGTGGGTTTGAACCACCAGCTTTCTGGTTAGCAGTCAAATGCCTTAGGCACTACACCATCATAGAATCCTTCAGTATTTCAATTTGAGGCTTGAATGTTTCCTCCGGTTCTTTTATCTTTGAGAAATGCCAAGTGTGATCTTCTCTTTTGGTGTTCTAATGCTAGGTCTATGCACCTTTTATTATAATAATTTACTTCATCTTCTGGAGCTGCCTTTTGAAATCTTCTGCTCATCTCTTTTACTTCATTATTTTTTCCATTCGTTTAGCTACTCTCCAAGGCAAGTTTCAGAGTCTCTTCTGACATCCATTTTGGTCTTCCCTTCCATGGGCTCCAGCATGGCAATTGTTGTGAGGGTAGCACAGGACCAGGCAGTGTTTTGTTCTATTGGACATAGGATAACTATGAATTAAGATGGACTGGACAGCACCTAACAACAACAATTTCCTCCAAGCAGTCCACGTGGGCCGATCTCTGTGAATGAACAACATCTGCTTGGATGCAAGTGAGAGAAAATCCAATTTTGATTCCAAGAGTAGAACCAGTGTGGAAGGAATTCTCAGAGACTTCCCCAAAACTGTTCCTGAACTTTGGGAAATGCCAGTGGGCAGCAGCCAAATTTGATCCAGAAAATTCTACCACTTGCTTATCTACAAGAGAGTAAAGTATAAACCAAAGCAAACCAGTTATTGTTGAGCTGATTACTACTAATGGCAACCTCATGTGCATGGAATAGAACCGTGTGTCATAGCGTTTTCAAGGCTGTGACCTTTTAAAATTAGATCGTCAGGCTTGTCTTCTGAGGCACCTCTGGCTAGATTTGAGGAGTCACACTTTCAGTTAGTAGCTGAGCATGTCACCATTTTCCCCACCCCTGCATTCATGGATTAAAGTAAGACCTAGACAAATACTTACACATGTGGACCTTATGTGGGCCAGAGTAGGGTGGCGGTGATGAGCACTTTGTAAGACAACAGCCATTGCCTCTTTTCCTGATGGCCAGGGATGTTACCCTAATGAAGCTTCCATCAAAACATCATAAAAGAAGAGACCCCCGTGACCTTCCCCACCTCCATGAGAGGAAACACCGAGAAAGAGAGAGAGAGAGAGAGAGAGAGAAAGAGAGAGAGAAACAAACAAAAAACCCCAGTTTCAAAAGAAAATGAAAATAAAGTGTCATACAGTCACTAACAAGGTCCCTGGATGGTACACAGTTAAGCACT
>NW_006922095.1:888317-903287 GCF_000298275.1 Orycteropus afer afer | reverse complement strand
AGAGAGAGAGAGAGAGAGAGAGAGAAAGAGAGAGAGAAACAAACAAAAAACCCTAACCCCCCACCTGCAAGGAAGGAAACATCAGAAGAGAAGAGACCTTCATAACCCCCTACCTCCATGGAAGGAAGTGTCAGGAGAGAAGAGATTCCTTTTCCCAGCCTCAACCTCTAATACAAACATTACTTTGTGCCACCTCACCCAGCTTAAAAATGAGGACTTGGAGCCTTAGGAAAGTCCCATTTTCTCTTTCTGCCTTTGAGTGTGGAAGCTGGTCATCCTTTCAAATTGCTCCTGAGCTATACCTGCACTATAATGCATGGTCCATATTAAACATGCAGACACTGAGCATCACCTCTGACCTACTCAAGCTTGAGCTCTAGTGATGGGGTCAGAAGCAATTATCTCCCAAGTCACCCATGTGCAAAGCCAGGTTTGGAACTACAGAGAGAAAGAGAGGAGAGGCATGCCACTTCTCTGGAAGTTTCCACAGAGGGAATACCCCAAGGTTGGTGGTTGGCCCTGTGACCCCTTCATTCCCTACAGGGTAGAAAACAGAACCTTACACTGGTCAGAGTTCTGCACATGTCTGACACATTAACACATATACATCTGTCACACTTCTCTTTGGCCATTTGTTAAACAGTTACAAAGTCCTCTCTCTGTGCCGTCTTAGTTGAGTGTCACAGATCTGAATGAATCAGGGTGGCACAGTCCTTTGAAATAGTCTGAAACAGCAGCTGAAAGTACAAACTATCATTATTGCTGTCACCATCACTAATCCTTTCACTGGGGATGTCAGGGGTCCTGATGGGGGACAGAACTCAGAGGGATGATTAGCTAAATTTAGTCCAGGACACAAAAGTCGGAAGCTTTGAGCTCCATCTCACTTTGACAAATGATGAGCTTGGAGCTGCTGCCTATCTTTTGATTTTATTCCCTCGGTGGTCTTAAGAGTCAGGAGAGAATTACTTTCAGACAAGGATCTTCACTGTTTGCATAGCACACAGTTCCATGAAGCTGCAAAAGCATACTTTATTAAATTTCCTTTGAAATATGCTGCTTTGATTTAAGGGCAAGAATATTTTCTATGCCTTAAAAATGCCCTACAAGTTAAGACCAGGGCAGAAAGACCTTGCTGAAAAGATCTAGCCAGGAGCCAATATTTCCTCTCTATGACCACAACTACAAGTCCTGGGTGACAAACCCCATGGAGGTTAGAAGAAACCTGTATTCTTTGGTGCAGGAAAAGAATGGAAAACCCTAACCTCTGAGTTGCCAAGAGTGTGGACACTGCTGAACTCCCAGTCTCTGGGCATGACAACATGTATTGTCATGCACTTGGTGGATATCTTATGAAGAGCAAGGACACATTCTTCTAATTGTTTGTTTCTACTTCCCACACAATTGTACACAGTATCTCAGTCTCCTAGTGCTGCTGTAACAGAAATAGCACACGTGGGTAGCTTTAAAAACAGAATTTTTTCTCCCACAGTTCATAGGGCTAGAAATTCAAATTCAGGGCATGGCTCTAGGAGAAGGCTGTCTCTCCATCAGCTCTGGAGAAGATCTTTGTCTCAGTTTCTCTAGCCTTAGTGTTCCTTGGTGGTCTCCACATGGCATCTGTCTTCCCTATGTGTTTGTTTGCTTTGCTGTTGTTGTCAGGTGCCATTCAGTCAGTGGCAACTCATAGTGATCATGTGCACAACAGAACAAAACACTGGCAAGTCCTGCACCATCTTCACAATTGTTGTTGTGTTTGAGCCCATCGTTGTAGCCATTGTATCAATTTGTCTCATGAGAGTCTTCTTCTTTTTCACTGACCCTCAACTTTACCAAGCTTGATGTCATTCTGTAGGAAATGGTTCTTCTTGGCAACATGTCTGACCATCCTCACATCTAAGGAGCATTCTTGCTATACTTCTTCCAAGGAAGATTTGTTCATTCTTCTGCCAGTCCATGGTGGATTCAATATTCTTCACAAGCAGCATAATTCAAATGCATCAAGTCTTCTTTGGTCTTCCTTATTCATTATCCAGCCTTTTCATGCATATGAGCTGTTTGAAAAGACCATGACTTGGGCCAGGTGCACCCTAGTCTTCAAAGTAACATCTTTGTTTTTTAGTATTTTAAAAACATCTTTTACAACATATTTTCCCAGTGCAATACAGCATCTGATTTCTTGGTTGCTGTTTCCATGGGCATTGGTTGTGGATCCAAGTAAAATGAAATATTTTACAACTGCAACCTTTTCTCAGTTTATCATGATGCTTATTGGTCCAATCGTGAGGATTTTTGTTTTCTTTGTGCTGAAATGCTATCCATACTGAAAAATGTAGCCTTTGATCTTCATCAGTAAGTAATACTTCCCATGAAGTATTACTTCGAATTCTCTTCATTTTCATCAAGCATAGTTATGCCATCATTTGCATATCATAAGCTGTTAATGAGTTTTCCTCCAATTCTGATTCCTTGTTCTTCTCCATTTAGTCCAGTTTACTTGCCTAATCTACTCCCAATCTTGTTTCTTTGCCTAATCTACATCCACAGGTTTAGAAGTTAGGATTCCAACACATATTTTTGGGGGACACAATTTAATTGATAACAACCCTCTCAGCTTCTGCAGCCCTGGTGTTCCTTGGTTACTTGGTGATTTTCATATGGCAACAATCTCCCCTCCTCCACTTCAGTCTGTGCTTGCTTATCTCTGTGTCTATGCTGGTCCTTGTATCATTCAGAAGTGATTAGGTTTAGGACACATCCTGTGCTGACATGGCTTCATTAGCACAACAAAGGAACACCTATTCCCAAACAGAAACACATCCACAGATATAACCAAACCAAACCAGTTGTCATGGAGTCAGTTTTGACTCATGGCATCTCTGTGTGTTGCAAGGTGTTACACACTCAACTACTAACTAAAGGTTAGTGGTTCCTCACTAACTTGGACATATAGAAACTGTTGGAGTGGAGTATGTTCTGCTGTGGAGATTCTCAACAACATTAAAATTAAATTATTTGAAAGAATAAATAAATAAAGGTGAGTGATTCCTGCCCATCCAGAAGTACCTCAGAAGAAAATCTTGGCAATCGTCTTCCAAACAGTCAGAGCCTTGAAAACCCTATGGGATACATTTTTTACTCTGCACTTATAGGGTCACCATGATCTACAAGTATGGGGTTAGGATTCCAACACTTATTTTCAAACCAAAACCAAACTCACTGCCATCCAGTCGGATCCGACTCATAGCAACCCCTTCTTGGGTGTCCAAGGTGGTATCACTATGGAAGTAGATTGCCCAACCTTCCTTCTGAGGAGTGGCTGGTGGGATTGAACTGCCAGCCTTCTGGTTAGCAGTCAAGTGCCTTAGGCACTACACCACCAGAGCTCCCACACTTATTTTAAGGGAACACAATTCAGTCCATAACATACAGAAGAAATTCTCACAGCAATGGTGAGACTCGTCTGTTTTCCTGATGTGCATTGTAAGCTGAGATGAATCTGACTATGAATTCCTTACACTGCCCCCTCCCACATGCACACATACACACAATGGACAAAAAAATCCTATAAGCTTGTGTGAGTAACTAGTCAGGAAATGGAATGGAGGTGGGAAGAGGAAATGCACCTACTGAAAGAACTCATTAAAAAACAAAGGCAATTAAGTTTTAGGTCATTAGCAGAGGAGAGGAACAAGCAGTGGGATCCAGTCTTTCTCTTAAAAAGAAATAAGCCAGTGGAATGAGTTTTCCTTGGTCTACACCTACTGGGACATCCGCAGAGAAGAGGCTTAGCCCGTGTGAAGCTACCAGAGCAGCTGTCAAGCTGGCCAAGGGCGGATGCTGGATGTGGGTGGGAATGTGGGTTCCTGCCTATGACTCTGTCTTCCCAGGGAGCTTTCTGATAAGATCCCACCTCCTCAGAACATTCCATTCTGACAGCCTGCATGGCAGATAAAGCACTGAGGTGGGAGAAATTCAGAGAAGAGACACATTAAAACATAATAACAATAACACTCTTTGATGAATGCTTCCCCATCAAACCTCCAGAGCATGAGCTGAGGAGTGTTAAGAAGGTAATTGTTGGAAAAAACTGCTACTTATCCCTTTTAACCTATAGGCTCCATTTAGTCAATTAATCTTATTTATAAAAGGACAAGCAAACAATTTAAGTTTATGTGGTTTCAGTGTTGATCATTTTTCTGCTGTTAACAGACAGGGTCATTCTTCCTGGTAATTAAGACTCTTACAGTCAATAAGACCCTGCTATTAAATTTAACTAATATTGATGGCCAAAACACTGGTTGCCATCGCTGCCTCCCGCTGCCCAGCTCTCGCTAGCTCTCATGTGCACAGTCCAAGTGCAGTTTCTCAGCACCTCCAGCCTCATTAAACCCCACGTCCTTATAAACCACAGGCTGCAGTGTTGCGAGCCACTGGAGGAGGAAGGAAGGGACACAGAGCATCTCTAGTCATTCCTGGGAAGGGAGACTTAGTGTAGAATTGTGGTAGTTCAACCCAGACTATTTACAAGCAAAGCAAAAGAAAATCATTTGGCCCCTGCTTCTTACTCTTGTTATTTCTAATCTCTCTTCTAGCTCTCAGTATCTGACTTCCAAACACATCCACAGTCTTCACACCCACAATCATCCTCTGAGAATTCACATCTGCACCCAAAGCTCCCTGAGTCCCTTTATTTCTTCTCTCCTTCCCTTTCTCCTGCCTCCTTTCATTTCTTCTTTCTAGGGTTCTTGAAGGAACCCTGAAAGCACAGTGGGAAGGACAACAGTGGAACCCACAAGTCACTCTGGAGGAGAAAGATGAGGTAGTCTGCTTCAGTAAATATTTAGAGCCTTGGAAGCATTATGGGATGGTTCTACTCTGTTCCACACAACTATGAGTTGGAATCGACTGGACAACAATAGCTAATAGGTTTGGGGCAGTTGAAGTAAAAGAAGATCAGAGGTGAATTAGCCCTACTTTGCCAAGGGGGATGCAAATTATATCTGGAAACACTGACAACATACAAAATCAAGGGCTCCAGAGTTGGGTGGGCTTGGGTCCAATTCTGGTTGTGAGACTCTGGGAAAGTGAATGTCCTTGCAGTGCAGTTTCTGCCACCAATAGCTAGCTAGCTAGCTAGATAGCTAGCTAGCTAGATAGATAGATAGATAGATTAGAGATGCCAGATGGTTGGTAGTGTGTTCAAACATATACAGTGAAACCTGTGAGAGCTGGAACTCAACGAATCACTTTGTTTTTCTCAGAAGTTTTCAGCCTTTGACAGGGTGGCATCTTACCATTTCTCTATCACTCTCTATTACTGGGCAATATGTGAGTTTTCCTTCTCTGACAGATTTCTGCCTTACACAGGTTCTGGCTTTCACAGGTTCACTGTAGTAATAATTACCCCTTGTCCTGGAGTTGATGCAGACTCACAGGCACCCCAGGTGTGTAAAAGTAAACTGCCCCTCATAGTGTCATCAGTGGCTGGGTTTTTGGAATTTGATCACCAGGCCTTCCTTTTTAGGAGCTTCTGGATGCACTTTAACCCCCAGCTTTTTGATGAGCAGTGGAGATTATTGGCCATTTTCCCTACCAAGGGATTCCATAGGGAATATAAGAAGAGTAGTTGGAGACATAAAACAAAAAAAAAACTCACTGCCCTGGAGTTGATTCAAACTCATAGTGACCCTACAGAACACAGTATAACAGCCCATGTGCTTTCTAAGGCCATACATGTTTACATAAGCAGACTGCCACATCTTTCTCCCATGGAATAGCTGGTGGATCCAAACTGCTGAACTTTTAGTTAGCAGCCAAGCACTTTAACCAATGTGACACCAAGTCTCCTTAGTTGGAAAAATGCTGAGGCAGAACTCTAGATGTCAGGCTGAAGCACCTGGGTTGGTCCTATTTTGTGAACATGAGAAAGTCTTGCACTTATTCTGGTGGTCTGGTGGTATGTGACATGATCAGAACTGTTCAGAAAAGGGAAAAAACAACTTTGATAATAAATGGGAGAAAGTTGAATTAAGATCAGTTAGGAAAATTACTTTTGGGAAAGACTCAATGGCAGTATAAGTGGAGGGAGACTGTTGGTCAGCTATGACTAAATAACAAACAAGCAATCACAGGATCTCAGTGGATACAAGGAACACTTGTAGTCCATGGAATCACAGATCTTTTGAGGTCAGCACATCCAGACTGAGCTCTGCTGCTGTCCCCTTTGGCCTTGGCTCCCACTGTCATGGGGTCGCATCCACTCCATGCGTGTCCATTCTGGAACCTAGACTGAAGGAGAAGCAGCTACCTGAGAAAGCTTTTCTTATGGCAATGGCAGAAACAAAAGGCAAGGGGACGCCCTCAAGCCTTTTAAGCCAAAGCTCTTGAGAAGCACACACCCACATGCTCCAGAAAATCACATGGCAGATTCCACACTCAAGAGATTAGATGTACCCTCTGCCTTTACTGGGAGAAAAGGAAAAATCACAAAGCACAGGATGTAAATACAGGAGTGAAGAATCGAGAAAATATTTTTCTCTTTGCTAAACAATGGAGTTTTCTTAGAGAAAGTATTACCTAGAGATGTTGATTAGTCCTTCCTAGGGCCATCATTCATTTGTCAGTTTGTCATACTGTAGTGGTTTTCATAATGCTGTGAGGCTAAAGGCTATGCCACCAGTTTCAAATACCAGTAGGGTCACCTATGGTAGACAGGTTTCAGCAGAACTTCCAGGCTAAGACAAGCTTGAAATAAAGACAGAACTATTCACTTCTTTAAACAATGGCCACTGAAAACCTTATGAATAACAGTGAGACATTGTCTGATATAGTTCCAGAAGATGAGCCCCTCAGATTGGAAGGTACTCAAAATATGACTGGGGAAGACATTCAAAATATTTTGCTTTCTCAAAGTCGTGTTGACTTTAATGATGTGGATGGAGTAAAGCTTTCAAGACCTTTATTGGGTGATGGGGCATGACTCAAAATGGGAATCTACAGCTGCAAACATTCATTAATAATTAGAACATGGAATGTACAAACTATGAGTCTAGGAAAATTGAAATTTGCCAAAGTGGAATGCATAAAGATCAACATCCTAGACATTAGTGCATTGAAATGTATTGGTATTGGCCAGTTTGGACCAGACAATCATATGGTCTACTATACCAGGACAGACAAACTAAGAAGGAATGATGTTGCATTCATTGTTCAAAATCAGGAAGGGTATACGTCAAGGTTGTATAGTTTCACCATACTTATTCAAATAATCAGAGAGGTTAGACTATATGGAGAAGAATGTGGCATAAGGATTGGAAGAAGACTCATTAACAAACTGGAATATGCAAATGACACAACCTTGCTTGTGGAAAGTCAAGATGACTTGAAGTACTTATTGATGAATACCAAAGACTACCATATTCAGTATGGATTGCATCTCAACATAAAGAAAACAAAAGTCATCACGATAAATGGAGGAAAGATTGAAGTTGTCATGCATTTCATTCTATAAGCAGTAGTCAACAGATCAGACATCATATTGCACTGGGAAAATCTGCAAAAGACCTCTTTAAAGTGTTGAGAAGCAAAGATGTAACTTTGAAGACTAAGCTGTGCCTAACTCAAGCCTTGGTATTTTCAATAACCTCATATACATGTGAAAGCTGGACAATGAATATTGAAGATCAAAGAAAAGTTGATGCTGTTGAGTTGTGATGTTGGCAAAGAACACTGAAAATGCAATGGACTGCCAGAAGAACAAACAAAGATGTTCTGGAGGAAGTACAGCCAGAATGCTCCTTAGAAGCAATAATGGCCAGACTTCATCTCACTTGGTTTGGTCATATTGTCAGAAAGGACCAGTCTCTGGAGAAAGATATTATGCCTGATAAAGTAGAGGGTCAGTGAAAAGGGGGATGACCCTCAACGAGATGGATTGACACAATGACTGCACCTTGTGCTCAAGCACATCAAGGAATGTGAGGATGGCACAGGATCAGCCAGTGTTTTGTTCTTTGTCCATAGGTTTGCTATAAATCAGAGCTGACTCAATAGCATCTAACAACAGCAAAAATTATGTTGGGCCCATGCATGTTATCATTAACTGTTTGCACATATTCTTTTGTGTAGTTTACTTAAGCCTTTCACTACCCACCCCCCTTTTTTTAAAATTGGACTATAGGATAGCTGTCATTATTGACTACTTACCCACTAACTCTGAGAGGCATCATCTGGGAAAACCATCAGTTAATACTTCAACAACTTTGTTCAAGCAGTCAGTATCCCAGGGAGCACAGGTCAATATCACAGGCTCCCTGAACTCAAGCTCTCAAAGAGTGAGTCTCCCCTGTGTTCAACTGGTAGTATTTATTAGGGAGAAAATTTATTTTATTAGATCGTAGTGGACATTATCAGGATTTTTAGTAGAAATAAAAAGTCAGGACTACTTAATTCAGGGGAATATGTTCAAGTGCCCACAGTCTTCTGGAAAGAAGAATAATTAGAGAAGTGAAACCTACATAGACCTCACAAAAATGAGGAGAACCAAACAGCATAAGTCCTCCTTTCTCCTGAAGTGCCTCTGGGTAGATGTGAACATCTAACCTTTCAGTCAGTGGCTGAGCACATGGGTGTAGCAGCTACACTACTCAGGGACTCAAGGTATAAAGTAGGTGTCCAATAATTGTTTGTTGAATACAATTAATGAATGATAACTTATTTAAATCATGACTGTGGTGGAACACTTATAAATGAGAAGGAGATAAGAATTCCCATCATTCTCAGCCCTGCCAGGATCCCAGAGGTCCCAGTAGAGTCCCTTGACTTCTGACTTAAAGACCTAGTATTGCCCAGAGGGTCTTGCTGTGTACATTGATCTTTTCTGTTTTTATTTTTTTCTTCCTTCTCACCCACTATGATTGTACTTTATATTCATAGAGAAAATATTTGCATTCTGAGATGAAACCTTCCACAATGCATAAATCTCTATTATACCACATAGGCAGATCCACCCAGGACTCATTTACCACGTTTGAGTCTTTTAAACCAGGTAATGGAGTGCAAAGATGGATTCCTGTGATCTGTAACTTCCTTCCAGGAACACACACACAAACAATATTCTAAAACATTACCATACTTAAATACAATCTCTAGCAATGTTGATGTCTGCAGTGGAATGTGTGCTTAGTCCTGCCAGGGTACTGAATGTGCCTGTGGTTGGGAACTCCACACCCCTCCCTACTCTCACTTATCATTGTATCTGAGATCTCAGAAAGCCTTAGAGATGAATGAAGAGCTCTGACATTCAAATAAACTTAGACGTGAAGGCTTTTATCAGTTCCTTTGGAGTCACCTCCAACTCATGGTGACCTTATGTATGATAGAGTGTAACTCTGCCCAGTCCTGCACTATCTTCACGATTGTTAATATGTTTGTGTCCATTCTTGTGGCCCTTGGATCAGCCCCTCTCATCGACAGTTTCCTTCATTTTTGCTCTCTCTCCATCTTACAAAACATTATGACTTTTTCTAGTGATTGGGTTTTCCTATTGATATATCCAAAATAAATGAGTCAATGTTCTGCTGTGATTTTTATTGGCTAATTTTCAGAAGTAGATCATCAGGCCTTTCTTCTAAGTCTGTCTTGGTCTGAAAGTTCCACTGAAATCTGTCTGCCATTTGTGGCCCTGCTGGTATGAGAAATGCCAATGGCATAGCTTCCAGCATTACAGCAACACACAAGCCATCACCCTGCAACAATCTGACATTTGGGTGGTGGGTGAAGGTTTTTCACACTGTCTAGGTGGGAAAGGCATTGTAGTTGTAAATCCAGTCTCTGCTATGCATTTTGAATTAACAGTGTGGTCATTACCAGCATTACTGCACTGTTAATATTTCCTTGAGAAAGCTCTGGGGGCTTACATTGAAGTGTGTGCACTTTTATGGTGTTGTAGTAATAAATATCTAATCATCAGCTTTCTGGGGGAAGTGAGAGCTTATTTGTGATGATGCCAATTTCCTTGGAGTAAATACTCCCAGCCTGGCTAATTCCAAGCTGCTGGCATGACATCACTTGATGTGGAGTTGGGAAGAGATGCTTTTCATTTGTTCTCGTGGGCTGATGTGAGCTGGTCCCAGACAATACTGAAAATGTTTTCTTCCTCAAGAAACATTGTTTACGAAACTTTCCATCTCCTCTTTGTCCCCGAGGAAGAGTCCCTTTCTTTATGGAGTGCCTTCCAGGTGTGGGCATCATACAATACCTCCAAGAAGCCCACAATGTAATAGGGGAACAAGCAGATAAAAGATGATTCCATTGTTGTGGTAAAAACTGTAGAAATGAGAGTGAGACTCTGAATCTTCCAGAATAGAGTGTCTTTCTTAGACTTGACCCCCCTTCAGATCTGTTGAGGCTGTGCAGGATAAAGTAAAAGGGTAAAAAGAAGAGGAGGCCTTACTCTGAGCTGTCCCTTATTGGTCCCACCAGAGAGGAGGAGATGTGTCTGGCCCTATGCTTCTGAGGGTTAAAGGTGGTGGGTGGAGTTTAGAAGTTGGTTACCAGCTAAAATGGCATCAGCATATGTAATTTTCATTCTCTCTTGACTCTTGGATAGCTTGCCTTCCTTTACCAACTTGTCTCAGTTATTTTTTGCAACTGCTATTACTGATGTTTATGTTCTGGTTTCTTTGACCAATAAGACCAATATGATGCCATTAACACAAGAGAAAAGACAAAATAAAGTATGACAAGGCAAGACCAAAACTAGAGACACCTTGTTCATTACATACTTACCAGGCTGAGAGTAAGCAGTCACCATTGCTTTAAAGAGGTATTTATCTTTCTCTCCTTTGCCCACCACAAGTAATATAATCATATTACAGAAAATTTGGAAAACAATAAAAATATTTTTTATACAAAAAGCATATCACATCATCTGACCCACCACCTTAAGTCTTTGGTTTATTTCCTTCAAGTCTTTCTTCTGCATTTTTTCAACAGCTGCATTCCTGTTCACATAATTTAGGGTTGCATTTTCTCACTTAATACCACGTTTCTTATTTTCCATGTTATTACATAATCTTCATATTCATTCTTGTTTCTTGGCATGTATTTTCTTTTGAGTTTGTATTGATATTGCAATTATCCATATACATACTTTAAGGTGTCAACTAATTCTATGAGATTTATTATGAAAATCAGTAGTCCCCAACACATCTCCTGACTGCTTCCCCCTCTTCAAAGATTACTACTTTCAAGGTTGGTGGATTTATTGTTGTTGGCATTTACCTCTATGTTTATGAATAACATATTTCTACCTCTATTTGTTGATTTTTTCAACTTTAGTCATTATCTATTGATTTACCAGGATAAGAAATGTTTTAGCACTCTTTCACCCTTCTCACCCCCACATGTCTACTCCCTGCTATCTCATCATCCTACGATAAGTATATAGTTTATAGTGCCATTTTAGTTAGATTGATATTTTGTGTTTATTTTAGTAAGACCATGTGGATGCTACTCACTGGATAACCAGCCTGTTGTTGACAAGTCAATTTCAACTCATAGCAACCCCATGTGTAACAGAAGAGAACTGTTCCATATGGTTTCTTATCATCTTTATGGAAGTGGATCACTAAGTCTTTCTGCCATGGTACCACTGGGTGGGTTTAAATAATCAACACGTGGTTTAGTAGTCAAGTGCAGACTGTTTGCACCAGCCAGGAACTAAGATCAAATTTCCTTTGCTGAACAACTGTTTTTTCTCAGTGAAATCAATTGTCCTGGGTATTGTCTCTCACTTTGTTTTGTTTGTCTGCTTTTGTATGTACTTATAGGAAGTATCTCTCAAACACATCTAGTATATATTTGGTGAACTTCATCTTATTGGAAATATCTCTCCCGGAGTCTTCCAACCTGGTCCAACCTGGACAGCTATAAAATATCCTTAGAATATCCTCCTTAGAACGTCCTTAGAATATCCTTCACTACCACCCTATGAATTTACCTCTCTCCTATCCATTCCATGCCTGACACCATGCCTTCCTCTCCCTTGATTAATCCCCTCATGTTAATGGAACACCTCTTGCAGCAGGTTACAGAGAAAGATACATGAAATCTCATACATCTAGAAGCATTGTTATTCTACCCTCATACTTGACAATTTGGCTGAGTATTTTGAGCTCCTGTTCCTTCAGAATTGTTAAGGCATTGCTCCATTTTATCCTTGCTTCCAGAATTGCTTTTAAGATATCTAATGTCATTCTGATTTTCATCTTTATAGACAATATGTTCTGTCTGTGTCTTCTTCCTCTTGTCTCTCCCTCTCTTTTTTATTTTTTCTTCTCTTTCATTCTCTTTCTCTCTCCTTGCTCACTCCATCTCTCTCTCTTTCTGTCTGACTTTCTGTCTCTCTCTCTCAGCTTGTGGGATCTCTGTTTTGTTCTCATTGTTCTGAAATTTCACACTGCTGTATGTTGGTAGAGATTAACATTTTGTCCATTGTGCTAGACACTCAAACAATCCTTTCAACTTGGAATCTCACATCCATTTGGCCTGAAAAGAAATCTTGCATTATTTTTTTTGAATTTTCTGAAACTCTTCTACTAAGAGGCAGTCTAGTATAGTGATTAAGAGCTTGGATGTGGGAGAGTTGACCTGCCTGGATTCGGATCCTGGCTCTGTCAGTGACCAGCTGAGTGATCTTTGGTAATCCATCTTCTAAATTCTCTATGTCATAGTGTTCACAGTTGTCAAATAAGATGATAATATAATGATGAAATGAGTTAATGTCTGTGCAATGCTTAGAACAGCACATAAAATTACCACATCATTGTCAACTGCCTCTGTTGTTCTTTTGATGATTTATTCCCTCCACTGTGTCTGTCTGTTCTCTGATTCTGCATTTTTTTTTTTAAAGTGGTTGGTTCTCCTGGCTTATCCTATAATTTTCCTGTATATACATTTTTTCTTTTTGCTATTGTCTTGGAATTTTTTAAAGCTTTTTCTTAGAAGCTTTATGATGAATTTCTTATTGTTGCCATTATCTTTTCATTTTTCACTATTTTCTGGTTACTAAGTTGTTCCTTTTTAGTAGAATCCAGTTCTTATTTCATAAATGTAATATCTTCTCTTATAACTATGAGGATGTTGACATGTGTCTTGTCTGTTTGTCTTTGATTTCATCCTCCTATATATCCCCCCCCCCCGGGGTCCTGTTTGCTTGTCTATACCATATGGATAGGTTACAAGCTTTTTAAAAATATTTAGTGATCTTTAAATTTTTATTCATATTTAATAGATAAATCCTAAAGAGCTGAATGGAAATCATAAGTGTATGTGGCACTATGTCCTCATAGTGGAGTGATCTGTTTGAGATGGCATTGAACAGACACTGTGGTCAGTAACTATCTTAGTTTCCTAAGTTGTACTTTTGGTCTTGTGAATTGCCTCTTTGTGTCTTTTGTCCATTTGTATTTGGGGCCCCCATATTTTACCCACTGGTTGGTATGACATAGGAAAAAATTCTCAAGAAAACCTATAATGCAGGAGAGAGCTCAGTGACCATCAGCCCTGTCTGCTCTCAATGGAAGTGCTTTTTCTGAGAGATTTAATCATCTAGGGGCAGCAATAGACACCAGTGTGGATGGGGTGTTGGAAATATATCCACCAATGTGATTCTGTGGACTGACTTTGGGACGTATCTTCAACCTATAGAAGCATTAAGGCATAGCATGCTATATTGTGCCTTGAACACACCTGGAAAGATTTGGAGGGACTAGGGACCGGGCAGAACACTTCGTGATTTATTATCAGCTCCTGCCAAAATGATAAACCATCCATCTTGCAACTCTTGAGCAGATTTTCTCAGTGAGGTCACAGGCACTCGGCTGCCAATGGCTTTGAGTTGTTCGTGTACATGGAAAACTCACAGGGCCAGAGAAGCAGCTTCAGCACTCTGGAGGAGAGCTGTCTTTCTTTTTGACAACTGTTGCAATGAAGTGAAAGCAACAGCCCTTGTCTTTCGCTTGGGGAAATAGAAGGGAAACACAGCCTCTCACAATGCAGAACTATTTTTCAAGCCAGAAGGCAGAAGCCCACAGAAAGGTTGAAATGCCATAGATGACAGATATCATTGAACTGACACCACATAATCGCTTTGTAGGAACTATTTGCCCAGATGAAAAGATGCACTCAAGGAGTAGGAAACAGAGTGGTTGGTTTTACCATCTGTGTGCCATCTGTGGGAAGGGAAAATTGATATTGTTTTTCATTTTTAATGTGATGAAAATAAACACAACAAAACATACACAAATTCAACAATTTCTCTATGTAAAATTCAGTGGTACTGATTACATTCTTCAAGTTGTGCATGCTATGTTTTTCAAAACCATTCTTCAGCCATTAACATAAACTCAATTTCTTCTGAGCATAATCATCCCCTTTCCCCCTTAGCACTCCTGGAAACCAGTGACAGGCTTCTCTATATTTGCTTGTTTATATATGTAAGATCATACAGTGTTTGTCTTTTTGAAACTGACTTATTTCACTCAACATGATATGTTCAAGTTTCACCCATGTTGTGGCATGCTTCAGAACTTCATTACACTTTATGGCTGAGAAATATCCCATTGTGTGGATATACCACAATTTGCTTATGCATTCATCTGTTGATGGACACTTAGATTGTTTCCACATGTTGACTGTGGAAAAGTGCTGCAATGAACACTGATGTTTTTTATTTATTCTTTTGTAACTTTTTTTTTTTTTTTTCCTCTAAGCACAAGTTCCCATTAAGTCATATGCTCCTATGTGGTACTCTTAGCAGGTCAGATATTTTCTAACTT
Organism: Orycteropus afer afer; assembly: GCF_000298275.1. Taxonomy (NCBI): domain Eukaryota; kingdom Metazoa; phylum Chordata; class Mammalia; order Tubulidentata; family Orycteropodidae; genus Orycteropus; species Orycteropus afer. The sequence continues at coordinate 888,444 of NW_006922095.1, read as the reverse complement.
CAGAAGGACTTAGAGAACATTCAGGACAGGATTTTCCAATGTTATTCCACTGGAAATGGGTAAAAAGATGATCTTATAAGAATAATACTCTGGAGGTTCCGGCAAGATGGCAGATTAGGCAGAAAGA
>NW_006922095.1:876337-877769 GCF_000298275.1 Orycteropus afer afer | reverse complement strand
TGCTGTTATGTGCCATTGAGTCAGACCTGACTCATAACAGCCCCTCCTTGGGTTTCTGAGGTGGTATCACTACAGAAGTAGATTGCCCAACCTTCCTTCCAAGGAGTGGCTGGTGGGTTTGAACCACAAGCCTTCTGGTTAACAGTGAAGTGCCTTAGGCACTACACTACCAGAGCTCCTTGACACATGTTAACATAATAAAGACTAGGATACAACTGTGTTTAGCCCAACATTTACCAAAAATATTGGGTCCCAGAAACCCCTCTTGGCCTGTAAGTAAGCCTTGGAATGCTAGTACACAGAACTTCCAGAGTGTCCATGGGTAGCTCTGAAGATCTGTCCATTCATTTAGCCAGGTCAAAAGGGTATGGGCCCTGCTGAGCTGATTTTGAAGCCAAGAGAATACCATGGATCTTGAGAGTCTTGGACTAGTGTTCTTTCTCATACTAGTCAGTCTTTCAAGATCTCAGTCTTCTGGGCCATAAAATTTAGCCATCACTGTACTTATTTCCCAGGACTTTGAGGACATTGGCTCCAGGCCAGGAGGCTGTGCATGATCCTCCTGGCCCAACCAGAGGAAATAACAAGGTTGTGCTCGGCAGGGTTCATGGGAGGTGCTGCCCCTACACCAGAGTTGGTATATTGCCAGGGCACTGCATTTCTCTGGAGCAAATTGAAGTTAAGGAACCAACTTCTCTTGTATCTTCTCGGGCCAATCATGCTCATACACACATCTGCATTTCTAGACCACATGTCCTATTTGGTGGCCTCCTTATTAGGGGGCTTAGGCTGAGACTTCCCTGTTGAGGGGCCTTGACTAAGACAGCTTGCTCTACTCTAAATTAGTACTTTTCCACTCCCAGCCCTTCACTCTCTTCCTCCTCCCAGCAGCTTGAGTCCATAAAACAGCAGGAGCCTTGTGTTCAGGGATCCTTGGCAGTGAGATGATCCCCCAGATGTAACTATGCCCTTTGGCTGACCCTCACCAGTGCTGTTCCATGGGGAAACTGGAACTTTAGGAAGCCAGTGCCTCTCTTTTTGGCCTCTTGTTCACACTGCTACATGAGGGAATAGAGGCTTGGTTGTTGCTTTCAGTTTGGCTCTTCATCCTAATTGACCACCTTTTCATCTGGCAGCTCAACAGGCTCTGTGAGAAACAAACAAATAATGTGTGTAGAGTGAGCATACAGCAAGTGCTTGGCACACAGTAGGTACTCAAGATTACTTAGTTACAAAGTAGACTGTGATGTTGATTAAGAGTGAGCTGTCTTGCCAATTAAATAAGAGTCTCTCAAGGTGGGACCTGGGCATCAGTGTCTTTTAAAAACTCATCGGGTCGGCCAACAAACATATGAAGAAATGCTCACGATCATTAGCTATTAGAGAGATGCAAATCAAAACAACAATGAGATACCATCTTGCTCCAGCACTA
>NW_006922095.1:852484-875417 GCF_000298275.1 Orycteropus afer afer | reverse complement strand
AATAAAAAAAAAAAAAACTCATCGGGTGATTTTAGTGTACATTCAGGGCTGAGAAACATCACTCTGGACCAGCCTCCAGGAAGAAAGAGATATAAATGGTCACTAGGGTTGTCTCCTGGTCTTGTCTAACACTCTTCAACAACTTCCTGTCACCTACAGCTGTGGTTTTCAAACTATGAGCCATGATGTAACTGCAAGTCTTGAAATTACAGTGGGCTGTCTGCAGTAACTTTTCAAAAATGAAAGAACATAATATGAAAATAAAAATAAATTGAGTGCATAGAGTGTAATAAAATAAGTACTGTTTTGTGAGAACAAAAAAACAACAACAAAAAAAAGGGTAAGCTGTCTTAAATATAATTGCTAGAATTTCTTTCTTACTTCCTCAATATTTTCTAAAATAAGTAATTGAACTTTGACCAAACTTGACAGATAATCTAGAGCCCACACATGGTCTTTGGCAGGCACTGATCTCTGCATTTTATCTCTTTTAAGTCATTAACTCCTCACAACTCTATAGGATATAAATTATTATTATTATCTCTAAATTGCAGATGAGGTCACTGAGGCACAAAAAAAATTAAGCAATTTTCCCACAGCCATTGAAAACCCTATGAAGCACAGCACTACTCAGACACACCCAGGGTCACCATGAGTTGAAGTCAACTCAATAGCGAGTGATTACTTGTTATTCTCCATTCACACTGTAGTAGTCTAGGTTCCTAGGCCGTAGAGTGAGAGAAATCCCATCTTCTCACACACTAGTACTTCATTCATCAGTCTTACCATGACTTGTCATCTTTTGGGAGCCCAAAATCTTCTCAGCTTGGCAATCTCCGGGGCACTTGGGGTTGAAGATCTCTACTGAAAATCTGTTGGATTGGAGCCCAACTTGATTTTCTTAGATGCTGTCCAGTCTTCTCTGACTAATGGTGACTTTTTGTATAACAGAACAAAACATTGCCAGGTCTTGCACCACCTTCATAATTTGAGTCCATTGTTGCAGCTATTATGTCAGTCCTTCTTACTGAGCTTTTCCATCATTTTCATTGGTCCTCTACTTTACAAAGCATAATGTCCTCAGCTTAACCCAAGGTATTTCCAGAAAATTCAAAATAATTATACTGAAGGGCTTTTCCCTATAGTTTTAGGAGTGTGGGTGCACCTCTGATGAAGACAAATTCAAATACTCTGTGCTCCTTTGATGGAGAACTGCACTGGTGGTGCAACAATTAGGCACTTGGCTGTTAACCAAAAGGTCAGCAGTTTGAACCCACCAGCTGCTCCATGGGAGAAAAGACCCAACAAAATATTTCTGTAAAGATTACAGGCTAGGAAACTCTATGGGGCACTTCTACTCTGTCCCATAGGGTCACTATGAGTTGGAATTGACTTGACAGAACACAACAGAAACATGCTCCTTCCGTTCCTCTAATGGATTCATGAATATATAAAGAAGGGTTTTGTTTGCCAAGAGCTAAAACATTCAACAGGATTTTCGTTGGACATCTAGCTCCTCACTTACTGAGGAGAACTCCATAAAGTAAGTGGAAGAACATGTTGATATCCCTTAAAGAAAATTGCCCCTTAAAGTTTGAATCCCACATCCTACTTGCAAAATGTTGCATCGTGTGTCTGGTTAGATAAAAATCATAGAATGTGCTTTTATATGGACTATTGGTCAAGAAATATGTGTCCTCTCTGGATATTTGCCAAGACATAAATAGATTGTTCCCTGTTGGTCTCGTTGAGTAAGCTGACCTTGTCACCAAGGGGACTGGGCCATAGCCAGCACCAAGGGAGAAGTGAAGCTCTTATTTCTGGTATGAGTGAGGGGTTACTGTCCATCTTGGACTTTGTCTCCTGTCTTTCAATTACTCACTCAAACCCTCAGTTCTTTCATTCCACTCTCATGTCATTTGTAATTTGTCCAAGATTGAAGCTTCACTTAATATTAACTCCCTTCCATTCTCCCATCTAAGATTGCTGCCAAAATACTCTTAAATGTCTACTCTAATGATGAGAGAGAGAACCACAAACCACCGAGAGACAGGGAGTTTTGGAATAGAATAGTGGAAATATCTATGTTTTACAGAAACTCTCAAATTGAGCTGGCAGAGACCCTTTTGAAACTGTTGAGTCAAGGACATTAGATCACCAAATCAATAGCAAGCCCAAGGGCTAGGGCCCTGAAGCTAAACAATCTTGGGCCCAACTACAAAGCATCTACTGGAAAGCAATCTACATGCATCTTCTCCTTAGTCAATGATGAGGGTGGAAGGAAAGGGGAGCATGACCTTGGCTTTGCCACATCAGTAAATCATATTAAGTTGGCTGGATTTAAAAGCCTATCTTTTCTCTCACAAATGGAGGTCAGGGGTTCTCTCATCTTGAAAGCCAAGGTTGAGCTGCCTATATGATGGGATGGGAAGTGGATGAGGGTGGAGAATCCCAGACAAAGACTTAGTCTTTAATTTGCCCCATAGACAAATTGCCTTAGTTATCTGGTGTTGCTAAACAGAAATACCACAAGCCGGTACCTTTAATGAACTGAAATTTGTTTGCTCAAAATTTAGGAGACTAGCAGTCCAAGTTCAAGATGGTGGCTCTAAGGGAAGGCTCTCTCATTCTGTTCACCCTGGGAAAAAATCCTTGTCTCAACTTCTTGACATTCCTTGCCTATCTCAAGAGAATTTTCTAGTTATGTGATGGCGTCTATCTTTTCCCCATTCATGCTGGATTATCTGTGCCTAATCTGCTCTTCTCATATCTCTAAAGTAAATAGTTTTAGAGCACACTCTACACTGATAATGAATATCATTAACATAAAAAAAGAAAACTCTATTCCCTCATGGGATTACATCCTCAGGTATGTTGTTGTTGTTATATGCTGTCCAGTTGACCTAACTCATAGTGATCCCTCCTTGGGTTTCTGAGGCAGTATCACTATGGAAACAGATTGCTCAACCTTCCTTCCAAGGAGTGGCTGGTGGGTTTGAACCTCCAGCCTTCTGGATAGCAGTCATGTGCCTTAGGTACTATTCCAACACATATTGGGGTGAGGGAGAGGGGCACAATTCAATCCATAAGAGAGAACAACTCTTCAACTAATTTCTAAGAGTCCTAATGAGAGAAGAAGTGACACATTCAAACTGTGGTGTTGGCAAAGAATATTGAATATACCACAAGCTGCCAAAACAATAAATCAGTTTTAGAATAAATATAAATAAAATGATCCTTACAAGCTAGAACGGCAAAATTTTGACTCACTTACTCATTTACTTTGTACACATCTCAGGAAAGACCAATAGCTATAAAAGGACATGGTGTTTGGTAAAGTGGAGTGCCAGGGAAAACAAGGGAAGCTATCAATGAGGTGGATTGACACAAGCTGTAACTTGAGCTCAAATATATCAACAATCATGATGATGTTGCCAGACCAGGTAATATTTAATTCTGTTATGCATAAGGTCACCATGTGTGGTAGTTAAATTTGTATGTCAACTTGGCTGGCCCTGGTTGAGTGGCTGGGCAGCTGGTGGTAGTTATTCCTCATGATGAGACTGGCAATCAACTCCATGGCGGGACCTACCACAAGCAGCTGAGTAGCTTAGGGATGGTGTCTGCTTCCCATATATAAGAAACAGCTTTGAGAATTTTCTCTAGCTAGTGGAAAACTTGTAGCAGAGTAGTTGTTCAGCAGCCTGCCATGCTCTGCTGATCTTGGGACTTTCAATGGACTTGAATTAATGGCCTGCCATGTGGTTTGATAACATTGGGACTGTGCCTTGTTGCTTGTCAACCTTTGGTTTGTCAGCCTCAGCAGCCATCAGTTGAGTGAAGAAAAGCCTCCAGTTTCAGTGGGCTGGGAGCAAGAGGCAGGGCTGAAGCCCGAGGTTGAGGGGCTTTCACCAGCCCCTAGAGCTTGGCACTTTGAACTTGGACTTAAAGCCTCCAAGCTGTAAGAGAATAAACTGTTTGTTAAAGCATCTCTTTTGTGGTGTATTCTTGTCAGAGTGGCACTAGGTAACCAAAACACCATGCATGAAAGCCTACTCAATGGCACTTAACAACAACAAAAATGTCAGTCCAGTGCTCAATAAATATGTGCTGAATGGATGTATGGATGGATGAATGAATGACACCTCCTGTCCCCATCAGTGGCTGACTTACTCACCTACTCACACACACACACCCATCTTCTCATCCAATTGATGAGCAAATATGTATTGAAGTTTCTGTGAGGAAGTCACTGTGCTGAGCTCTGAGAATAGTGAGTTAATTTAAACTCAACCCTAATCCTTGCCTTCCAGGAGTTCACAGATACACCTTGTGTGAAACAAAGGCAATTTTCTATAATAGACACACCCACCACTAACCATAACAAATTATATATAACATTGAGAAGATTGGGAATTCCAGAACACTTAATTGTGCTCGAGGGAGCTCCGGTGGCATAGTGCCTACGGCATCTGACTGATAACCAGAGGCTGGTGGTTCAAACCCACCAGCCACTCCTCGGAAGGAAGGTTGGGCAATCTACTTCTGTCGTGACATCGCCTTGGAAACCCAAGGAGGAGTCGCTATGAGTCAGACCTAACTCAACAGCAGCAGGTTAATTGTGCTCATGGGGAACCTATACATAGATCAAGAGACAATCATTTCAACCAGAGGACACTTCATGTTTAAAATCAGGGTTGTATTCTTTCACCATACTTATTCAGTCTGTATGCTGAGCAAATAATCTGAAAAGCTGGGCTGTGTGAGGAAGAACACAGCATCAGGATTGGAGGAAGACTCATCAACTGCCAGTGATATGCAGATGACACAACCTTGCTTGTGAAAGCGAAGAGAAGTTGAAGCACTTATTAATGAAGATCAAAATATGGCTTATACCTTAACATAAAGAAAATAAAAACCCTCACAACTGAGCCAATAAGCAACATCATGATAAATGGAGAAAAGATTGAAGTTGTCAAAGATTTCATTTTACTTGTATCCCCAATCAATGCCCATAGAACCAGCAGTCAAAATGACATATCTCATTGGGCAGATCTGCTGCAAAAGATCTCTATAAAGTGTTAAAAATCAAAGATGTCACTTTGAGACTGCGGTGTATCTGACCCCAAGTCATGATATTTTCAATTGCCTCATATGCATGTGAAAGCTGAACATTGAATATGGAAGACAGAAGGAAAATTAATGCATTTGGATTATGATGTTAGTGAAGAATATCGAGTGTACTAGGGACTGCTAGAAGAATGAACAATTCTGTCTTAGAAGAAATATAGCTGCAATGCTCCTTGGAAGTGAAGATGGTAAGACTTTGTCTCCTATCCTTTGGACACACTATCAGGAGGAACTAGTCTATGGAGAAAGAATCATGCTTGGTAAAGTAGAGGGTTAGGGAAAAAGAGGAATGCCCTCAACAAGATGGATTGACACAGTAGCTGTGACAATGAGCTCAAATATAGCAATGACTCTGAGCATGGCACAGGACCAGGTAGTGCTTCATTCTGTTGTGCACAGGGAGGGGCACAATGAGGCAAAACCAACTTGACAGCACCTAACAATAACCTAACAACATAACAGATGTGTGGTCATGGTTCCATGTAAACCTATCAGCACAGCAGAGAAGTTGGGACTGAAGTAAATATTTCATGGCCAAAATAATTCAATTAAAAAGAGAAGGGTGTATTCAAGTGACTCTCAGAAACAAGGCATAGTGGAAGTTTCCAGAACTTATGAGCAGAAAAACCAGGTTTAAGCCCTTGGCTCTAAATCTTGTTTCCACCACTTCCAAGCTAGGACATGTTAAACCAGTCACTGAAATTTCCTGAGTCTAAGTTTCTCCACTGAACACTCAGATAGTTCTATGCCCCTGGGTTGCTAAGGTTCTCAGTAGATAAAGACATGCAAGTCATTTTATTGGAAGGCATTGGCTTTGAGACCAAACTCCTTGGATTCTGCCTCTGCTTACTTACCCAGCAATGTCTGTATTTTTAGATGGAAACTGCACATTGTCACCCTCACCCTACTCAAAGGGTAGCACAGTATATGGCCAACTTCAACCTTGAGGAATTGTCCTGTTCAAAGCAAGTGGGTCCTTGCTCTGGCTCTGGCTTCAATTGTCTATGGAAAGGTGAACTGAGAACATGAGATGTTGGAAGACAGATGCAGAGCCAAATTGTGTGAGATTTAATTTGTTAATGAAGGCCTTCTGGGGGGTTCCTGGGGCCAGGAATTGTGAGTTTTGCTGATGACTCTATCACCTCCTATGATATAGTGTCCAAAGTGTTGGTGGTGAAGCTATAAAAGAGGCATATTTCTCCTGCTTTGGTTAACTTTCCATAAGGACATTTGGTGTGACCCTAACAATGATTAAACAGCAAAAACAAACACATAATGGGATTGGTGAATTAGTTAATTGAGGATTATACACACCAGGAGTATTTCTAGTGACCTTTCAAGTGCCCTTCAGGAGTCCAGGGGATGTGCAAGCAAGAGAAAGATGCCTGGTCCCTGAAACAATGCAACGGCAGCAGCCAGGGTGGGAGGTGGGCACACTCAGAAGACAGGCTCTCACTGGCATCTTAAATCTTCTGCAAAATGGAGTCGGCAAAACCATAACCCAGGGACATTTCCAAGAAATTGTTCTCTAGAACTAGCTACAATATGGCACTAATAAAGAGAACAGTCCATAAAACATTATCAGTTCTAATTGATAATTAGATTTTTTTGTATTGTCATAAGTAAGGCTAAAAGCTTCAGATGATGTGTTTAAATTTCTACTTAAAAAAAAAAAAAAAAAAAGAACCTAGGAAATCTAGCCAGTGTCTCTCACTAGAGAGAGAAAGAGGAAAAAAAAAAAAAAAAGTTTGATATATGCTAGAGACAAAATTGTGAAGACAGCAAAAGTCCAGGCTTTGGTAATCCAGAGCTCTTAAAAATCATTTTCACTTTGATTTACTATTCTTAATTACTTCTCCACTCAGTTGACACATGTTTAGCACACTACTATCTGACTGTATGACAAGCAAGCTGTAATCTCTGTGGGGTTTTAGAAAGCACAAAGCTCCCTATGGAAGTCTTTAGAATGGAGGACGCTATTTTGGGGTTGGGAAGTCCAGGGCAGAGCTTCCCTGCAGGTAGGTAGGCTGGGACAGTGCTGTCACTTGAAGAACCCTCACCTTCCCTAAATTTCATGTTAGAAGGGGCATTAACACGTATCCATTAAACTCCCTCTTTTGGGGGTGGAAATGCAGTACTGAACCAAGGGTGCTGCACGGGCCTCAAGGATTTGCACTTATAAGGGAGGTGGGCAGGGGCAGCTGGGCCAGTTGGCTGCCTTAGTGATAGGAACTAGACAAGAAGACATAGAATCATCAGGCAAAACATTGTTCATCCAAGCACTTTGGTAAAGGTTGTCAGAACTTAAAACTCCTACACTTAGAGATTAGGTCTTTTGCTCTCTACTTCTAATTTGTACTCTTTGTGAAAATATGGCATGGTCACAGTCCTTTGAAGTTGACAAGGCAAACACACGTGCACAGAAAGAGAGAATGTTACTGTCAGATCAACTCCGACTCACTGAAACCTTATATGTAACAGAACAAAACACAGCCTGGTCCTGCATCACCCTCATGATCCCAGCCCGTTTGAGTGCATCAATGTGACTTGTGACAGTCCATCTCACTGAGGGTTTCCCACATCCTCATTGGTCCTCTGCTTCACCAAACATGATGTTGTCCTCCAGCAATTGATGTCTCCTGATGACATGCTCAAAGCAAGGAAATTGGATGATGTTCTATTGTGATCCACAGGGTTTTCATTGGGTGATTTCAGAAGGGGATCTCTAGGCCTTTCTTGCTAGTTCATCTTAGTCTGGAAGCTGTCTACCAGGGGTGGCCCTGATGGTATTTGAAATACTGGTGGTATATCTTCCAGCACCCCAGCAACATGTAAACCACCATAGAAGGACAAACTGATAGACGAGTGGTGGATATTTGAGAGTGTGTATGTGTGTGTGTACACATACTTCAAACCCTGCCCCTGGAGTTAAAGAGATGTATGGCCATGGACAAACTAATTGACATCTCTGAAACTCAGACATCTAAGCCTCACTGGGAAAGGACCAAAATCAGCAGATATGTGCAAAGCTGTTGACACATAAGGACTACGTGATGAATGGAGACATGCATGCATGTGTTTGCATTATAATTACTGCAAATGAGGATGCCACCCATGAAGGAATGAGTGAAGACAGAAAGCAGAGCAACACTAAAATACGGAAGAGGTTATAAAAGAAGTTTTTTTTCTGTGTGTGTGTGTATAGTAGGTGTTGTACGTGTATTGCATATATGTTGTGTGATACATGTGCGCTGTGTGTGCATCTGGTGTGCCTATCATGTGTGTGGTACTTGTGGGTATTATGCATGCAGTGTGTATGCCGTGTATGATACGTGCTATGTGTGTGGTGTGTATGTGAGTTGCATGTGTCCTGTGTGTGAGGCATGTGTGTAATATGTATGTGGGTGTGTGTTGGGATTGTGATATGAATGTTGTGTGTGGTAAGTGTGTATATGGTGTGAGTGGGGAGTGTGTGTGTACGGGGAAGAATGTGTATGTTTTGTGGTATAAGTATTATGTGTATATGTTTGTTACATGTAGTATGTTTATGTTGTGTGGTGTGTGTATGTGTTGTATGTTACATGTATGAGGGTATGTGTATGTTTTGTGGTGTGTATATTGTGTGTGTGGTATGTGTTGCATGCTTGTGTGGTGTGTGTAAGTATTTTTTGTGGTGAGAGTATATGATCTGTGGTTTGTGTGGAATGTGTATTGTGTATGATGAGTGTGTATATGCAGTGTGGTGAGTTTGTGTGTATGTGATGTACACATGTTTTGTGATGTGTGTGTGATATGTGTGCTATGTTTATTTTGTGTTGTGTGTACATGTATTGTGTGTGGTGTGTGTGTGTGTTTTGTGCTTTGTGTATGATACATATGGGCTATGTGTTGGGTATGTGTTGTGTGCTGTGTGTGATATGTGTGAGGTGTGTGTTTTGGGGGAGAATGAAGTACACAAAACAATCCCTGCCCACTCCATCTGCAGTCTGGTTGAAGACAGTCCCTCCACGTCGCCATGGCCACACAGCCTTGGATCTGGTTTGTAAAAATCTGTTCCAGGATTTGTGAAATCGCTGAGGCTTGGCATCCTGCTGGACTTGCAAAGTCCCCTTGAAGAACTGACCCTCTCACTCAGGCTGCCCTTGGCACAGACCTCATCTTCATTACAACCCATGCAATACCTGCAAGGCTGCTTATGGCCCTTCTCACCATTCCAACAGAATGGTGAGCTCCTGAAATTTGCCAAATTGCTACAAATCTCTCTATAATCACTTTGTCTGCATTTCCAGTTACAGAGGAAGTGAATCTCACCTACTGAACAATTCATTGTTGATATTGGCCTGGAGAAGCATTACTCACTACTAGGCTAATTCCTTCCGATAGAGACCCCAGGGCCCCAGGATCAGAGTGGTAATATGCTATTTGGGGTGGGGTGAGAATTCCTAAGACCTCACTGTCACCACTCACCAACTATGGGAACCAGGCCTTCTCTGCCTTCATCCAACACTGGCCTGGTTTTCTTTGCCAGATTGCTATGAGGATCAAATGAGATCATCTGTGTGAAAGAGCTATGTAACCACAGCCAATGCACAATCCAGTACAGTGTCCTATTGAATCCCCAAGGGAGCTCAGCACGGACTAGGCAAGACTGGGACATCTCCTATCATGGCTGTTATTTTAACTCCCTACCTCCCTCCAGTGTACAAGAAGCTCTGCTGCCCCAACTATTTGATGCCTGAGTTCTTGAGTGGCACAACTGATTAATGTACTCATCTGCTAACCGAAAAGCTAGAAGCGTGGGTCCATCCAGAGGTACCTCACTAGAAAAGTCCGGTGATCTACTTCTGCAAATTCAGCTGTTGAAAACCCCATGGATCACAGTTCTGCTTTAACACACATTGGGTCTCTATGAGTCAGTGTTGACTTGAAAGCACCTGGTGGTGGTGATGGATATATACACATCTTTATACACATGTCACTATATGCACAAACTCCACCCCCTGTTCATCAGTGTGTTGTAATTGGCTTTTGGGTTGCCATGATGCTATGCTACAAATACTTCAAATGCCAGCAGGGTCACCCCGGTGGACAGGATTCAGCAGAGCTTCCAGTTTAAGATGGGCTAGCGATAAAGATTTGGGGATATACTTCTGAAAATCAGTCAATTAATACCCTAGGGAGCACAGTTCTACTCTGACATTCGTGACATCATCATTTGTTTTGTTGCTTTTTTTTTTAAGTTGATGGCCAACAAGGTGTGTAAACAATTGTGCAGATGGTCATAAGCCACCTTCCTGTGGGATGGATCCTGGGGTTAACTTTACCCAACTCTTCCTTTTCACAGCCATGATGGAAGAGGCTGGGGAAGCTCAAGAGAGCTGTCAGAGGTAGAACTCAACTAGAAGCCATGACTTCCCCCATGAACCTTAAACAAGTTCCCCAAAGGGACTGGGCTGCCCTCCTTCCTAGATGTCAGTTTGCTGGGTTTTGCCCCCAGGAATCTAAGAGGAAGGGCATCTTTCCTGACTTTACCACTTAGGAAAGGACTCATCCTTCACACTGGCCAATCTGTTCACACCTCAGTCCGTACCTGTCCAATGGGCACATTGGGAATTTCTACACGTCTTGGTTTCCGAGGACTGCTATAACAAAAACATTACAAGTGGGTGACTTTAATGAGTAGAAATTTATTTTCTCACAGTTTAGGAGGGTAGAAGTCCAAATTCAGGCTCCCAGCTCTAGGGGAAGTCTCTCTCTCTCTGTTGGCTCTGGGGGAGGATTCATGTCTCTTCTCAGTTTTCTTGGTTCTTTGGTGGTCTCCAAGTGGCATTAATCTTCCTCAGTTTGTCCTTGCTTCTCTGTGCCTAATTTTCACCTTTTTCTTTTTTTTTATCTTAAAAGTGGTTAAGTTTAAGAGACATCCTATGCTGATAAGACCTCATTTATATAACAGAGAAAACCCAATTCCCAGATAGGATTATATCCACATGTATAGGAATTAGGATTTACAACGCATATTTTGGGGGACACTATTCAATCCATAACACCATGCCTGCTTCTGAACACTGTTTTGAGGGTTATGGACTAATACAGTGCTACGTATGCACTAAGGAAGACACTGAGTCTACAGGGGACACACACCTGGAGGAGGTGCCAGATGCACAGACAGTTTAGAAACAGGAGAAGGGCATTATTGCTGTTGAGCTGAGTGGGGAGACCCCCAACCTCTGTACAGTGGGCAATGCTGCTGTTTGTTGTGCTCCAGACCAAGACTTCCCACCTCCCCAGGCATCAGTTTCCTCATCTGTAAAGGGGATGCATCAGTACTAATTGCCGTCAAGTCAGATCCAATGCATGGCGAGCTGTGTGTGTCAGTGTAGAACTTTGGAATAGAGCTGTGCTCTGTAGGGCTTGCAGTGGATGATTTTCAGAAAGTCCATCGCCAGACATCTCCTCTGAGGTGCTTCTGGGTGCACTCTGACCAGCAATCTTTTAGTTGTCAGTTGAGCACATTCACTGCTTGCACCATGTAGGAACTCCAAAGGGGACATGTGGGATCCAAGGAACTTTCATGTGCATTAAGCAGGGTCTCTCAATTTTGCAGTGGATCTGCTTCCCAATCTCGTGTTAAATTTTCTTCCCAGCTGGTGCTTGGAGTTCCTCTGCCACCAACCCCCATCACCACCCCTACCCTATCACTCCCAGGTTCCCCCTGTGAGGAGATCTCCTGGCCTACAACCTCACCATCTGGGTTCCAGTGAGCGACGTTACCTCCCACCCATGCTCCACCCCACAGAGTAGACAGATCCTAGAAGGTGGGCATGAAGGACCAGAGCACTTGCATTTGCATCCAGCCAGTTCCTGCCCATCCAGAGTCCCAAGGACTGAGGCTGGTTCAGTCCACAAGGAAAGTTTAACACCCACAGAAATACACTAGGGTGGCTCTAAATGCTTCCCTATCGATGTCATTGTCCCTACTGAATTTTCCAATCATTCCAGACCTTTCCAGTGTCCCCCTGTCATGGGTGTTTTTAATGTTGTTAACAAACTTTGCTGGCCTGGCACCAAGAACCCACAGGGCCTGGATACTTCTCCTCCATGCCACCCTCTCTCTGGACTCGAGTTAGGGCCCACTCCCAAGCATACCTGAGTGAGCACAGACATTTGGCCCTGAGAGAACCCCTTTTTCTGGAATTGGGGAGCCCCTCTCATGCTTTCTGATTATCTAAGCTGGTTCTTGTGTGAGTGTGGCTCAGCATTCTCAGCAAGATGGATGTCTTGTGTCTTGGGATGTCTGGCCCCTCAGCACTTCTAATCCTGTCTCTGTAATGAGGAAGAGGGGAACTTATGCAGCTAGAGCACGCTAAAGGGTGGCCAACACAACCTGTTCTAAATGAACTGACTCACCTCTTCTTATTCTATTTACTGGTTTTAAAAAATCTCCTTTTAAAACATTAAAGAGTTGAGGGAATTTGTCAAAAGGCCATTGCCTATAAACATGTCTGCCAGGTTGCCTTTCTGAGTGCTTTGTGCATAATTAATTAACAGACACAGCTCCACAGTCCCTACATAAAAATTAAAACCCCATTTTACCATGCTCCATATTTCCTGCTCAGCATCACTGTCAGGCAGATTTCAAAGTATCTGGGTATTTGCATATGGTGTCAAGTTGGGGTTTCCATAGCAACAGACTTCCTGGCACAACTCAACACCAGAGCTGCATCTTCACCACTTTTGGGGTTCCACACAAAATATTGTTAGTGAGAGATGCAGGGGAGGGAGAACTCATATTTCCCAGCATCTGAGTCCACTGCAACCCCCCATGTCTATTTGCGTGTGTAAATTCTATAGGAGGTAAGCTGACTGTTGAAAAATCACAAGTGTTCTCCCAATGTCCACGGCAGCTTTATTCACAATAGCCAAAAGTTGGAAACAACCCAAGTGTGTATAAATGGTTGATGGATAAACAAAATATGGTATATCCATACAATGGAATATTTTGTTGTTGTTGTTGTTGTTGTTATGTGCTGTGGAGTTGGACCCAAATCATAGTAACCCCTCCTGGGGATCCATTAAAAAAGAAGTCCTGATACATAGTACCACATGTTGTTGTTGTTGTTGTTGTTATTTGCCATCGAGTCATGAGTGAACCTTAAAAACTTTATGTTGAGTGAAACAAGTCAGATATAAAAGGACAAATACTATATGAGCCCAGTTACATGAAGTATCTACAATACGCAAATGTGTCGAGACAGAAGTAGATTAGATGTTACCAGGGCGTGGGTGGAGGGAAAGTGGAGAGTTATTGCTTAATGATTATTGAGTTTCTGTTTGGGGTTTGAAAGTTTTAGAAATAGATAATGGTGATGTTTGTGCAACATTGCAAATGGAATCAATGCCACTGAATTGTGCATTTAAAATTGGCTAACATGGCAATAAACATTGTAAAATAATAATAACATATAGGCATCCTATAGTTACCACATTGGACTAAGGAAGGTGAAGGACATGAAGGAAGAGAAGAAAAACGGGAAAGAGTTGGGAAAGGGAAAGGAGGAGAAGAACAAGAAGAAGCAGAGGGCAACAACAGCATCTCCTTTGACCTTCTCAGCAAGGAGAGTGTAGGGGATTGAATTGTGTCTCCAGAAAAGATTTGTTGAAGTCCTAACCCCTGTACCTGTGTTTGGAAATAGATTGTTGTTATGCTAATTAAGTCATACCATCATAGGAGGGGGTCCTAAACCTAATGCTTTCTGGGTACCCTCTTATGAAAAGAGCAGAATGGATACACAGACATACACAGAGGGGAGAGACCATGTGAAGATATATCTATAAGCCAAAGAACACCCAGAAACTCCTGGGGCCACAAAAGCTGAAGGAAACGAGGAGAAATATTCTGCTAAATAAAGCAGAAAGAGAGAGAGCATGGCCCTGAATTTGAATTTTTGGTCTCCATATCTGTGAGACCATCTCTGTACTGTAAAGCTATCCACTTGTGATATTTTTGTTATGGCAGCTCCAGGAATCTAAGACAGAGAAAAAGGTTTTTCTTTCTAAAGATGCAGGTTCTACCCACTCCCAAGGCTGGACAATATGGTAGATGGCATGAGCAGTTTTGGAGGCTAAGTCCTGCATTATCCTGGAAGGGAAAATGCTAGAGACCACCATTAGAGGAAAGAGGAAAGTGGCCCAACTGGACATAGAGTGCACCAAGACTGAGAGAAGGACATTCACATGTGACACACTCACCTAGTGTCTGCAGCTTAAGTCTCACAGAGCCTTATGTGGGGGAACAGGACTCCCAGGACAGGTACCTGTGGAGTTCCAGGCACTGAATATGGCAGCTTGGAGTGTCTGTAAGATGCCCAGTGGCTGAGCTTGAGCAGAAGTGTTCTCTAACAATGGGGCTCTGGAGCTTGAATAGTGTGGACCAAAGGTTACTGCCTTCCATGGGTATGGAACCAGGCTTTGTTCTGGAGACTCTGGGAGCCCCCAGTTCTAGAAGACATTGGGGAGTACAAAAGAGCAAATGGGGAAAGAGAGTTCTCTCCAAACTTGGTGGGAGAGGGGCTGAAAATGGATTTCCTTTAGGAAAAATAAAAAGACGTTATATATTTTTTTAATTGTACCTCACCTGCCGTAGAGTAATTTCTGCCCGTTACACTGAGCAGTTCATTAAGCAGAGCTGAACACAGATGTCTTAGGTGGTAAAATTATGCATATGAGAAATTAAGGATGAATTCCTCCCATTTGTGCAGTATTTACAGCCTACAGAAACATATCCATACACTTTATGTCTTCTAAGCCTCCTGGTAAATCCACTATGTCAGGGACCAGCTAAAATGGGGACGGCACTCCATTTTACATATGGGAAAACTGAGGCTCAGAGAGGCAGAAGGACTTGCTTGAAACTTTAGTGACAATCATCAGCCCCAAAAGTGCTGACTCTTATTCGCCAGGTGAGAAAAATTCAGGATTGGCTCAAAATACAAAGATCATTGGGAAATCTTATAAAACCAAACCTGGTGCCATTGAGTCAATGCTAATCCATAGAGATCCTATCTACAGGACAGAGTAGAACTGCCCCATATGATTTCCAAGGCTATACATCTTTACAGAACCAGACTGCCACACCTTTCCCCCATGGAGCAGCTGGTGGATTCAAACATCAAACCTTTTGGTTAACAACTGAGCACTTAACCATGTGCCACCAGGGCTCCCTTGGAGATTTTATAGAAGAGAGATAAAAGCACATGGTTCTTGGGCTCAAATCCTGGCCCTGTCATGAGCTCTCTGAATGAACCTAGAGACTACACTTCACCTGTGTTTCCTCATCATTAAAATGAGGATAAAATGTTGTCTCCCTCTGGGGCTATGAGCTCTCTCTCTGGTAGCATAGTGCCTAAGGCACTTGACTGCTAACCAGAAAGCTGGTGGTTCAAACCCACCAGCCACTCCTCAGAAGGAAGGTTGGACAATCTACTTCCTTAGACATAAGGTCTTGGAAACCCAAGGAGGGGTCACTATGAGTTGGATCTCACTCCATGGCAGTTTGGTTTTTTGGTTTATTAGACTAAGGATCTCTGGTATCATACTGGCTAGGGCATTTGACTGCTAACCAGAAGGTTGGCTGTTCAAACCCACCAACCACTCTTCAGAGGGAAGATGGGGCAATCTGCTTCCATAGTGACACTGCTTCGGAAACCCAAGGAGGGGTCACTATGAGTCGGGTCCAACTCCATGGCACATAACAACAACAACAACAGGGCTATGAATGCATGCTCCTGACTACTGTAGGCACAGTGATGCATCCATAATATACCCAATAATCTGAAGAGTCAATGAAAATTCTTTCAAAAACATTACCACCCCATGTTTAACTTCCCAACACATTTATCTTCCAAGGGGTCTTATATTCATTTCCTATGATGGTGATTCTTAGCTGTCAACTTGGCTAGGCTATACTAGCACTAGTTACCATGATGTAGATTATGACTTGTGGTGAAACCATGTGTCATGTTAGCACTGTGCTCAGAAAGTGCTTCAAGGCTGATTTTTCAGAAGTAGATTGCCAGGCCTTTCTACCGAGGAGCCTCTGGATAGACTTTAACCTCCATTGCAGTGGTTGTTATTAGATGCCAGTCAGCTGATTTTGACTCATAGCCACTCTATATGACAGAGTAGAACTGGCCCATAGTTTTTTTTTTTTTTTTTTTTTTTTTTTCTACTCCTTATGGAAGCAGATTGCCAAGTCTCTCTTCCACAGAACACTGGATGGGTGGGTTCAAATCACCAACCTTTCTGTTAGCAGCCCTGTGCTTAATTATTCATGTCATCAGGGCTCCTTCCAACTCAGTTAGTGCACAGGTATTTAGTTTAACACAAGTCCTTGGATGCTGCAAACAGTTAACACACTCAGCTTCCAACTGAAAGGTTGAAGGTTCAAGTCTACCTAGAGGCACCTCAGATGAAAGTCGTGGTGATCTACTTCTGAAAACTCCATCACTGAAAACCCTGTGGAGCACAGCTCTCTGACACACAGGATCACCATGAGTTGAAGTCAACTTGATGGTAACTGTTTTTCTGTGAGTTTTACTCAATTAAACACAGATCTGGAGGCTGGTATGAAAGTACTTTGTAGACGTATTCACATCTACACTCAGTTGACCTTAAGTAAAGGAGGTTACCCTCCATGAGGTGTGTGGTGGGCATCATCTAATTCATTGAAGGTCATAAGAGAAAAGAAAAAACCCTGAGATTTCTTGGAGAAGGAATTCTGCCTTTAGACTATAACATGGAAAGGAGCTCTGGTAGCATAGTGCCTAAGGCACATGACTGCTAATCAGAAGGCTGGCGATTCAAACCCACAAGCCACTCCTCAGAAGGAAGGTTGGGCAATCTACTTCCATAGAGATACTGCCTTGGAAACTCAAGGAGGGGTCACAATGAGTTGGGTCCAACTGGATGGCACATAACTACATAGCATAGATATCCTGCTTTAGTCTCCAGTCTGCCTTACAAATTTCAGATTGCTGCCCTCACAACTGCATAAAAGTTAGGACAGAATCCCTTCCAATCCTCATTACTCTTCACTATCACACCATTGAGATATTTTCACCAATTTTGGATGAAACTCTTAGACTTCCATAAGTCAGCCAGTGTTTATTGCACACCCAGCCAATACTCAGAATCGAGGCCCGTCTTTGGCTGCATTTTCCCATACCTGATCTGGCAACCCCAAAAGTACATTCTCCTGAGTTCCAGAGAGGAAGGGCCTGACAGGCAGGTTTTGATATACCAGAACGAGCCCCCATGTTACTGCAGTATCATCAGAACAGCATCCCATTCTCCTGTGTTGTGCCCTGGGAGGCAGGCACTTTGCATGTGTTTATAAACATGCATTAATCAAGGCCATAGGGCTTCCTAATTGCCATCCATCTCCAAAACTCCATAATGAATACACATTCCTTCTTCCTTACTTTACATCTGAAAAAGCTTGTTAAGGCCTCATGTTTCTCCAGAGTGTATACAGCCAAAAGGAAATAAAAATGCCTGGTCCATCCTAAGAGCTATAATCTCACAGGACATTGTGCTGCAAATATGTAATAGCAAGAACACAGGTGAGCATCTCTGGATACTTAGGCGGTGAATGGGATATCATCAGGAATTATAATGCTGGCTTGATTAACAATTACAGAATTTACTCTAAAGCAGCACCACATAGCAGCTCTTAATCAGTACCTTCTGTGCAGTGATCTGTTGCCTCCTGATTTTGCATCGAGCCCAAAGTTGGCTATAGCTTCCTTATTCTTCTGCCTAGACTCTTCAAGTGATGTTTGATGCCATAATGTTTTATGTGGCTGGTTTAATGAACTGTGAATTTATGCTGCCATTGTGTAACTCTACCAATTGGTCCACTAAAGCCATTTCTTTGGGACACAGAGAGACTTTGCTTTTAAAACACAGATATGCTTTTCAAAGTACCTTTTCCCAGTGCTGGTGTGAGACTCTAGGGGTGGGACATTATATATATTTTTTGTGGTGGAAAACTAAAAGCTAAAAATTAATGCATATGTCATGGACATGTAACAGGGACATGAGGTTGCAAACTTCTCTGAGTCTAATTGTCTCCGGGGGACATCATTTCTTGCCTACTGGTGGTCAAGTAACACATGAATATAGTGTTGATGACAGTGATGAAACATCACGGAACTCCTTAGTTTATAAAAAATACTTGCTTATATTATCTAATTTGATCTTCAAATTGGTCCCTTAGGCTAGGGATAGGTGGAGAAAGAAGACAGGCTGGGTGGAGCTAACGTTTGTGTTAAATGACAGATTTTGGAATCAAGTTATAAAATCTTAACAGAAGTTTTGATTGAGGAGTAAACCAAATTGCTACAGGAAGGAAGCTTGGTGGTCCAGAGGGGACACTAAAATTTGACAAAGATAGTGGTCTTCTTTTATAATAGCTTTCAAGGAAATTTTGTCATTTAAGTAAAGGTAGGTCCTTTTGAAGGGAGGCAAACTTGTGAATGGACCACATCCTTTCTTTCATTTATTCTAAGTGTAAGTATTCTTGGCTCTACTATGAGGAAATCTCAAGAAAATGTGTGGTGTGGAACATCCCAGTTAAGCAGAGTTTGCAATTTTAAGTGGACCTACCTGGGGCTGGTCTAAAGTGGTTATGGTTCTGGTTGACATTGTTGTTGATGTTGATGTTGAGTAGCACTTTGAGTGTCTATGGGAAAGGCTTGTTGGCCTCAGATTCACTAACAACCTTAGAGGTGATTTCTTAGATTTCTTCTTTGTTTTATAGTTGAAGAAACTGAGACCTGGAGAATTTAACTGGCTTGCCCAAGACCTCACAGATATTTTGAGACTATATTTAAAAGCAGTAAGAGTGAGACTGTTCTGGTTACCTAGGACTGCTCTGACACAAATACACCACAATGGGATGGCCTTAACAAACAGGAGTTTACTCTCTTATAGTTTGGAAGCTTTAAGTCCAAGTCCAAAGTGTCAGGCTCTATGGGCTGGGTGAAAGCCCCTCAGCCTTGGATTTCAGCTCTGCCTCCAGCTCCCAGCCCAAAGAAGCTAGAGGCCTTTCTTCACTCAGACAGCTGTTGGCTACTGAGACTGCCAAGCCCAAGGTTGACAAATAAAAAGGCACAGTCCTGATATTACCAAATCACACAGCAGGCCATTAATGCAAGTCTATTGTAAGTCCCCAAGTCAGCAGAACTTGACAGGCTGTTAAATAATAACATGGCTACATGCAGAGTTCAAGGTGCCATAAGCAAAAGACCATTCCCCAAGGCTTCTGCTTATATACAGGAAGCAGACCACATTCCCTAAGGCAGCTACTTAGCTGCTCCTCATAGATTCCACTATGGAGCTTATTACCAGTCTCATCATGGGGAATACTACATTCCCCTGCCCGGCCACTCAACCAGGCCCAGCCAAGTTGACACACAAACTGAACCACCACAGAGACCTTCTCAATTGAGCACAGTATAAGGCTAGCAAGGGGATTATCCTGGAAGTGGGAGATGGGTTAATGTGACTGAAAAGGACAAAGAAGCTCTTATTCAAGTGCACTGACTAAGTCTGTCTACCAGGTATTCCTCAAACTTGGGGCTGGCTGCCAAGCACATTTGGGAGCACATCAAAGCAGCTCGTGGTTTAGTGCCTAAAGAATTTGACTTCTAACTAGAAGGGTGGCAGTTCAACCCACCAGCCACTCCTCAGAAGGAAGGTTGGACAACCTACTTCTGTAGTGACACAGCCTCAGAAACCCAAGGAGGGGTGGCTATGAGTCAGTTATGACTTGATGGCATTGACTTTTTAGTTTATGTCACAGCAGAAAGAAGGCTGGATGACACAAGTAGATTCAATCAGATGTTAACTGAAAGGTTGGTGGTTCAAACTCACCCAGCAGCATGATGGAAGAACGGCCTGGTGATCCACTTTTGTAAAGATTGTTGTTGTTGTTAGGTGCTGTTGAGTCATCTCTGAGTCATAGCAACCTCATTCACAGCAGAACGAAATACTGCCCAGACCTGCGGCAGTCTTATGATCTTTGCTATACCTGAGCCTATCGTGCAGCCACTGTGTCAATCCATCTCATTGAAGGCCTTCCCCTTTTTGTTGTCCCTCCACTTTACCAATCATGATATCCTTCTCCAGAGAATGGTCCCTTCTTACAACATGACCAAAGTAGGTGAGATGAAGTCTGGCCATTCTCGCTTCCAAGGGGCATTCTGGCTGCACCTCTTCCAGGACAGATTTGTTAGTTCTTTTAGCAGTCCATAGTACTTTCAGAATTCTTCACCAACACCACAACTCAAAGCATGGACCCCTCTTTGGTCTTCCTTTTTCATTGTTCAGTTCTCACATGCAAATCAGGTGATTGAAAATACCATGGACTGCATCAAGTGCACCTTAGTCTTCAAGGAAATATCTTTGCTCTCCAGCACTTGAAAGTGGTCCTTTGCAGCAGATTTGCCCATTGCTATATGATGTCTGATATCTTGACTGCTGCTTCTATTGGTGTTGATTGTAGAACTAAGTAATATGAAGTCTTTGACAACTTCAATCTTTTCTCCATTTATCATGATGCTGCTTATTGGTCCTGCTGTGAGGAGTTTTGTTTTCTTTATATTGCGGTGTAATCCATACTGCAGACTGTAGTCTTCAATCTTCATCAGTGTTTCAAGTCATCCTCACTTTCAGTGAGCAAAATTGTGTCCTCTACATAATGCAGCTTGTTAATGAGCCTTCCTCCAATTCTGATGCCATGTTGTCCTTCATATAGTTCAGCTTCTCTGATTATTTGTTCAGCATACAGATTGAATAAGTATGGAGAAAGGATACAACCCTGACACACTCCCTTCTTGATTTTAAACCATACAGTGTCCCTTGTCCTGTTGGGAATGACAGCCTCCTGGTCCATGTACAAGTTCCTTATGAGCACAATTAAGTTCTGGAATTCCCATTATTCTCAATGCTACCCATAATTTGTTATGAACCATGCAATCAAATGATTTTGCATACTCAATAAAACACAAGTAAACAACTTCCTGGTATTCTTTGCTTTCAGCCAAGATCCATCTGACATCAGCAATGATATCCCTCATTCCACATCCTCTTCTGAATCCAGATTCCATTTCTGGAAGTTCCCTGTCAATATACTGCTGTAACTGTTTTTGAATTATGTTCAGTAAGATTTTACTTGTGTGCGATATTAATGGTATCGTTTGATAATTTCCACATTCTGTGGGATTACCTTTCTTTGGAATGGGTACGAATATAGATCTCTTCCCATCAGTTGCCCAGATAGTTGTCTTCCAAATCTATTGGCACAGCTAAGTGAGTGTCTCCAGTGTAGCATCTGTTTGTTGAAACATCTCAGTGGGTATCCTGTCAATTCCTGGTGCCTTGTTTTTTGCCATTTCCTTCACTGTAGCTTTGACATCTTCCTTCAATGTCATTGGTTCTTGATTATATGCCACGTCCTGAAATGTGTGAACATCGACCAAATCTTTTTGGTACAGTGACTCTGTGTATTCTTTCCATCTTCTTTGATGTTTCCTACATCATTCAATATATTGCCCATAGAATCTTGCAATATTGCAACTCGAGGCTTAAATTTTTTCTTCAGTTCTTTCAGTTTGAGAAATGCTGAGCATATTCTTCCCCTTTGGCTTTCTAACTCCATGTCTTGGCACATTTCACTATAACAATTGACTTTGTCTTCCTGAGCTGCTCTTTCAAATCTTCTGTTTAGCTCTTTTATCTTGTCATTTCTTCCATTTGCTTTAGCTACTCTCCATTCAAGGGCAATTTTCAGAGTCTCTTCTTAAATCCATTTTGGTCTTTTCTTCCTTTCCTGTCTTTTTAATGACCTTTTCCTTTCTTCACTGATGATGT
Source organism: Orycteropus afer afer (assembly GCF_000298275.1). Taxonomy (NCBI): domain Eukaryota; kingdom Metazoa; phylum Chordata; class Mammalia; order Tubulidentata; family Orycteropodidae; genus Orycteropus; species Orycteropus afer. The sequence continues at coordinate 853,355 of NW_006922095.1, read as the reverse complement.
TCTAGATGTCATCCCACAATTCCTCTGGTTTTCAGGCATTGGTGTTCAATGCACCAGTAGATTTATATTCTTTAGATGGTCTCTAAATTCAGGAGGGATATTATCAAGGTCATATTTAGGCTCCCGTGGACTTCTTTTATTTGTCTTCAACTTGAAGTTGAACTTGCATATGAGCAGTTGATGGTCTGCTCCACAGTCAGCCCCTGGCCTTGTTTTGGCTGAAGATATTGAGCTTCTCCACCACCAGCATAGGTAAGGTGGGGGGAGAGCCCCCAGTTGGCAGGAAGCAGCGGCAGACAGGGCCGGTGCCAGAACATGGAGGGGGAAGCCCAGGAATTGAGTGAAGCAGCTGGAACAGCTAAGGGAGATGAACTTGTCTGTCAGTTGTGCTGTGGTGGCTCGCATGCTGCTGTGAGGCTGGAGGCTGTGCCAGCAGGGGTGCCCATGTTGGATCAGTTTTGGTGGAGCTTCCAGAATGAGACAGACTTGGAAGAAGGAAGAGGCCATCCACTTCTGAAATAACTGGCCAGTGAAAACTTTATGAATAGTTGTGGAACACTGTCTGATATGTTACTGGAAAATTTTATGAATAGCCCTGAAACACTCTATGACATAGTGCCAGAAGATGAGCCCCTCAGGTCAGAAGGCACTCAAAATATGACTGGGAAAGAACTGATCATTGTAGAGCCTACCTTAGTGATATAGATAAAGTGGAGCTTTTGGGACCTCCATTTGCTGAAGTAGCATGACTCAATATGAGAAGAAACAGCTGCAAGCATCCATTAATAATCAGAACGTGGAATGTATGAAGTATGAATCTAGGAAAATTGGAAGTTGTCAAAAATTAAATGGAACACATAAAGATTGATAT
>NW_006922095.1:833834-852120 GCF_000298275.1 Orycteropus afer afer | reverse complement strand
TCACAAAGAATGTTTCAAGATCTGTCATGAAGTACAATGCTGTCAGTGATGGAATAATATCCATATGCCTATAAGGAAAGACAGTTAATACTACTTTTATTCAAATTTATGCACCAACCAGCAAAGCCAAAGATGAGGAAAAAGAAGAATCTTACAATTTCTGCCGTCTGCATTGGCCAAACATGGAATCAAGATGTGCTGATTATCACTGGTGATTGGAATGCAAAAGTTGGAAACAAAGAAGAATCACTGGTAGCTGGAAAATTTGATCTTGGAGATAGAAATAATGCTGGGGATTGCATGATAGAATTTTGCAAGACTAACAACTTATTCATTGCAAACACCTTTTTTCAACAATACAAATGGTGGCTATACATGTGGACTTTACCAGATGGAGTACACAGGAATCAGATTGTAAAGGTTACAGCTGAGAAAATGCTATGGAATACTTCTACTCTGTAATACATGGGGTCTCCATGAGTTGGGGGCTGACAACGGCAATATGTCAAAGTTGCATTTGGAGAACTGGAAAAGAATAATGTATATGATTTATTTTGTTCTCTAGCCAAATGTGAAAAGTTTTATTAACTTTCCTGTCATCGTATGTATGACTTTCAGTGAGGAAAGATTTTTAAATGAATTTGAAAAGTAAACTTAGAACACAGAGTAACCCATTAATTTACTGTAATTGGAGAATTTGAATGGGGAAAGATAGGTCACCTGGGAATAGTCCAATTATTATGAAGATACTATACTATGTTGATTGTAATCAATAAATGAATAGGCAAATCAAGATTATTGCTAACTCAAGTGTGGAGATGCAGTGAAATCTTACATGTTAAAAGTGTATCAGAACCTGCTATGTGCCAGGTCCCTTTTAAACAGCATTCCATTCAGTCCTTACTAGTGAAGCAAGATTATGTTTTCTCATTTACAGGTAAGGAAACTGAGGCTCAAAGATGTTGCCTAACTTTTCTCCAAGAGTTACCAGTTAAGGATCAGACTCTGTAACCCCACCCAGTCCCATTTCCACATTTTTCACTGACCTCATGTCATTCAAGATCAAATCCATGAATCATTCCCAAGTCCATGTTGGAGCAAACCAAGGAAGCCAATTACCTCAAAGCAAGGTTCTGATTGCTAGCTTTCCATTGGTGAAAATTGTTTCACATCCTAAACTCCATAATTCAGAGCTGGTGGATTTAAAAAAAGAAAAAGAAAAGTTGTCATCTAATGGAATCCAACTCATAGCAACCCTACAGGGCAGAATAGAACCACTCCACTCCATATAGTTTTCAAAGCTGTACATCTTTGCAGAAGCAGAGTTTTGAGCATGAAGCTGTGTTTGTAACCTGGTACTGTTGGTCATAAGTGTGACCCTCTAAGTATTCTTTGAACAGTCCTTACACAAGTGAGTGCAGATCTATTGTAAGAGTGGGAGACAATGAAAGGAGGTGAAGGTCGTTGAAATCAGCACAGTTACAGAGGAATCATCTCATGTGGACTGAGCTGGTGCCTTCTACAGTGTACCCTCCAAGTATCTGAGAAGAAGGAGACATGACATGGGTCCCCACCCATATTATCACATCAGTATGTCTCCCTGAGGATCATGGAAATTTCAAGTATGATCTGCCCTTTCTCCTCTCTCTGTGAAGTTGGTCTGCTCAGGCACAGGAACTCAGCCTACACTCATCAGCACAGGTAATTCCTCTCACTTACGATTGATTGAAGATGGTGTTATGCATTGAATTGTGCCCTGAAAAAGCTATGTTGATGTCCTAACCCCAGTACTTGTGACTGTGACCTTCTTTAAAAATAAGCTCTTTGGAGATGTTATCAGTTAACATGAGCCCATACTGAGGTAAAAAGGGTCCTGATCTTGTACAACTGGTGTACTTAGAGGAGAAGAGACACAGAGGGAAATACAGAAGGAAGGTGTCCGTGTGAGGTCAGAATTATGTTGCAGTTGCAAGTCAAGGAGCAAGGCCACCATAAACCAAGAGAGACAAAGACAGATCTTTCCCTAGAGCCAACAGAAAGGCCTTGCCAACACCCTGAATTCAAACTTCCATCCTCTAGAACTGTGAGATAACAATTTCTTTCATTTTAAGAAAGTATTTGTAGCATTTAGTTACAGAATCCCCAGAAAATTCATTCAGGGAGGATATGGCTCTGGTACCATAGTGGCTAAGGCACTTGACTGCTCACCAGAAGGCTGCCGGTTCAAACCCACCAGCCACTCCTCAGAGGGAAGGTTAGACAATCTACTTCTGTAGTGATACTGCCTCGGAAACCCAAGGAGGGGTCACTATGAATCGGGGCCGACTCGACAGCACATAACAACAACAACAACATGGCAATAGTGGAGCCCCTGAGTGGTGCAGTTAATAGACTTGGCTGCTAACTGAAAGGGTAGAGGTTTGAGTGCACCCAGAGGTGTCTGGGGAGATAGGCTTGGTGATCTAATTCCAAAAGTCAGCCACTAAAGACTCTACGGGCACAGTTCTACTCTAACACACATGGGTGAAGTCAGATTGGACTCAAGTGTAACTGGAAATGGCCACAGTATCTAACATTTGCTGCATTTTTACTATGGGGATACACTTTCCTGAGCAACTGGTCTCCTTGAACGTTTTTAAGCATCATATCTATCCTATGCTATAAGTACTACACCTTTTTATAGATGAAGCCCAGAGGTTCAGTAACTTTCCCAAGGTCAAAGAGCTAATGAGAAGCAAACCTGGGATTTGAACCCAGGAATTCACTAGGGGCTTAAGCTCTTAACCATGACACTTTACCCTGCAGGCCAACCAAATCAGGGTGAAGAGGAAGCCTTCCAGGGCTACAGAAAGGACTTTCATTCTTTCCACTCAAATTAAATGTGAAAGGCTGTGAGGCTAAAGCTGGGCCACCACAGGGCAGCAGGAGCTTCCAGAGCTGGACTTGCCAGAGGGAAGGCAGAGCTAAGAGATGAAGGTTCTGAGGGCTGTGTTTACACCCTCGTTGTAATTCTGCCTGAAGCTGAATACATCCCAAGATTTTCAGTTGCATGAGCCAATAAATTCCCATATTTGCTTGAGACAGTTTGTGTCAAGTTTTGTCACTTTCAATGGAAAGAATTTTAGCTGATTCAATATTCTCAGTTTTCACAACTTCAATAGAATGTGAGACCTAAAGATAAAGCTAGCATTTTTTAAATCAAGATAGAAGCTGAAAACAAAGAAAAACTACGCTCAGGGTCTTGGGCTTCCCCTACAAATACAGAGTCAGATTGTGCTGCTTCTGCCTGAAACCCATTCATTTCTGCTAGGCCTTTGCCTCTGAGGTCAGTCATGGGCCAACTTACCTCTCAACGTATGCAGAAAGTGGGCTGCCATTCGACACTTTCTCTCTCCTTGGTGAGATTTCCTACTCTCCATATTATTGTATGATCAGATTTGGAGAAAATTTGCTATGATACATTTTAAAACTTCAGACATGGATGCCAGCAGAAGGCTGGAACAAGAAAAGGGGTGGGATGAATGAAAAATAGACAGTAAGAGTAAATGTCAACTTGAGATTTTTATAGACATTGGCCTGATGATCAGTCTTTCCTACTGGGAATGAGATGATTGGTGATGAAAGACTCCTACTTGTAAGTGACCCAAATATCCAGTGCTGCCTGTTATTAAATCATTACAGTTTATGTTCCTGACTATACAAGATCATCCCCAGACTATTTCAACCACAGCTGATAAATGTGTTTCAGAATTTTCCCAAACTATCAACAAGGATGAGTTAATTAATGCATTAAAATTTTTACTTTCCATTCAGCAACCACTAAATCACGTTTATTTTAATTCATTTATTTAAATTAGAGATGGTGCCTTTCAACAAGTCTCAATTTCACAGGGAAAAATAATTTGAAAATGTTTTATCTTAATGTCAATTAAGACTGGCTAATTAGACATAACTTTAGTGGTTTGTACTTACTGTACTGAAATCACTTCAGTTTCATGATGATGCTTATGATTTTGTGAAAGTGGGAAAGGTGTAAAGAATTTGGGTCCAGTCAAACCCTAAATCCCATTCCAGCTCATTGGATGATGAGTTTTGATGGTGACAGTTTCTCTCCTGCTTTGGTCCTGCCAATGAAGTTGTTACTGACATCCTTACTATGGGATGGTTTTAGCAGCAGTAACAATAGTAGTAATACTAATTAATATGAATAGCAGTAAACTTGTTCTAAGGCTTACTCTGACTGTCAGATAGTATTCTGGACACATTACAATAATATATTTAATCCTCACATCAAATCTTTTAGCTGCAAAGGAGACTGAGGTACAGGAAGGTGAAGTCACTTAGCCTAAATCTCACAGCCAGTAAGTGACAAAGCCAGGATTCAAATAATGATTGCTTTCTCACATCCATGCTATGAGCAAGAGTTGGAGCTAAAGGCCAGAGATGCAAAGCCTGATTCTGCTACTATTTGTTAACCACGTGACACTGAGTGTCAATGACCTTCCCTCTAAAAACAGAACGACAAAGTCTAGTTCATAAGTTATTGTGAACACCAGAGAAGTGTCTAGAATGGGTAAGAACTCACCATGTATATAAGTGTGTGTGTGTGTGTGTATAGATATAGATATATACACATATATGTATATGTATATACATATACATACATATATATATACACACACATACATATATATAGTTGTTGTTTTTAGGTGCCATCAAGTCGCCTCTAACTCATAGCAACCCTGTGAACAACAGAATGAAGCTCTGCTGGTTCTGTGTCATCCTCACAATCCTTGCTATGCTTGATCCCATCATTGCAGCCACCGTGTCAATCCATCTCATTGAGGGCCTTCCTCTTTTTCGCTGACCCTCCACTTTACCAAGCATGATATCCTTCTCCAAGGAATGGTCCCTTCTGACAACATGACCAAAGTAGGTGAGGTGAAGCCTGGCCATTCTCACTTCCAAGGGGCATTCTGGCTACACTTCCTCTAGAACAAATTTGTTCATCTTCTGGCAGTCCATGATACTTTCAGTATTCTTTGCAAACACCACACCTCAAAACTCAAAAACACAAAAATGACCAGAATTATTGGTCAGATGGAGACTTATGGAACTCCTGATACTGTGGCCTTGGGTTACACTTTGGGCCTAGAAATGGACTCACCTCCATAGATTGGCTCTCAACCCAACAGTAGAAAGACCTACATGTAGAACACCTACCCCAGGGTGATGCACCCCCCTACTCTAGGGAGATCCACCACTTACATCAATCAGCCATGAGACATCAGAGGGGCAGCATTCACATGGAGAGAAGGCTGGACAGACAGGAATGCATAAATAAGAAGGGCACAAGGAGGAAGTAGTCACAGGGAGGAGAGAAGAGAAGAGTTTCTTTTTATGGTTGAGGACGGTAATCAGGGCCATGAAATCAAATGGGTATGAACTGTTGAATGTAAAACACATATACTTTGTAAATTTGCACCCCAAGCACAATAAAATAAAACATTATTTTTAAGTGACATCTTTGCTCCTTAAAACTTCAAAGAGGTCTTATGCAACAGATTTCCCAATGCAACATGGTATCTGATTTCCTTACTGCTGCTTCCATGGGTGTTGACAGTGGATCCAAGTAAAATGAAATCTCTGACAACTTCAACCTTTACTCCATTTGTCATTGGTGTTGTTTATTGGTCCAGTTGTGAGGATTTTTGTTTTCTTTATGGTGAGATATAATCCATAATGAAGACTGTAGTCTTTGACCTTCATTACAAGGTTGTATTATCTGCATATCACAGGTGATTAATGAGTCTTCTTCCAATCCTGGTGTCACATTCTCCTTCATATAGTCCAGGCTCTCAAAGTATTACTCAGGATACAGATTGATTAAGTATGGTGAAAGGATACAACCCTTACATAAGCCTTCTTGATTTTAAACCACACAGTATCCCCTTGTTCTGTTCAAACAACAGCCTCTTGCTGTTGTTTGAAATTAAGTGTTCTGGAATTACTATTCTTCTCAATGTTATCCATAATTTGTTAAGATCCACACAGTTGAGTACTATGAGTAGTCAATAAAACACAGGTATACATCTTGCTGTTACTCTTTGCTTTCAGCTAAGACTCATCTGACATCAACAATGACATCCTTCATTCCATGCCTTCCTCTGAATCCAGCTTGGATTCAGAGTGTGAATCATGACAAATTATGGATAACATTGAGAAGAATGGGAATTCCCAAACACTTGATTGTGCTCATGAGGAACCTGTACCTTGACGAGAAGGCTGTCATTCAAATGGAACAAGGGGGCACTGCATGGTTTAAAATCAAGAAGGGAGTGTGTCAGGGTTATATCCTTTCTCCACACTTATTCAATCTATGCGCTGAGCAAACAATCTGAGAAGCTGGACTATATGAAGAAAAACGTGGCATCAGGATTGGAGGAAGAATCATTAACAACCTGAGTTACGCAGATGATACTACTTTGCTTTCTGAAATTGAGGATGACTTGAGGCACTTACTGATGAAGGTTGAAGAATACAGTCTGCAGTATGGATTACATCTCAATATAAAGAAAACAAAAATCCTCACAACTGGACCAATGAGCAACATCACAATAAATAGAGAGAAGATTGAGGTTGTCAAAGAATTCACCTTGCTTGGTTCTACAATTGATGCCAATGGAAGCAGCAGTCAGGACATTAGACAACGTGTAGCATTGGGAAGGTCAATTGTGAAGGAACTGCTTCAAGTGCTGAGGAGCAAGAATATCTCCTTGAGGACTAAAGTGCACCTGACACAAGCCACAATATTTCCAATCACCTTGTATGCATGTGAGAGCTGGACAATGAATAAGGAAGACCGAAGAAGAGTTGATTCTTTTTAGTTGTGGTGCTGGTGAAGAATGTTGAAATTACCATGGACTGCTAAAAGAACTAACAGATCTGTCCTAGAAGAAGTGCACCCAAAGTGCTCCTTGGAAGCAAGAATGGCCAGACTTCATCTCACCTATTTTGGTCATGTTGTCAGAAGAGACCATTCCCTGGAGAAGGATGTCATGCTTGGTAGGGTGGAGGGTCGATGAAAGAGGGGGAGGCCTTCAACTTGATGGATTGACATGGTGGCTATGATGATGGGTTCAAATATAGCAGGGATCATGGAGCTGGCATGGGATTGGGCAGTGTTTCGTTCTGCCATGTATGAGGTCGCTATGAGTCAGAAATTACTCGACAGCACCTAACAACAATAACAACAACAACAAAAACCTGGGATTGGGACATATGGGCAGACAGTCAGGAAGATGGGGACATAGAGCTCCTAAATTCTGTTGAATCCCTCCTACCAACAACATTATCCCTCCCATTTGAAGAGATTACTATAAAATTATTATCCCTTCCACCTCCATTTAATGGGATTAACCTGACTGTTCATGCTGAGTTATTGCTTGAGTTCCTGCTGAGTTATTGCAGAATGTTCCCAGGAAACACCCATTGTTGTTTCTAGACCTATAACCAGACCTAAGTCCAAATGAGCCCCAAATGGTGAAGTACAAAATGTGACAGAGGAAGTAGTATGCTACACCTGAAAAGACCTGCTTCATTTTGCTAACATGTACAGACAGAAACCTGGAAAATATATGTGCGAATGGCTGTTAAGGGTGTAGGTAATGGTGCAAGGAATGTACATTGGATTGGTCTATGTTTATTGATCTCAGCCCACTAAGCACAGATTCTTCATTCAATGTTTCAGCTCCAGAAGTTAGAAAAGTATTAAATTGTTTATTTGATTGTCTTACTGAAGCATGGATTATGCAGCCTACATTAACTTAATTTGAAGTACCAGACCTGCTTTGGTATAATGTAGAAGAAGGTATCCAAAGACTTAGGGAAATTGGCATGTTAGAATGGATTTATCAGATTAGACTCATAGACCTACAAATGGAATGCTCAGAAGACACATCTTTTACCAGTACCATGAGGAACAAATTTGTGAAAGGAGCCCAGCATCGTTGAAGACTACTGTAATTGCTATTTTATTTAAGCTACATTCAACAGTAGGAACTGCCTAATTGAATTAAGACACTTAACTACTTATGAATAGTAGTGAAACACTATCTGATGTATTACTGGAAATTTTTATGAATAGCTGTGAAACACTGTACTATGCAGTGCCAAAAGATGAGTCCCCCAGGTCAGAAGGCACTCAAAATATGATTGGGAAAGAGCTTTCTCATCAGAGTAGAGCCTATGTTAATGATATAGATAAAGGAGAGCTTTCAGGACCTCCATTTGCTTAAGTGGCATGACTCAATTTGAGAAGAAACATCTGCAAACATCCATTAATAATTGGAACATGGAATGTACAAAGTATGAATCTAGGAAAATTGGAAGTTGTCAAAAATGAAATGGAACACATAAAGATTGATATCCCAGGCATTAATGAGGTGAAATGGACCGATTTTTGCCATTTTGAATCAGACAACCATATAATCTACTATCCTGGGAATGACAGATTGAAGGGGAATGGTGCAGCATTCATCGTCACAAAGAATGTTTCAAGATCTGTCCTGAAGTACAATGCTGTCAGTGATAGAAAAATATCCACACGCCTACAAGGAAAGCCAATCAATACTACTATTATTCAAATTTACCAACCACCAAAGCCAAAAATGAGGAAATTTAAGATTTTAACTAACTTCTGCAGTCTGAAATTGACTGAACGTGCAATCAAGATGTGCTGATTATCACTCATGATTGGAACACAAAAGTTGGAAACAAAGAAGAATCACTGGTAGTTGGAAAATTTGGCCTTAGAGATAGAAATAATGCTGGAGATCACATAGAATTTTGCAAGACCAATGACATTGCAAATACCTTTTTTCAACATCACAAATGTTGGCTATATATGTGGATTTCACCAGATGGAGTACACAGGAATCATATTGATTACATCTGTGCCATGAGTCAATGGAGGATCCCAATATCTTCATCCAAAACAAGGCCAGCAGTTGATTGTGGAACAGACCATCAACTGCTCATATGCAAGATCAAATTCAAGCTGAAGACAATTAAAAGCAGTCCATAAGAGCCAAGATATGACCTTGAGTATATCCCTCCTGAATTTAGAGAACATCTAAAGAATAAATTTGATGCATTGAACACAAATGACCAAAAACCAGATGAATTGTGATGATATCAAGAACATCATCCATGAAGAAAGTAAAAAGTCATTTAAAAGACAGGAAAGGAAGAAAAGACCAAAATGGATGTCAGAAGAGACTCTGAAATTTGCCCTAGAATAGAGAGTAGCTAGAGTAAATGGAAGAAGTGACAAGATAAAGAGCTAAACAGAAGATTTCAAAGAGCAGTTCAAGAAGACAAAGTCAATTATTACAATGAAATAATTGAAGACATGAAGTTGGAAAGCCAAAAAGGAAGAACACACTCAGCTTTTCTCAAGCTGAAAGAACTGAAGGAAAAATTTAAGCCTTGAGTAGCAATATTGAAAGATTCTATGGGTAATATATTGAAAGATGCAGGAAACATCAAAAGAAGATGGAAATACAGAGTCACTGTACCAAAAAGAACTGGTCGATGGTCAGTCATCCATTTCAGGAGGTGGCCTATGATCAAGAACCAATGTTATTGAAGGAAGAAGTCAAAGCTGCACTGAAGGAAGTGACGGATGAAAAACAAGTCTCCAGGAATTGATGGGATACCCATTGAGATGTCTCAACAAACACATGTCATATGGAGGCATTCACTCAGCTATGCCAAGAGATTTGGAAGACAAATCTGACTAGAAGAGATCTATGTTTGTGCCCATTCCAAAGAAAGATGATCCCACAGAATGTGGAAATTACTGAACAATATCATTAATATCACATGCAAGTAAAATCTTACTGAAGATAATTCAACAACAGTTGTAGCAGTATATTGACAGAGAACTTTGAGAAATGCAAGCTGGATTCAGAAGAGAATGTGGTATGAGGGATATCATTGCTGATGTCAGACGGATCTTGGCTCAAAGCAAAGAATACCAGAAAGATGTTTATTTGTGGTTTTATTGACTATGCAAAACCATTTGATTGTGTGGATAATAACAAATTATGGATAACATTGAGAATAATGAGAGTTCCATAGCACTTAATTGTGCTCATGAGGAACTTGTACATAGACCAGGAGACTGCTGTTCAAACAGAACAAGGGAACACTGCATAGTTTAAAATCAAGAAGGGAGTGTTTCAGGGTTGTGTCATTTCACCATACTTATTAAATCTGTATGCTGAACAAATAATCAGAGAAGCTAGACTATATGAAGAACATGGCATCAGGATTGAAGGAAGACTCATTAACAACCTGCATTATGCTGACAACACAACTTTGCTCACTGAAAGTGAGGATGACTTGAAACACTTGCTGATGAAGATTGAAGACTAGAGTCTGCAGTATGGATTACACCTCAATATAAAGAAAACAAAAATCCTCATAATGGAACCAAGAAGCAACATCACAATAAATGGAGAAAAGATTGAAGTTGTCAAAGACTTCATATTACTTGGTTCTACAATCAACACCAATGGAAGCAGCAGTCAAGATATCAGATATCATTTGCATTGGGCAAATCTGCTGCAAAGTACCTCTTTGAAGTGTTGAAGAACAAAGGTATCTCCTTGAAGACTAAGGTGCACCTGACACAAGACATGATATTTTCAATTGCCTCATATGCATGTGGAAGCTGGATAATGAAAAAGGAAGACTGAAGAAGAGTCTATCCTTTTGAGTTGTGGTGTTGGCAAAGAGTGCTGAAAGTACCATGGACTGCTAAAAGAACTAATGAATGTGTCCTGGAAGAGGTGCAGCTGGATTGCTCTTTGGATGCGAGAATGGCCAGACTTCATCTCATCTACTTTGGTCATGTTGTAAGAAGGGACCATTCCCTGGAGAATGAAATCATGCTTGTTAAAGTTGAGGGACAGCAAAAAATGGGAAGGCCCTCAAGGAGATGAATTGACACAGTGGCTGCAATGATGGGCTCAGGTATAGCAAAGATGGTGGGGCTGGTGCAGGACTGGGAAGTTTTTTTGTTCTGCTGTACATGGGGTCAGTATGAGTCAGAGATGACTCAATGGCATCTAACAACAACAACTTCTATGACAAAGGGGCTGATTTGTCCCCATGGTGGTAGGAGCCAAGTGGCAGCAGTTAATAAAGATAAGCAGTTAACCAATGGCTTGGTTACCATAATGAACAGCAGAATTAAAGCAGTAATCAGAATATTCTGACTTGTGTGGGCTTATGGAATTGGCTACTTAAGCATGGTGTTTCTAAGAGTGAAATATATGGGAAACCTACTACATATTTACTTGATCTGTATAAACTGAATTGTAGGTCACATGCACAACAGTCTAAATTGAATTGCCAGAGTACAGAACCATGGCCTCTCAAGCAATTCCCAGATTTGAGCCAGTTTATAGACCCACAACCCCTTGAATGAAGGGGAGTCTGTGTTCCCTTGAGGAAGAACCCCACTACATTGCCCAAAAATGTACATTGTTGATCTTTCTCTTAGCCTTCAAGAAAGGGATCTGAGACCTTTTATGAGAGTAACTGTTCACTGGGAAAAAGAAATAATCAGAGTTTTCAGGGAATACTGGATACTGGCTCTGAACTGACACTAATTTCAGGAGACTCGAAATGTCACTGTGACCCACTGGTTAGAGTGGGGAGCATATGGAAGTTAAGTTATTGATGGAGTCTTAGTTCAGGTCCATCTCACAGTGAATCCAGTGTGTCCCAAAACCCATCCTGTAGTGATTTCCCCAGTTCCATAGTGCATAATTGGAATGTTGTTGTTGTTGTTGTTATTGGCCATCGAGTCGGCCCCGACTCATAGCGACCCCTCCTTGGGTTTCCGAGGCAGTATCACTACGGAAGTAGGATTGCCCAACCTTCCTTCCGAGGAATGGCTGGTGAGTTTGAACCGCCAGCCTTCTGGTTAGCAGTCAAGTGCCTTAGGCACTATGCTACCAGAGCTCCTATACTCAGCAATTGGCACAATGCCCACATTAGATCCCTGACATGAGGAATAAGGGTTATTATGGTAGGAAAAGCCAAGTAGAAGCCATTATAACTGCCTCTACCTATAAAAATAGTAAACCAAATGCAATACTGCATCCCTGGAGGGATTGCAGAGATTACTGTCCCCATCAAGGACTTGAAAGATGCAGGGGTGGTTATTTCCACTACAACCCCATTTAACTTGCCTATTTGGCCTGTGCAAAAAACAGATGGATCTTGGAGAATGACAGTGGATTATCATAAACTTAATCAGGTGGTGACTCTCATTGTAGCTGCTATTCCTGATATGGTTTCCTTGCTTAAGAAAATTAATTCATCTCCTGGTTGCTAGTATGCAGCTACTGATCTGGCCAATGCCTTTTTCTCAATACCAATTTCAAAGGATCATCAGAAGTGGTTTGCCTTCACCTGGCAAAACCAACAGTATACTTTCACCTTGCTACCCCAAGAGTTTATCAACTCTCCAGCACTATGTTATAATTTAGCCTGTAGGGATTTTGATCACCTTTCTCTTCCACAAGACATCACACTGGTCTGATACATTGATGACATTATGCTGTTTGGACCTAGTAAGGCAGAAGTATCAATGACTCTAGATTTATTGGTGAGACATCTGCATGCTAGAGGGTGGGAAATTAACCCAATAAAAATTCAGGCACCTTCCACCTCAATGAAATTTCTAGGGGTCCAGTGGTGTGGAGCATGTTGAGATATTCCTAATAAAGTGAAGGATAAGTTATTACATCTGGCTCTCCCCACAAATAAAAAGGAGGCACGGCATCTGATGGGCCTCTTTCAATTTTGGAGGCAATATATCCTTCATTTGGGTGTGTTGCTTGGGCCCAATTATCAAGTGACTCAAAAGCTGCTAGTTTTGTATGGGACCCCGAATAACAGAAGGCTCTGCAACAGGTTCAGGATGCCATGCAAGTCCCTCTGCCACTTGGGCCATATAATCAAGGTGATCCAATGGTGCTTGAAGTGTCCATAGCACATAGAGATGCTGTTTGGAGTCTTTGGCAGACCTCTATTGGTGAATCACAGCACAGCCCTTTAGGATTTTGGATCAAAGTCCTGACATCCACTGCAAATAATTACTGTAATTTTGAGAAACTGTTTTGGCTTCTTACCTTGACTTAGTAGAGACAGAATACCTAACCATGGGCCACCAAGTCAACATGAAGCATGAGCTTCCTATAATAAACTGGGTATTGTCTGACCCACAGAGTCATAAAGTTGGACATGCACAACACAACTCCATCATTAAATGGAAGTGGTATATAAGAGATTGGGCTCAAGCAGGACCTGAAGGCACAAGTAAGTTGCATGAAGAAATGGCCCAAATGCCTGTGGTTTCCCCTTCAGTCACATTACTTTCTCTCTCCCAGTCTGCACCTATGATCTCATGGGGAGTTCCTTATGATCACTTGACTGAGGAAGAGAAAACTCATGCCTGGTTTACAGATGCTTCTGAACAACATACAGGCACCACTTGAAAGTGGACATCAGTGACACTGCAACCCCTTTCTGGGAATTCTCTGAAGGACAATGGTGAAAGGAAATCCTCCCAATGGATAGAACTTTGTTCAGTGCCATCTGGCTGTTCACTTTCCATGGACAGAGAAATGGCCAATGCATGATTATACACTGATTCATGGTCTATGGCCAATGGTTTGGCTGGATGGTCTGAGATTTGGAAGGAATGTGATAATTGTGTGATCTGGAAGGAGTGTGATTTGGAAGGAGTGTGATAAATAAAATTGGTGACAAGGAGGTTTGGGGAAGAGGTATGTGGATACATGTTTCTGAGTGGACCAAAGGAGTAAAGATATTTATGTCTCATGTGAATGCTCACCAAAAGGTGATTTCAGCAGAGGGGAATTTAACATGTTCTATGGAAACCCATCATCCTTTTTCCCCAGCTATTCATGCCATTGCCCAATAGGCATATGAACAAAGTGTCTGTGGTGGTAGGGATGGAGGTTACGCACGGGCTCAGCAACATGGATTTCTACTTACCAAGGCTCACTAAGCTACTGCCACTGCTGAGTGCCCAGTCTTCCAGCAGCAGACACCAACACTGAGTCTTTGATACAGAATTGTTACTTGGGATGATCAGTCGACAATCTGCTGGTAAGTTTATTACATTGGACCACTTCTACCATGGAAAGGACTGTCATTTGCTCTTGCTGAATAAATTGTTACTCTGGATATGGATTTGCCTTCCCTGCACACAATGCTTCAGTAAAAACAACCATTCCATGGACTTACAGAATACCTTATCCACCATCATGGCATTCCACACAGCATTGCATCAGATCAAGGGACTCACTTCATAGCAAATGAAGTGTGGCAATGGGCCTATGCTCATAGAATTTACTGGTCTTATCATGTTCCCCATCATCTGAAGCAACTGGTCTGTTAAAATGATGGAATGACCTACTAAAAACACAATTGTGGCTCCAGCTAGGTGGCAAAACCTTGCAGGGTTAAGGCAATGTTCTCTAGGAGGCTGTATATGCTCTAAACCTGCATGCAATATATTGTGCTGCTTTTCCAATAACCAAGATTCTTAGGTCCAGGAACCAAGGGGTGGAAACAGGAGTGGTACCACTCACTATTGCCCTTAATGACCCACTCAAAAAACTTTTTTCTTCCTGTTCCTGCAACCATATGCTCTGCAGGCCTGGAGCTCTTAGTCCGAAAGGGAATAACACTCTTACCTGGAGGCACAATACTGATTGCATTGAATTGGAAGTTAAGAATGACACCCAGCCATTTTGGCTTCCTCATGCATCTGGATCAAAAAGCAAAGAAGAGAGTTACTGTATGTGTGGTGTGATAGATCCTGATTACCAAGGGAAAACTTAGTTGAAATTACATATTGGAGGTAAAGAAGAATATGTTTGGAATACAGGGGATTCTTCAGGATTTCTCTTAGTACTACTATGTCCTGTGATTAAAGTTAATGGAAAACTACAGCAATCCAATTCTGATATGACTACTAATGGCCCAGACCCTTCAGGAATGAAGCTTTGGGTCCCTCCACCAGGGAAAGAAACATGACCAGCTGAGGTGCTTGCTAGTTGTTGTTGTTGTTTGTTGTTATGTGCCCTCAAGTCGGCCCAACTCACAGCGGCCCCTCCCTGGGTTTCTGAGGCAGTATCACTATGGAAGTAGATTGTCCAACCTTCCTTCTGAGGAGTGGCTGGTGGGTTTGAACTGCCAGCCTTCTAGTTAGCAGTCACGTGCCTTAGGCACTGTGCTACCAGAGCTCCTGAGGTGCTTGCTAGGGGCAAGGGGAATATGGAATGGGTGGTGGAAGAAGATAGTTCTGAATACCAGCTATGACCATGTGACAAGTTGCAGAAATGAGGACTATGATTGTTATATTTTTAAATTATTTTTAATTGTATGTACATCAAGTATTTTTCTTTTCTTCAATTATAAACTACAAAATGTAAACAGAGTTACTGAGTTTTCAGCTTTATACATATTAGTTGTATCATGTTAGGCATAAGTATGACATTATAATTGTCCTTATTTAGAGATTATATGAGAGCTCTGGTGGCATAGTGCCTAAGGCATTTGATGGCTTACCAGAAGGCTAGTGGTTCAAACACACCAGACATGCCTTGGAAGGAAGACTGGGCAATCTAGTTCCATAGAGATACTGCCTCAGAAACCCAAGGAGGGGTGGCCGTGAGTCAGAATCGACTCAACAGCAGTGAGTTTAGTTTTAGTTTTAGTATGTGGTTAAGGAGATGTGTACAACAGCCAAGTTGACAATGGGTGGACTATGATAGTTGGGATTGTGTGTGAACTTGGTTGGACCATGATTCTGAGTAATTAAGCAGTTGTGATGTGGTTGCTCTCATGATGAGATCTGATGTATATGCTCTGAGAAGCCAATCAGTTGAAAAGGTGTTTCCTTAGGGGTGTGGCCAACTTCCAATACATAAATGGGCCTCCTGGGAAAATTTAGGAACCTTCTGTGGAAGTGGGTCCTGTCATGCTGCCTACAAGTGTCCTGTGAACTAACAATCCACTATTTTGCCTGCTGATCTTGGATTCGTCATCTGCCAAGTTAGCAGCCTATTATACATCCTGCCAATTTTGAGCTCATCAGCCCCTCCAGCTGCATGAGTCAGGAAAAGCGACCAGCTTGGCATTTGGTCCAGGAACTTGGGACTTGCCAGCCTCTATAATTGTGTGAACCGTTTTCTTAAGATAAATCTCTCTCTCTCTCTCTCTCTCTCTCTCTCTCTATATATATAAAAAAATATATATATATATATATATATATATATATATATATATATATATATATATATATATATATATATATATATATATATATATATTTGCTTCTCTAGAGAATTCAGCCTAAGACAAGACCCTGATAACAAAGACCCAAGAAACTAAGTGAAATTGATGTGGATGACAACACTGCAACTCAGTGCTTCAAAGGAAAGGATAAAGAAGTAGATCAAATACCTGTTAGAGAATAATATTGAATGAAAACAGTGAATAAGGAGGCTTACAGAATGCTGAATTGCCAACTAGCCTGGCACAGTGCAGACATTTTGAACTACTGCAAGAAGTATTCTTATCAGAGCAGGAACCAAATAACAACCTTCACTTATCCAGGACTGCAAAAGCATCCACATTGGTTATCGGTGATTGTTGACCAGAGAGGTGATCTCCCTCCTTGCCCTGCAAAACCTCCTGGTGAACAGAGGTATGACCATTCCAGCCCCTCCACTTCCCATGACCAGCCAACCTCCCTCCCCACCAATGCTATGTCACTTTTTTCCTTCTTTTATTCTGTTTTTCTCTTTCTTTTTTCTTGGTTCTTACTCTCCCCCTTCTGTTTTCATTTTTTCTTTTTTTTTTTTTTCCCTTCCTCTTGCCCTCATGTTGTTTGATTCCACAGAATGGTTGCCTACCACCTGCACCCTCTGTGGTCAACAGTGCCTGCCCCTATACCTCTGTGGTCAGCAGTGTTTACCCCCATGAAGCAAGAGCCATGTTCATGCTGCAGCCATTTTTGGTGACTAATGTTTGTACTAGTATTGTGCCACTTATTTTTTTCTTTTCTCTTTTTCATTTTGTCTTAGTTCTTCCCACTTCTCTCTATTGTGTTTTTCTTTCTTCTTCTCCCTACCTTCTTTTTTGATCCTGTGGGATGGGTTTCCCACACCCTGGCACCTTCATATTCAGCGTTGTCCACCTATGCCCCTCCATGGTCAGCACTGTGTACTCCCATGGAGAGAGCACCACATTCCCACCACAGCTCTGTTTGTCAGCTGGCACTTGCTCCAAACCTGTGCCTCCTTTTTTTTTTTTTTTTTTAAAAAAACCTTTCTTCCTAGTTCTTCCCTCTTCCTTCCCTTTGTCTTTTCTTTTTTTCTCTTCCTATTCCACATCCTTTTTACTATAGCAGTTGGGAGTCAGTGAGCCTACTCAACCATAACCACCACTGCAACTGCCCAATCCACTGAGTGAGTGCCACAACCCACTCCAGCACTACTGGATTGATGACAGACAATGGCCAATACCAGCCCAACACGGTTTCAACTGTTCTACACAACCAGCAATCAAAGACTCACATTCGCTGTCCTACCCACTATGAAATACACCTGGAGATAGATTGTGAGGACCTTAGTGCTGTTAAATTAACAACCAGAATAGCATGTCTACACCATTGCTCAGATATATTTAAACATGACAAAACAAACAAACAAACAAACAAAAACTCAATGTGAAGCAAACCAACATACAATAAACAAATAAATAAAATAACACTACAATGTCTCAGGGACTATAGAGAACTTCTAGTCACATACCAAAAAAAAAAAAAAGGACAATATTATCAAAAAACAGAAACAGAAAGTATTCCAGAGGAAGAATTTATATTGGAACTACCTGATAAGGAATTCAAAAGAATTATACATAGGTTCTTACCAAAGATTAAGAAAAAGAACAAGGAAACCACACACAAAATCAAAGAAAACATAGAAAAACTCTAGAAGAATTAAGAGAAACAATACAAGAAAAAAAAATGAAAAATAAGTGGAAAATTAGCAACCATACAAAAACACCAGATAGAAATCCAGAAGACAAATACTAAAATTTCAGAAATAAGTAAGCCATTGGAAGGACAAAGGAATATAATTGAATTAATAGAAGATAAAATTAGAGA
>NW_006922095.1:830158-832739 GCF_000298275.1 Orycteropus afer afer | reverse complement strand
AAAAAAAAAAAAAAAAAAAAAAAGCAGAGAATACCATTGAAGATTTGTGGGAACTAAACCTCCTTAATATCATGAAAAATAAGAAAGCATGCATTCACAAAGCTCAACAAATCCAAAATAGGATAGACTTCAAAAGAAAATAACCAAGACAGATCATAATCAAACTTTACAAAACCAGAGACAAAGAATCAATCCTGAAAACAATTTGTGAAAAATGAAAAAGCTTCCCACAAAGGAGAACCAGTAAGACTAAACTCTGATTTCTCAGCAGAAATCACTCATGCAAGAATGCAATGCAATGACATGCAAAATCCTGAAAGAAATAAAAAATGCTATCTAATAATTATATATCCAGCAAAATTGGCCCTCAAATATGATGAAAAATTAGAACATTCTAGATAAACAGAAATAAGGGAATTTGTAAATACCAGACCAAGCTTACAAGAAATGCTAATGGGAGACCTTTGGAAAAAAAACCAACAAAGATTAAACATAGAAAGCATGCCTTTTTTGTAAACAAAAGAACTGAAAGGAAAAAGGGAATAAATGGTGTAGTTACAGAACTTCCTAATGGAGAGCAAGTCAAGGAGATATCAAGATAAGAGAGAGTGTTTTAAACTTTGAAAGGTAATAATAAATTATAAGATAATGATAGGAAAATTAATAAGCCTTCTTACCAAAATAAAGAGAATCATAAAGACTCAGTAAACACTGAAATAACAACAATGAAGAAAATAAGAAATCCTTAACAAACATATCTCAGCACAGAAAAATATAAAGAACAAAAAAACCATCAATGGCACATACACATTCAAATCACATCAAAATGACAGCAGTAAATTCATACCTATCAATAATTATACTGAATTTAAAAGGATTAAATGCAATAATCAAGAGACAGAGAGTAGCAGAATGTAAGAGAAAATGTGAACTGTCAATATGCTGTCAAGAACAGATACAACTCAGACACTAAGACAAAAGTAAGCTAAAAATCAAAGAAGGGGAGACATATCATACAAATGACAAATAATAAAAGAGCAGGAATGCAATATTAATTTCTGATAGAATAGACTTTAAGGCAAAAACCAGCAAAAGAGACAAGGCAGGAAATTATATAATGGTCAATACAATAAGATGACATAATCATAATAAATATCTATGCACCCAATGAAAGAGCCTTAAATTACATAAATGGAACTAACAGAATTGGAAAGAGAAATAGGCAATTCCACAATAATAGTAACAGACATTAATATACCACTTTCAAAGGACAGAACAACTAGAAAGAAACTCAACAAAGGTACAGAAGACCTAACAACTTAATCAACCAATTAGACCTCATAAACATATACAGAACACTTCACTAAGCAACAGTACAATATGCATTCTTTTCCAGTGCACATGGAACATTTTCCAGAATAGATCATATATTAGGCCAAACATAAGGCAAAACAAGCTTCAATAAATTTAAAAACATCAAAACATTACAAAGCATCATCTCAGATCACAATGCTATAAAATTAGAAATCAACAACAGGAAGATCAAGGAAAAAATTCAAATATTTGGAAACAATATCTCACTGCTTAAAAACTACTGTGTAATAGAAACAATGAAAAGAAAAATTCTTTGAACCAAATGAAAATGAAAATAAAACTTACCAAAATCCTTGGGACACAGTAAAAGTAATGCTCACAGGATAATCTCTAGCAATAAATGCACACATTAAGAAGAAGGAACCAAAATTAGCACCTTAACATATCTCCAACAATTAGACAAAGAACAGCCAAACAATTCTACAGTCACCAAAGGAAAAGAAATAATAAAAATTAGAGTAGAAATAAATGACAGAAAAACAATGGAAAAAATCAGCAAGACTACAAGTTGGTCTTTGAAAAGATTAATAAAATTTTTAAACCACTGGCAAATTTAGCAAAGAAAAAGAAGATGTAAATAACATGACAAAAAATGAAATAAGCCATGTAACAACAGAACCAACAGAAATACAAGGGATAATAACCAATCCAAAAACCAAACTCACTGCCTTGAGTTAGATCCAACTCATAGTGACCCCTCCTTTGGTTTCTGAGGTGGTATCACTATGGAAATAGATTTCCCAATCTTCCTTCCAAGGAGTGGCTAGTGGGTTTGAACCACCAGCCTTCTGGTTAGTGGTCAAATACCTTAGGCAATACAGCACCAGAGCTCCCAAGGATAATAACAGAATACTGTAAAGTGCCGTACTACAACAAATTTGAAAATCCAGAAGAAATGGACAAAATTCTAGAAATACTTAAACTACACAAACTAACACAATCTGAGGTAAAAAAATTGAATAAATTCATCACAGAAGAAGAAATTGAACAGGTCATTAAAAAAAAAAAAAAAAAAAAAAACCTCCAAACACAACTTTAATGGCAAACTCTAGCAAACACTCAGAAAAAAAATTGACACCAATTTGGGAAATTGGGAAATCAATACCATTTACAGTAGCTACCAAAAAAAATAAAATACTTGGGAATAAATCTTACCAGGGACACAAAAGACCTGTACAAAAAAACTATAAAAAACAACTTCAAGAAA
>NW_006922095.1:825266-826693 GCF_000298275.1 Orycteropus afer afer | reverse complement strand
CTCTCCAAGGAGTATGTCTACTTAATGTAAATGTTCAGCACATATACCTGTCTATTTTTTGGCTAGAATTCACAGGAGTGGGTTCAATTCCAGAAGTGAAGGACATTTAGGGGTCATAGTCTCAGGGGTTCCACCAGTCTCTATGAGACCAGCAAAAGTGGTCGCTTTCTCTCTATCTCTCTCTGTCTCTCTCTGTCTCTCTCTCTCTCTCTCTGTCTCTCTCTCTCTCTCTCTCTTAAAATGATTTTGAGTTTCGTTCCACATTATTCTCCCATTCTATCTGGGATCTCCTACATAGATTCCCCTCTGAGTGGTTGACAGTGGTAGCCGGGCACCATCTAGTACTTCTGGTCTCCTAGTTATATGGGCTGAGGATCGCATGGTGTACCAGTCACTTGGACTACTTGTTTCCATGAATCTTTGGTTTTCTTCATTATTCTTTGCTCTTGGCAAGGAGAGACCCATCATTGCATCTAGACAGCTGCTTAGAAGCTTTTAAGATCCCAGTCACTACTCACCAAAGTAGGATGTGAAACAATGTTTTTGTGTAGTATGTTATGCCAATTGAGTTTGATGTCCCCTTCAACCATGGTCTCGAGACCACAGGTCCAACTACTTGTTCCCTCTGGGTAGCTGACTGTGGCCAAGAGGTGACTATAACATTGTCTCTTGTCAGCTCTACTATATATCTGGAAATTCTTATGTTGTTGTTATGTGCTGTCGAGTGGGACCCGACTCATAGTGATCCCTCCTTGGGTTTCTGAGGCAGTATCACTATGGAACTGGATTGCCCAACCTTCCTTCCAAGGAGTGGCTGGTGGGTTTGAACCGCCAGCCTCCTGGTTAGCAGTCAACTGCCTTAGGCACTATGCTACCAGAGCTCCAGAACATACAAATACACTTGTAGAAACATTGTCTGCCAACCTTATACAATGTCATTGGCACACTCCCCCCACGTAGACATACTTGTTCAGACTGTCCACCCATATATCCATCCATAAATCAATGTATTCCATCATTGACAATGCAGTATTTTATGTGCAAAAGGGTTCATCTTTATTGTGTGTACCTCCAATGCACCTTTCTATGTCTTTCTCTTCCTCAATGTCACCATGTTGATCTCTCACCTTTGGTACATTGCCCTTCCCTTTACCCACATGAAAACTTGTCTCTACCTATCTAGCAGTATTTTCTCCCCTTCCCTCCCAGCCCTGATAACCAACAAAGATAATTTCCTTCCATGTACAAACCTTTCCTTGAATTTTTACAATAACAGACTAATACAATATTTGTCCTTCTATGATTGACTTATTTCACTCAGCATAATGTTCTCCAAGTTCATCCACATTATGTGGTGTTTTGCAGATTCTACATTATTCTTTAGGGTTGCATAGTATTCCATTGTGTGTGTACCATAGTTTGCTTAT